>NW_020837949.1:73140928-73260645 GCF_003676395.1 Aethalodelphis obliquidens | reverse complement strand
TGTGTGTGTGTGTGTGTGTGTGTGTGTGTGTGTGTGTGTGTGTGTGTTTTGTTTCAATTTATTGATTTATTATTTATTTGGCTTGGGGTTTTCTAATCCTTTTAGCTTAAGACTTCTGTCAGTAGAAAAGCAGAGTCTTAGCAGGGCTTCCTGTCCTTCCGGCAGCGGTGATCAGTTCCCTCCTCTATACCTGCATCAAAAGTGAAGCTTTCACTGGTTTCCTGCCATGGCTCTAACCTTTCTCATGAGCATCAAAGGAAGATTTGTGAAGAAGAGCCTATGAAATGGGTGTGGATTTCCGTGTATCTGCTGTTTCCATGGGGTTTATGATAACATGGTAGCCAATGCTCAGAATCCAGTATTTTGTTAAAAATTGGATATGAATTCTTTTTACCCACTTATATGGCAGCCATATTCCTTTTTTATTTTTACATAGCCACAATTCCACGATCACAAATACAAGTATATAACGTAAACATTTTTTACATTTTAAAAATACAAATTTATACAATAATATGGTCATTTAAAAAATATAGAAGTATATAAAATAAAAAATGAGAGCTTGCTATCCCTACCCCAAAACCTGACTCTTAAAGATGTGTTCACTGTTAAAAACCTGGTGTGTGTTCTTCCCGACATTTTTCTATGTGCGCTAGATGCGCATGGTGTGTGTGTGTACATGGTGTGTGTGTGCGTGCATGTGCGTGTGTACATACTCTGCTTCCCAAATGGTTTCTCTCATTGAGTTATGCATCTTGCACATCTCGCTGTGTGTTTATTCAGCTCTGCTTCACTCTCCTCCACAGCTGCATCACATTCCAAAGCATGGAGGTGATGTAAATTATCTGGTCCCCTGAATGTACAGTTTTGTGTGTGTGGTGGGGGGGAACATATAAACCAATTATTGTTCTTTTTGTTTAAATATCTTTAAAATATAATCGACAGGTTTAAGCAACAGTAACATGGTACAGAGTGGGCTTTATAATATATGCAATACTGAAATGCATACACCAATGACACAATAATACAAATAAGTTACTGGTGCAAGGTTCTTACTCTAGCGTTTATGTTATATAATTAATTGAAGGTAAACTGAACAGTTTAAGGTGCTGTGGTAGACAAAATTTCAGGAGGGCCCCCAAGTTTGTTGTTGTATGTGCCATATAAAATCTCTTTTTTTAAACATCTTTATTGGAGTATAATTGCTTTACAATGGTGTGTTAGTTTCTACTTTATGACAAAGTGAATCAGTTACACATATGTTCCCATATCTCTTCCCTCTTGCATCTCCCTCACTCCCAACCTCCCTATCCCACCCTTCTAAGTGGTCACAAACCACCGAGCTGATCTCCCTGTGCTATGTGGCTGCCATCCACTAGCTATCTATTTTACGTTTGGTAGTCTATATATGTCCATGCCACTCTCTCACTTTCTCACAGCTCACCCTTCCCTCTCCCCGTATCCTCAAGTCCATTATCTACTAGGTCTGTGTCTTTATTCCCGTCTTACTTCTAGGTTCTTCATGACCTTTTTTTTTTTTTTTTCTTAGATTCCATATATATGTGTTAGCGTACGGTATTTGTTTTTCTCTTTCTGACTTCACTCTGTATGACAGACACTAGGTCCATCCACCTCACTACAAATAACTCAATTTCGTTTCTTTTTATGGCTGAGGAATATTCCATTGTATATATGTGCCACATCTTCTTTATCAATTCATCTGTTGATGGACACTTAGTTTGCTTCCATGCCCTGGCTATTGTAAATAGAGCTGCAATGAACACTGTGGTACATGACTATTTTTGAATGACGGTTTTCTCAGGGTATATGCCCAGTAGTGGGATTGCTGGGATGTATGGTAGTTCTATTTGTAGTTTTTCAAGGAACCTCCATACTGCTCTCCATAGTGGCTGTATCAATTTACATTCCCACCAACAGTGCAAGAGGGTTCCCCTTTCTCCACACCCTCTCCAGCATTTACTGTTTCTCGATTTTTTGATGATGGCCATTCTGACCGGTGTGAGATGATATCTCATTGTAGTTTCGATTTGCATTTCTCTAATGATTAATGATGTTGAGCATCTTTTCATGTGTTTGTTGACAATCTGTATATCTTCTTTGGAGAAATGTCTATTTAGGTCTTCTGCCCATTTTTGGATTGGGTTGTTTGTTTTTTTGTTATTGAGCTGCATGAGCTGCTTGTACATTTTTGAAATTAATCCTTTGTCAGTTGCTTCATTTGCAAATATTTTCTCCCATTCTGAGGGTTGTCTTTTGGTCTTGTTTATGATTTCCTTTGTCGTGCAAAAGCTTTTAAGTTTCATTAGGTCCCATTTGTTTATTTTTGTTTTTATTTCCATTTCTCTAGGAGGTGGGTCAAAAAGGATCTTGCTGTGATGAATGTCATAGAGTGTTCTGCCTATGTTTTCCTCTAAGAGTTTGATAGTTTCTGGCCTTACATTTAGGTGTTTAATCCATTTTCAGCTTATTTTTCTGTATGGTGTTAGGGAGTGTTCTAATCTCATACTTTTACATGTACCTGTCCAGTTTTCCCAGCACCACTTATTGAAGAGGCTGTCTTTTCTCCACTGTATATTCTTGCCTCCTTTATCAAAGATAAGGTGACCATATGTGCGTGGGTTTATCTCTGGGCTTTCTATCCTGTTCCATTGATGTATATTTCTGTTTTTGTGCCAGTACTATACTGTCTTGATTACTGTAGCTTTGTAGTATAGTCTGAAGTCAGGGAGCCTGATTCCTCCAACTCCATTTCTCGTTCTCAAGATTGCTTTGGCTATTCAGGGTCTTTTGTGTTTCCATACAAATTGTGAAATTTTTTGTCCTAGTTCTGTGAAAAATGCCAGTGGTAGTTTGAAAGGGATTGCATTGAATCTGTAGATCGTTTTGGGTAGTAGAGTCATTTTCACAATGTTGATTCTTCCAATCCAAGAACATGGTATATCTCTCCATCTATTTGTATCATCTTTAATTTCTTTCATCAGTGTCTTATAATTTTATGCATACAGGTCTTTTGTCTCCTTGGGTAGGTTTATTCCTAGATATTTTATTCTTTTTGTTGCAATGGTAAATGGGACTGTTTCCTTAATTTCACTTTCAGATTTTTCATCATTAGTGTATAGGAATGCCAGAGATTTCTGTGCATTAATTTTGTATCCTGCTACTTTACCAAATTCATTGATTAGCTCTAGTAGTTTTCTGGTAGCATCTTTAGGATTCTCTATTTATAGTATCATGTCATCTGCAAACAGTGAGAGCTTTACTTCTTCTTTTCCAATTTAGATTCCCTTTATTTCCTTTTCTTCTCTGATTGTTGTGGCTAAAACTTCCAAAACTATGTTGAATAAGAGTGGTGAGAGTGGGCAACCTTGTCTTCTTCCTGATCTTAGTGGAAATGGTTTCAGTTTTTCACCATTGAGGATGATGGTGGCTGTGGGTTTGTCATATATGGCCTTTATTATGTTGAGAAGAGTTGCTCTATGCCTACTTTCTGCAGGGTTTTTATCACAAATGGGTGCTGAACTTTGTCAAAAGCTTTCTCTGCATCTACTGAGATGATCATATGATTTTTCTCTTTCAATTTGTTAATATGGTGTATCACGTATATTGATTTGCATATATTGAAGGATCCTTGCATTCCTGGAATAAACCCCACTTGATCATGGTGTATGATCCTTTTAATGTGCTGTTGGATTCTGTTTGCTAGTATTTTGTTGAGGATTTTTGCATCTATGTTCATCAGTGATATTGGCCTGTCATTTTCTTTCTTTGTGACATCCTTGTCTGGTTTTGGCATCAGCGTGACGGTGGCCTTGTAGAATGAGTTTGGGATTGTTCCTCCCTCTGCTACATTTTGGAAGAGTTTGAGAAGGATAGGTGTTAGCTCTTCTCAAAATGTTTGATAGAATTTGCCTGTGAAGCCATCTGGTCCTTGGCTTTTGTTTTTTGGAAGATTTTTAATCACAGTTTTACTTTCAGTGCTTGTGGTTCGTCTGTTCATATTTACTATTTCTTCCTGGTTCGGTCTCGGCAGGTTTTGCATTTCTAAGATATCCATTTCTTCCATGTTGTCCATTTTATTGGCAGAGTTGCATGTAGTAATCTCTCATGATCGTTTGTATTTCTGCAGCGTCAGTAGTTACTTCTCCTTTTTCATTTCTAATTCTATTGATTTGAGTCTTCTCCCTTTTTTTCTTGATGAGTCTGGCTAATGGTTTATCAATTTTGTTTATCTTCTCAAAGAACCAGCTTTTAGTTTTATTGATCTTTGCTATCGTTTCCTTCATTTCTTTCTCATTTATTTCTGATCTGATCTTTATGATTTCTTTCCTTCTGCTAACATGGGGGAGTTTTTTGTTCTTCTTTCTCTAATTGCTTTAGGTGCAAGGCTAGGTTGTTTATTTGAGATGTTTCCTGTTTCTTAAGGTAGGATTGTGTTATAAACTTCCCTCTTAGAACTGCTTTTGCTGCATCCCATAGGTTTTGGGTCATCATGTCTCCATTGTCATTTGTTTCTAGGTAGTTTTTGATTTCCTCTTTGATTGCTTCAGTGATCTCTTTGTTATTTAGTAGTCTATTGTTCAGCCTCCATGTGTTTGTATTTTTTACAGATATTTTTCCTGTAATTGATGTGTAATCTCAAAACGTTGTGGTCGGAAAAGATACTTGATACAATTTCAATTTTCTTAAATTTACCAAGGCTTGGTTTGTGACCCAAGGTATGATCTATCCTGGAGAATGTTCCATGAGCACTTGAGAAAAATGTGTATTCTGTTGTTTTGGGGTGGAATGTCCTATAAATATCAATTAAGTCCATCTTGTTTAATGGACCATTTAAAGCTTGTGTTTCCTTATTTATTTTCATTTTGGATGATCTGTCCATTGGTGAAAGTGGGGTGTTAAAGTCCCCTACTATGATTGTGTTACGGTCGATTTCCCCTCATATGGTTGTTAGTATTTGCCTTATGTATTGAGGTGCTCCTATGTTGGGTGCATAAATATTTATAATTTTTATATCTTCTTCGTGGATCAATCCCTTGATCATTATGTAGTGTCCTTCTTTGTCTCTTCTAATAGTCTTTATTTTAAAGCCTATTTTGTCTGATATGAGAATTGGAATTCCAGCTTTCTTTTGATTTCCATTTGCAGGAAATATATTTTTACATCCCCTCACTTTCAGTCTGTATGTGTCCCTAGGTCTGAAGTGGGTCTCTTGTAGGCCGCATATATACAGGTCTTATTTTTGTATCCATTCATCCAGTCTGTGTCTTTTGCTGGGAATATTTAATCCATTTACATTTAAGGTAATTATCGATATGTATGTTCCTATTCCCATTTTCTTAAATGTTTTGGGTTTGTTATTGTAGGTGTTTTCCTTCTCTTGTGTTTCCTGCCTAGAGAAGTTCCTTTAGCATTTGTTGTAAAGCTGGTTTGGTGGTGCTGAACTCTCTCAGCTTTTGCTTGTCTGGAAAGGTTTTAATTTCTCCATCAAATCTGAATGATATCCTTGCTGTGTACAGTAACCTTGGTTGTAGGTTTTTCTCCTTCATCACTTTAAATATGTCCTCCCAGTCCCTTCTGGCTTGCAGAGTTTGTGCTGAAAGATCAGCTGTTAACCTTATGGGGATTCCTTTGTGTGTTATTTGTTGTTTTTCCCTTGCTGCTTTTAATATGTTTTCTTTATATTTAATTTTTGATCATTTGATTAATATGTGTCTTGGCATGTTTCTCCTTGTATTTATCCTGTATGGGACTCTCTGTGCCTCCAGGACTTGATTAACAATTTCCTTTCTCATATTAGTGAATTTTCAACTATAATCTCTTCAAATATTTTCTCAGTCCCTTTCTTTTTCTCTTCTTCTTCTGGGACCCCTATAATTCGAATGTTGGTGTGTTTAATGTTGTCCCAAAGATGTCTGAGACTGTCCTCAGTTCTTCTCATTCTTTTTTCTTTATTCTGCTCTGCAGTAGTTATTTCCAATATTTTATCTTCCAGGTCACTTATCCGTTCTTCTGCCTCAGTTATTCTGCTATTGATCCCTTCTAGAGTATTTTTAATTTCATTTATTGTGTTGTTCATCATTGCTTATTTCCTCGTTAGTTCTTCTAGGTCCTTGTTAAATGTTTCTTACATTTTCTCTATTCTATTTCCAAGATTTTGGATCATCTTTACTATAATTATTCTGAATTCTTTTTCAGGTAGACTGCCTATTTCCTCTTCATTTGTAATGTCTGGTGGGTTTTTACCTTGCTCCTTCATCTGCTGTGTGTTTTTCTGTATTCTCATTTTGCTTATCTTACTGTGTTTGGGGTCTCCTTTTCACAGGCTGCAGGTTCATAGTTCCCGTTGTTTTTGGTGTCTGTCCCCAGTGGCTAAGGTTGGTTCAGTGGGTTGTGTAGGCTTCCTGGTGGGGGGGACTAGTGTCTGTGTTCTGGTGGATGAGGCTGGATCTTGTCTCTCTGGTGGGCAGGTCCACCTCTGGTGGTGTGTTTTCGGGTGTCTGTGGCCTTATTATGATTTTAGGCAGCCTCTCTGCTAATGGATGGGGATGTGTTCCTCTCTTCCTAGTTGTTTGGCATAGGGTGTCCAGCACTGTAGCTTGCTGGTCGTTGAGTGAAGCTGGGTCTTGGTGTTGAGATGTAGATCTATGGGAGATTTTCACCATTTGCTACTACGTGGAGCTGGGAGGTCTGTTGTGGACCAGTGTCGTGAAGTTGGCTCTCACACCTCAGAGGCACAGCCCTGATGCCTGGCTGGAGCACCAACAGCCTTTCATCCACACAGCTCACAATAAAAGGGAGAAAAAATAGAAAGAAAGAAAGAAAGAGGATAAAATAAAATAATACAAAATAAAGATAAAATAAAATAATTAAAATAAAAAACAATAATTAAGAAAAAAATTTTTCAAAATTAAAAAAAAAAGAAAAAAATGGATGGACAGAACCCTAGGATAAATGGTGAAAGAAAGCTATACAGACAAAATCTCACACAGAAGCATACACATACACACTCACAAAAAGAGGAAAAGGGGAAAAAATAATATATCTTGCTCCCAAAGTCCACCTCCTCAATTTGGGATGATTTGTTGTCTATTCAGGTATTCCACAGATGCAAGTACATCAAGTTGATTGTGGAGATTTAATCCACTGCTCCTGAGGTTGCTGGGAGAAATTTCCCTTTCTCTTCTTTGTTCACACAGCTCCTGGGGTTCAGCTTTGGATTTGCCCCTAACTCTGCTTGGTGGTTGCCTGAGGGCGTCTGTTCTCCGCTCAGAGAGGATGGGGTTAAAGGAGCAGCTGATTCGGGGGCTCTGGCTCACTCAGGCCGTGGGGAGGGAGGGGTATGGATGCGGGGTGAGGCCGTGGCTGCAGAGGCCGGCATGACGCTGCATCAGCCTCAGGCGTGCCGTGTGTTCTCCTGGGGAAGTTGTCCCTGGATTACGGGACCCTGGCAGTGGCGGGATGCACAGGCCCCCAGGAGGGGAGGTGTGGAGAGTGACCTCTGCTCGCACACAGGCTTCTTGGTGGCGGCTGCAGCAGCCTTAGTCTCATGCCCGTCTCTGGGGTCTGCGCTGATAGCCACAGCTTGCGCCCATCTCTGGAGCTCCTTTAAGCAGTGCTCTTAATCCCCTCTACTTGCGCACCAGGAAACAATGAGGCAAGAAAAAGTCTCTTGGCTCTTCGGCAGCTCCAGACCTTTTCCCGGGCTCCCTCCCGGCTAGTCGTGGCGCACTAACGCCTTCAGGCTGTGTTCACGCTGCCAGTTCTCTCCCTGCGATCAGAAGGAAACCTGAGCCTCAGCTCCCAGCCCCCGACCGCCCCGGGCGGGTGAGCAGACAAGCCTTTCGGGCTGGTGAGTGCTGGTCAGCACTGCTCCTCTGTGCAGGAATCTCTCCGCTTTGCCCTCTGCACCCCTGTTGCTGCACTCTCCTCTGTGGCTCCACAGCTTCCCCCCTCTGCCACTCACATTCTCCGCCAGTGAAGGGGCTTCCTAGTGTGTGGAAACCTTTCCTCCTTCAGAGCTCCCTCCCACTGGTGCAGGTCCTGTCCCTATTCTTTTGTCTCTGTTTTTTCTTTTTTCTTTTGCCCTACCCAGGTACGTGGGGAGTTTCTTGCCGTTTCGGAGGTCTGAGGTCTTCTGCCAGCATTCAGTGGGTGTTCTATAGGAGCAGTTCCACGTGTAGATGTATTTCTGAGGTATCTGTGGGGAGGAAGGTGATCTCCACGTCTTACTCTTCTGCCATTTTCTCAGTATCTCCCCTTTTTTTTAAGTTAATTTTTTATACAGCAGGTTCTTATGAGTCATCCATTTTATACATATTTTTGTATATATGTAAATCCCGGTCTCCCAATTCATCATACCACCACCACTCCCCCCACCACTTTCCCCCCTTGGGGTCCATACGTTTGTTCTCTGCATCTGTGACTCTATTTCTGCCCTGCAAACAGGTTCATCTGTACCATTTTTCTAGGTTCCACATATATGTGTTAATATACGATATTTGTTTTTCTCTTTATGACTTACTTCACTCTGTATGACAGGCTCTAGGTCCATCCACCTCACTACAAATAACTCAATTTCGTCTCTTTTTATGGCTGAGTAATATTCCATTGTATATATGTACCACATCTTCTTTATCTATTCATCTGTCGATGGGCATTTAGGTTGCTTCCATGTCCTGGCTATTGTAAATAGTGCTGCAATGAACATTGGGGTGCATGTGTCTTTTTGAATTATGGTTTTCTATGGGTATATGTCCAGTAGTGGAATTGCTGGGTCATATGGTAATTCTATTTTTAGTTTTTTAAGTAACCTCCATACCACTCTCCATAGTGGCTGTATCAATTTACATTCCCACCAACAGTGCAAGAGGGTTCCCTTTTCTCCACACCCTCTCCAGCATTTGTTGTTTGTACATTTTCTGATGATGCCCATTCTAACAGGTGTGAGGTGATACCTCATTGTAGTTTTGATTTGCATTTGTCTAATAAATAGTGATGTTGCGCAGCTTTTCATGTGCTTCTTGGCCATCTGTATGTCTCCTTTGGAGAAATGTCTATCTAGGTCTTCTGCCCATTTTTGGATTGGGTTGTTTGTTTTTTGAATATTGAGCTGCATGAGCTATTTATATATTTTGGAGATTAATCCTTTGTCCATTGATTCGTTTGCAAATATTTTCTCCCTTCTGAGGGTTGTCTTTTAATCTTGTTTGTAGTTTCCTTTGCTGTGCAAAAACTTTTAAGTTTCATTAGATTCCATTTGTTTATTTTTGTTTTTATTTCCACTACTCTGGGAGGTGGATCAAAAAAGATCTTGCTGTGATTTATGTCAAAGAGTGTTATTCCTATGTTTTCCTCTAACAGTTTTATAATGTCCCGTCTTACATTTAGGTCTCTAATCCATTTTGAGTTTATTTTTGTACATGGTGTTAGAGAGTGTTCTAATTTCATTCTTTTACATGTAGCTGTCCAGTTTTCCCGGCACCACTTATTGTCTTTTCTCCCTTGTATGTCCTTGCTTCCTTTGTCATAGATTAGTTGACCATAGGTGTGTGGGTTTATCTCTGGGCTTTCTATCCTGTTCCAATGATCTATATTTCTGATTTTGTGCCAGTAACATATTGTCTTGATTACTGTTGTTTTGTAGTATTGTCTGAAGTCCAGGAGCCTGATTCCTCCAGCTCCATTTTTTTCCCTCAAGACTGCTTTGGCTATTCGGGGTCTTTTGTGTCTCCATACAAATTTTAAAAGATTTTTTGTTCTAGTTCTGTAAAAAATGCCACTGGTAATTTGATAGGGATTGCATTGAATGTGTAGATTGCTTCAGCTGGTAGAGTCATTTTCACAATATTGATTCTGTCAATCCAAGAACACAGTATATCTCTCCATCTGTTTGTATCATCTTTAACTTCTTTCATCAGTGTCTTATAGTTTTCTGCGTACAGGTCTTTTGTCTCCTTATGTAGGTTTATTCCTAGATATATTATTCTTTTTGTTGCAATGGTAAATGGAAGTGTTTCTTTACTTTCTCTTTCAGATTTTTCATCATTAGTGTATAGGAATGCCAGAGATTTCTGTGCATTAATCTTGTATCCTGCAACTTTACCTAATTCATTGATTAGCTCCAGTAGTTTTCTGGTGGCATCTTTAGGATTCTCTACATATAGTATCATGTCATCTGCAGTGATGGTTTTCCTTCTTCTTTTCCAATTTGTATTCCTTTTTCTTCTCTGATTGCCGTGGCTAGGACTTCCAAAACTATGTTGAATAATAGTGGTGAGAGTGGACATCACTGTCTTGTTCCTAATCTTAGAGGAGATGCTTTCAGTTTTTCACCATTGAGAATGATGTTTGCTATGGGTTTGTTGTATATGGCCTTTATTATGTTGAGGTAGGGTCCCTCTATTCACACTTTCTGGAGAGTTTTTATCATAAATAGGTGTAGAATTTTGTCAAAAGCTTTTTCTGCACCTATTGAGATGATCATATGGTTATTCTTCTTCAGTTTGTTAATATGGTGTATCACATTGATTGATTTGCATATATTGAAGAATCCTTGCATCCCTGGGATAAATCCCACTTGATCATGGTGTATGATCCTTTTAATGTGCTGCTGGATTCTGTTTGCTACTATTTTGTTGAGGAGTTTTGCGTCTATATTCATCAGTGATATTTGTCTGTAATATATATATTTTTTCTAGTATCTTTGTCTGGTTTTGGTATCTGGGTGATGGTGGCCTCATAGAATGAGTTTGGGAGTGTTCCTTCCTCTGCAATTTTTTGGAAGAGTTTGAGAAGGATGGGTGTTAGCTCTTCTCCAAATGTTTGACAGAATTCACCTGTGAAGCCATCTGGTCCTGGACTTTTGTTTGTTGGAAGATTTTTAATCACAGTTTCAATTTTATTACTTGTGATTGGTCTGTTCATATTTTCTATTTCTTCCTGGTTCAGTCTTGGAAGGTTATACCTTTCTAAGAATTTGTCCATTTCTTCCAGGTTGTCTTTTTTTTTTTTTTGCTGTACGTGGGCTGTTCACTGTTGTGGCCTCCCCTGTTGTGGAGCACAGGCTCCGGACGCGCAGGCTCAGCGGCCATGGCTCACGGGCCCAGCCGCTCCGCGGCGTGTGGGATCTTCCCGGACCGGGGCACGAACCCGTGTCCCCTGCATCGGCAGGCGGACTCTTAACCACTGCGCCACCAGGGAAACCCCAGGTTGTCCATTTTATTGGCATAGAGTTGCTTGTAGTAGTCTCTTAGGATACTTTGTATTTCTGCATTGTCTGTTGTAACTTCTCCTTTTTCATTTCTAATTTTAATAATTTGAGTCCTCTTCCTCTTTTTCTTGATGAGTCTGGCTAATGGTTTATCAATTTTGTTTATCTCTCAAAGAACCAGCTTTTAGTTTTATTGATCCTTGCTATTCTTTTGTTTCTATTTCATTTATTTCTGCTCTGATCTTTATGATTTCTTTCCTTCTAGTAACTTTGGGTTTTGTTTGTTCTTCTTTCTCTAGTTCTTTTAGGTGTAAGGTTAGATTGTTTATTTGACATGTTTACTGTTTCTTGAGGTAGCATTGTATTGCTGTAAACTTCCCTCTTAGAACTGCTTTTGCTGCATCCCATAGGTTTTGGATCATCCTGTTTTCATTGTCATTTGTCTCTAGGTATTATTTTTTTTTTTTTTTTGCGTTAAGTGGGCTTCTCACTATTGTGGCCTGTCCCATTGTGGAGCACAGGCTCCAGATGTGCAGGCTCAGCAGCCATGGCTCATGGGCCTAGCCACTCCGTGGCGTGTGGGATCTTCCTGGACCAGGACACGAACCCATGTCCCCTGCATTGGCAGGCGGACTCTCAACCACTGCACCACCAGGGAAGCCCTGTCTCTAGGTATTTTTTGATTTCTTCAGTGATCTCTTGGTTATTTAGTAACATATTTTTTAGCCTTCATGTGTTTGTGTTTTTTACGTTTTTTTCCCTGTAATTGATTTCTAATCTCATAGTGTTGTGGTCAGAAAAGATGCTTGATATGACTTCAATTTTCTTAAATTTACTGAGGCTTGATTTGTGACCCATGATCTGATCTATCCTGGAGAATGTTCTGTGCCCACTGGAGAAGAAAGTGTAATCTTCTGTTTTTGGATGGAATGTCCTATAAATATTAAATCTATCTGGTCTATTGTGTCATTTAAAACTTCTGTTTCCTTATTTATTTTCATTTTGGATGATCTGTCCATTGGTGTGAGTGAGGTGTTAAAGTCCCCCGCTATTACTCTGTTACTGTCGAATTCCTCTTTTATAGCTGTTAGCAGTTGCCTTATGCATTGAGGTGCTCCTATGTTGGGTGCATATATATTTATAATTGTTATATCTTCTTGGATTGATCCCTTGATTATGTAGTGTCCTTCCTTGTCTCTTGTAACATTCTTTATTTTAAAGTCTATTTTATCTGATATGAGTATTCCTACTCCAGCTTTCTTTTGCTTGCCATTTGCATGGAATATCTTTTTCCATCCCCTCACTTTCAGTCTGTATATGTGCCTAGGTCTGAATTGGGTCTCTTGTAGACAGCATATATATGGGTCTTGTTTTTGTAACCATTCAGCAAGCCTGTGTCTTTTGGTTGGAGCATTTAATCCATTCACGTTTAAGGTAATTACCGATATGTATGTTCCTATGACCATTTTCTTAATTGTTTTGGGTTTGTTTTTGTAGGTCTTTTTCTTCTCTTGTGTTTCTCACATAGAGAAGTTCCTTTAGCATTTGTTGTAGAGCTGGCTTGGTGGTGCTGAATTCTCTTAGCTTTTGCTTGCCTGTAAAGCTTTTGATTTCTCCATTGAACCTGAATGAGATCCTTGCCGTGTACAGTAATCTTGGTCATAGGTTCTTCCCTTTCATCACTTTAAATATGTCATGCCATTCCCTTCTGGCTTGTAGAGTTTCTGCTGAGAAATCAGCTGTTAACCTTATGGGAGTTCCCGTGTATGTTATTTGTCATTTTTCCCTTGTTGCTTTCAATAGTTTTTCTTTGACTTTAATTTTCACCAATTTGATTACTATGTGTCTCAGCGTGTTTTTCCTTGGGTTTATCCTGTATGGGACTCTCTGCACTTCCTGGACTTGGGTGGCTATTTCCTTTCCCATGTTAGGGAAGTTTTCGACGATAATCTCTTCAAATATTTTCTTGGGTCCTTTCTCTCTCTCTTCTCCTTCTGGGACCCTTATAATGTGAATGTTGTTGTGTTTAATGTTGTCCAAGAGGTCTCTTAGGCTGTCTTCATTTCTTTTCATTCTTTTTTCTTTATTCTGTTCTGCAGCAGTGAATTCCACCATTCTGTCTTCCAGGTCACTTATCCGTTCTTCTGCCTCAGTTATTCTGCTGTTGATTCCTTCTAGTGTAGTTTTTATTTCAGTTATTGTATTGTTCATCTCTGTTTGTTTGTCCTTTAATTTTTCTAGATCTTTGTTAAACATTTCTTGCATCTTCTCGATCTTTGCCTCCATTCTTTTTCCAAGGTCCTGGATCATCTTCTCTATCATTATTCTGAATTCTTTTTCTGAAAGGTTGCTTATCTCCACTTCATTTAGTTGTTTTTCTGGGGTTTTATCTTTTTCCTTCATCTGGTACATAGCCCTCTGCCTTTTCATCTCGTCTATCTTTCTGTTAATGTGGTTTTTGCTCCACAGGCTGCAGGATTGTAGCTCTCCTTGCTTCTGCTGTCTACCCTCTCTGCAGCCACATATTTCTTTTGTGCTCTGCCTCAGGTGAGTCAATGCTCACATCCTGTCTCCTCTTGGATTTTCCTGTCTTTCCCTTAGAGTGCACATTAAGTGGTTGTCCTGAGAAAAGTTATGACTGTTCAGGATTTTGAGCTTTTTGTGTGTCTGTGTAAGAGTGATACTCCTTCCACCTTTCAACATTCATAGCAGAAGCCGGAAGCCCAATAACCAATATATTCTGCACAGAGAAATTATGTATTTCAAACAGAAAAGAATTTAGTAATTTAGCTAGTATATTATTCATTGAAGAGAAGAAATAAATGTTTTACTTCAAAAGTGTTGACCTTACAAAAGTGCTATAAATTTAATTCGTAATGTATTTCTAAAGAAAAATCAAACTGTTTATTAATTTTAATTTTTATTTTAAGATTTCTATTAAAAATATTATCATTTAACACTTTTAGAAACAAATACCCAGTTTCAATTGTTCATAATCTGACTGATCTGATTATAGTATTTTTGTAGGTATTGGTGTGGTTTTAAATAAATATCTGTGAATCATATACCAAAGGTAATAGTCAATACAAATTGTGAGGGAAAATATGTTAAGAAAATACCTCATAAGAATAGAACTTTCTTTCTAGTATTACTCTTAGCTATTTTATTAAATTTTTTTTCCCACTAGAGCCATTGCAATACTTTCTATGTGAATATCTAGCTTGAATATTTTTATTTATAAATAAATTAGGTAAATGAATATTCTATGACATTAGCATATAATTTCTGAAGCCTATTTTATTGGACATTTGTTCTGTGATGCTACTCAATGAACATTCTATAGTTAAATAAAGGTATATTCTTTTGGGGTAAAGAAAGTTAAACAGGTTTTTTGTTTTTGTTTTTTTTAAATAACCAGACTACTCAGAGCCTTTAACATGCTAATATGCATTATAAATCTCATAAAGTAGACTGTAATTTTCAATGTTTCCTAAATTTATTTAATTGCCAAACACTTTGGGAAACACTGTATATTTTTAGATAGAAAAACAAAGAAAAATTGATGGGTACCCACTGTGTGCCAGGATGTATGTTTGTTAGATTATGGAAATTCTTGAGAATAAAATAGGCATGGTCTTTGCCCTCATAGAGCAAACATATATTTTAAAATAGATTCTCTTTCTTAAAAGAAAGCTAGAAAATCATTATTCAAAGATTGCTAGATTCATTGCCATATAAATTAAAACAAATCATTTTAATATAAGTATAAAATATAATAAAACTAAAATTAATAGGAAAACAGTCTCTAGAAAATGTGAGCACCACTAGGTTAATATCATAATATATAAAGAATTAACATGAAGTGACAGGATAAACGTCAAGCCCTAGTAGTAAATGAACAAAGACTATAAACAGATAAACCACATAAGTAAAAATGCAACTAGCAAACAAATATTATTTTAAAAATCTATTCACCCTAGTAATCAAAGTGACATTTTAGTATCCCTTAATATCTATGAATCTGCCCAAATTAAAGGACATCCAAACAAAACAAATAAATACAATACTGACACAATTGTAATCAAACAAACTTTTTGGAAAACATTAAACATAGTACCTATTAATATCCAAAACTAAGTCCATCTGCTCACTGAGTAATATCACTATTGGAAATTTTTTCTAAGGAAAAAAATCCCACAGAAGAAAACTACGTTCATGCTCAAATACATGTTCACTGTGATTTTATTTATGATTCTAAAAATTGGAAACAGCCTCAATTATCATAATAGCCAATGGTAAATTAAATAATTTTATGCTAATTTGGTGGATGACCATAGTTTCTATTATGCATCTAATTCAGACTTCTGAAGATAATAAAAATGAAGTTAATTAGGTGTGCTGCAGTGGGTTTACAAAATCCTACATTCATTATGAGTAATACTTCATGCTTATGTAGGAAAGATTATTATCGGATGATTCATTTGGGTGGGTGATAGCTGGCCTTAGGGGTTGGTGGCTGGATGAACTAGCTGCCCCTAAACTGCAACCTAAATGTAATTTTAATAAATTAACAAGGAAACGATGTTTTCCTGTGCTGGAATACAGATCTAAAGCAAGTTATAAACATTTTGTGTATATCTATATAATCTACAAGTAACCTATTATGTTGTTAACAGAATGACTATCAAATAGTGCTCAAGGAGCTAGATAATGAGTAACATATAAAAAGGATGCTATAAACATGAAGGGGGTACAAAACTCAATTAACTCTAATTGAAGGCAATTAGCAGGATTCCATGTGGGTGGTGCAGAATTCAATCTATTTAAATCAGTCAAGAAAAGTTGAAAAAAAAATCTGTGCAAGGGTGAAATTTGAAATATTCCAAGGGAATATGTTTTAGGGGGTGTAAAATGACATGACAGCTAAAAGCATGCTTTTGAGCTCCCCTGTTGACATGGCAAGCAACCCAGGATTGGGGAAAGAAGCACAGATCTGATCTCACATTCTAGTCCCGAGATTCAGACCAGTTACCCAGATCTGTAGCTGTATTGGGTTTGAATCTTTACCCAAGGAATCCTGCACTGCTGGAGATAGTAATTTCCATTCCACTCTTTTCTTGGAGAAATGACTTTGCAAACCCAGAACGTTGTACACATAAGTGTAGCGGTAATGAAATAAATCTACAGAAAGTGTTAATCTTGCAGCAGTCAGTTTATGCGGAATATATTTTAACTCACAATGATAATTTATGTTCCTTATATGCAGTTTTGAAATGTCCAAGAAAAGCATGTTAGAGAATGTCTGACGTGTCAGATAATCTAATTATTTGCCTTGTTCTTTTAATTAGAAATGCCTGATTGATATTTGTGACTTAAATCTGACATGCATTAGAGAATGGAATTAATTAAGCTTATTAACAGTGTTTGAATGCTTACAAAGCTGTACATTCAATTTGTTGTATTTTTAAAAGCTGCTTAAGAACTAATAAAGATTGCCTTAGTTTGTAAACTGGCCTTATTATGAATGTGATGTGTTTGAGAAAAAAAATTAAATTTGCATATGCAAGTTAAAATGTTTGAGGGAATTTAGTGAAATAAGTTTTTTGGATGGGTTTTAATAATGACATGAGATCATCTAATACATTAAACTTAGTTAAAATTAATCAAGAAATAAGTAAAAGTGATTTACTTATTTATAATAAAATTATTTAATTCATAAATCAACTAGCAAGAATTATAAGTTGAACTTAGAGGTTTAAGAAAAATTCAGTCTTTTAATTAACTACAGTTACAAATTGCATATTTAGACAGCTCTAAGTGCTTCATTTTGCATATAAAAGCCCTCCCTTGGACATTAAAATGTTCACTGACATGCGAAGCCCAATGATAATTGTCAACTGAACATGACAAATGACAAATGTGTAAGGCACTCTGGAAAACCCAGTCCATTATACCATTTGCATTTAAATAGTGACATTTCTTGCATTTTAAATAAGTATTATATTTTAAAGTATCATATTTATTATAGAAAATTTGTAAGATAAAGTATAAGAAAAAAATACACATTACCAGTAATTGGCCAAAAGATAACCAGTGCCAATATTGTGGTGTATTAGTTCTCAGTCTTTTATATATTTTAAGCATTAATTAAAGTACATTAGCAGTGTACCATACAACTTGTACATGTTGTTTTTTGCTATGTTGCTTTTAAAATTTTTACTTTTGGGCTTCCCTGGTGGCGCAGAGGTTGGGAGTCCTCCTGCCAATGCAGGGGACACGGGTTCGAGCCCTGGTCCGGGAGGATCCCACGTGCCGTGGAGCAACTAAGCCTGTGAGCCACAACTGCTGAGCCTGTGCTCTGGAGCCTGCGAGCCACAACTTGTGAAGCCTGTGTGCCTAGAGCCCATGCTCCGCAACAGGAGAGGCCACCGCAATGAGAGGCCTGAGCACCGCAATGAAGAGTGGCCCCCGCTCGCCGCAACTAGAGAGAGCCTGTGCACAGCAACAAAGACCCAACTCAGCCAAAAAAATAAATAAATTTATAAAAAATAAATAAATAAATAAGATAAAATTTTTACTTTTTACCATGATGATGTTTGCAGATTTTACACATCAAGAAGAGAGAACCAAGAGGCTTTGGGGACATTTGATGCTGGGTTATGGAGGGAGCATGGAATTTGGTGTTAGAAAGGAGGTTAACTCCTGATTTCAATGCTTACTAGCCAGGAAGACCTCAGACAGGTTTCTTAACATCCCCTAGCCACAGTTTCCGTACTTCCGAAGTGGACATGATAATAACTACCTACTTTGCTTTTTGAGGAAATACAATATCTATATTTAAAGTACAGCATAAGGCAGCATCTGATACTCAACAGTAATAGTTATTTTTATGCTTAGAATCCTAGAGATTGATTTCAGTAGTGTACTTTGGGTAAATCCGTGATCTCAGGTGCCTCTGAGGCTAAGGAATGTCAGAGACATGGAAGGATTCTTTGTTCTCTCCTTTGCACATATAACTAGTCAGGACTGTCCGGTGTGACTGCCAGCAGAGTTCGGTGTGTGCTGAGAATACAAGCTAATTCATGGTAAGAAATTCAAAATCAAGAAACAAACCAAAGAAAAAAGGTTAGGTAGGGTAGTAACACCTGGGCTTAAGTAGAGGTATTTGTTCTAACCGATTTTATGCATAGTCAGAGAGAATAATTGAAAAGGACAAAAACAGGTACTTTGGAACAGGTACTTTGGAAAGCTCAGCAAGCATTTGGGGCCCTGGGGAGTAGTAATTATGAAGGGAAAATACTAGCAGCGTGGTCCTCATTTTTCTAAAGGGAAATTGGAGGCTATATTTGTGTGAGTCCAATTAGTGCAGCTAGTCAAATCTTGTCAAACTGCAGAACTATAAGTCAGTTTTTAGGAAGGAATTATTTATGTAATCCTAACCACTGTCCATGTCCTGTTGTGTCTGGGAACAACCCTTTCCACGAATGTTTCTTCTGAGAAGAGAAACATTTCACTTTCTGTATGGGACATTCTGCCTTTTTTAAAGGAAAACGAGCCTCACAAAAAGATCTCCTAGAAATGATCAGGAAAAGCCAACTTATTCTCCACATATACATTCTGATTTCCAAGTATTCACAGCCACCACCTTTTTACCTGAGGCCACACTTGTTGCCAAACTTTTCTGACAAGCTTTTTGCTCTTACTTATCGCTCTGCTGATATCCAGTGTTGGAACATTGTGGATTGTGTTGCAAACACTATGTAATTATGAGTTTTTCTGTGATCAAAGTTACCGCACCTATTTCATCACTACACTTTTTCTTATGGGGGAAAAGAAACCCAAGATATAAGACATCAGTGGGAAATTGGCACCATAGATATTGGAGGACCAATGATACTATATTAAACTTCAAAATGAAAGAAGGATACCGATGGCAAAATTCACTTGTTTCCCCTTTCAAAGGTCAACAGGTAACATCCTGGAAGCTAGAGTGATTTTTCAAGTGATCTGTAAATACTTCATGTGCTTAGAAATGAATGTTGTAACCTAATCATTTTGGTGACTATAAATTTTCAGACATCATTGCTCTCTGTCTTCCCCCTTATATCTGAGCATCTGCACAATATACAGGCTTACAGCTGAAGCTGACTATCAAAGTGATACTTGTGTTTTTATCTTATCAAATATTTTAACACAATTTTTATCATATGCAGATTAAAGGGATTTTTAAAAATGGAGTTTTGAATACAAATATATTTCTCACTTTTATTTGAAAACAATATTTATCCTTAAAAAGTCTAATAAGTTGTTTTCAATCAGTGTCTTATTTGTAGCAGGGCCAAGTGTTGAAGGAAAAAAGCAGAAATGGCATTAAAAATTTAAAACAATTTATTTTGGTATCAAATGATATTGTTGAGGTTATCTGATATCTGCACTTTTGAAACACCTAGATTCAATGTCTTTTCTACTTTGACATGCAAAGATTCATGATAGAAATTAGGGAAGAAATAAAAACACTAATAATTATTGAAGTGTGTAAGTCATATGATTTTAGCCTTTTAAGCAGGTACTAAGGATGCTTTAAAAATGTAGCATGATTACTAACATGACAAAAGTAATAGATTTTTTTTTCTTTTCTTTAGGTAACAATCCATTTGAAATCAAGAGCCTTGTCTTCTCTCAGATCAGCAAAATAATTTTCATTTCATTAGTTAAAGATAGAGAATTTATTATTCTTACTATTATGGCTCTGTCAAAGGTAGCTTACCCTGGTCAACTCTTAGGTCATCAGTTTTGGTGGACTATACTCTGAAGTAAATTAGGGATTCTAATCCTTAAGACGTCTCAATAGACTGAGCTAGTCCACTTAAATGTACCTTCCAATAACAATATATACTTGCAAATAGGTTCCCTTTTAAAATCTCAGTTTTTTGTTTGCCTGAGTCTCTATGTTGAGGAATCAGGTTTGTCCTCAGAGGTTAAGCACTCATCATTGTCTTCCGAAAATGATTAACTCAAGGTCAGTTGACCTAATTGGTTAGGCAAGAGCGATAAATCAAGGCCAATGGTTCACCCTGTGCAAGAGCCAATAATCTTCATGAAAAGAATAGCTCTACTGAAAGTCATAGCCTGAGTGCCCTAACACTAGCACCCTCATCTATGCTGCTAGCCACTGAGAAACCAGGAAAAGGAAAGTGAAAGCTTTGTAGATCCCAGCAGAACAAGTAGAAACCAGACCAAGTTTATCCCCTAATGTTTTGGGGCCACTATGGTCATTTTCATATGCACAGAACAGCACACTCATGTTTATAGTTCTAGATCTGCATCTGCTAAAGCTGTGGGCTTCAGAATGGACTATGTCTAGAAAGAACTGCCCCCAGTGAATGCAAATGGTTTTCTTTTCCCTTGCGCACAAGGCAACATTTGACTGCACAGCTTAGTCAAGGAATGAAATAAAGAGCAGCTGCAGCAGCAGCAGAAACAACAGCAAAGACATAGGAAGCAAAGAAAGGAGCACAGTCAGCAGGACAAAGGATAGTTTAGCTCAGGGGTCAGAAAACTAAGGTTTGAGGTCCAACTGCCTGTTATTGCAAAATAAAGTTTTTAAAAACTTGTGGTAAAATGTACATAAAATGTATCATTTTCATCATTTTTAAATGTACAACTAAGTGCCATTAAGTACAGGCACAATGTTGTACAATCATTACCACTAACCATTTCCAGAGCTTTTTCATCATCCCAAACTTAAATTCTGTACCCATTCTCCCCTTTCCAGAACCCTGGTAACCACTATCCTCCTTTCTGTCTCCATGAATTGGCCCATTTTAGATCCCTCATATAAGTGGAACCATACAGTATTTGTTCTTTTGTGTCTGGCTTATTTAACTTGCCAAAATGTTTTCGCATTTCATCCATGTTGCAGCACGTGTAAATAAAGTTTAACTGGAATTGAGCCAGGACCATTTGTTTACATATTATCTATGGCCATATTTACATTACAATGGCAGAGTTGCGTAGTTGTGGCAGAGACTTTACGGTCTGCAAGGCCTAAGATATTTAACCGACCCTTTACAGCAAAAGTCTAAACCCTTGGATTAGACTAAAGAATCATAAACACTCCCTGATTTTTAAAAGACCATTTATATTGTTACTTGTTGATGGCAATTTTGGCTTATTTCACAGTCTGATAAACAGGATTAATGAACTATTTGTCACACTGCTGTCATTAATAAACAGTCCCAAAGGTCAAGATTTAAAATTCTTCTTTCCTCAGGCCTGGTTACAGTGAGGAGGGCTCATTTTCACATTTTACAGATACACATTTTACATCATGAAGCTGTGTGAGAGAGAGTCGATTAGTGAATCGTGGTGCAAAAAGTTCTAAAGCGGGCTTCCCTGGTGGCACAGTGGTTGAGACTCCGCCTGCCGATGCAGGGGACACGGGTTCGTGCCCCGGTCCGGGAAGATCCCACATGCCGCGGAGCGGCTGGGCCCGTGAGCCATGGCCGCTGAGCCTGCGCGTCCGGAGCCTGTGCTCCGCAACAGGAGAGGCCGCAACAGTGAGAGGCCCGCGTACCGCAAAAAAAAAAAAAAAAATTCTAAAGCATGATGGACAGTTACAGACTCTAAAATGTTTAAAAATGTTTTCTTGCCTTTGTCCTCTTTGTGAATTTGAATGAAGGATTACAGTGTTTATGCAATGTGTATTGATAAAAAGCATATGTTTTCGCTTGGAAGTCTGACAAATCATCTTCCACCCAAACCATTTGGTATAGTTCATTATTTTACTGTATTAACATTCTTTTGCAGTCTCCTAATTAGTGCCACTCAATTCTACGTTAACAAGTACAGGCTAACCTGAGAAAAACATTTTTTCTCTGTTATCAAAGTAACCAGGAAGGAAATTTATACTGTAGTTGTAAAATGCAAATGAAATGAAAGATAATGCTATTTCCCATGAGGTCGGGTTTCGATGATCAGTCCCAGGTTAACAAAATGTACTGTTCTTGGGCAAACATTCGTGATATGACAACACCCAGTTTTATCATATATGATAAAAATGCAAAGAACTGAGGGACACTTTATGGAAACCATCAAGGTAATAATAGCAAACATTTATACGGTGTTGACTGGGTCAGGCACTATTCGAAGGACTTTATATGTATTAACTCATTTGGTCCTGAGGCAAACCTATGAAATAGGAACTATGATTATTACCTCTATTTTACAGGTGAGGTATTTGAGGTAGCAATGAATATTTCTAATTTTACTGCTTGGTAGGGGCAGAGGATGGATATTGACTGCTGTGTTTATTCTGTTTCAGCAGTCACTTTATCCAGAAACCCAGAGGACACAGTTCTTCCGGGGAGGGGCATGTAATGGGGAAAGAGCCTGACTAAAGTGACAGGTCGGTGACCCTTCCCTCTTTCTGAGTGCCTCCATTCCTGTGGCTTTGCCTCTAGGGTGGTCTCCATCACCTTACAAGATGTCTTCAGAATGGAGACTGATTCCTCCTCGGCCTCGGTCTTTGCCGTTCGTTCCCTCCCCCAACACATACACCTCACTGCACTCACTGCAAGGAACTTGGAGTTCCTGAAAAGTGTCTTTCTTACATGACTTCAAAACCATCTTTCACTTGATGTGCTGTACAGTCCTCAGCAAGTTACTCAGCTTTTCTCTTTTTTACCACCTCTTTTCCCCCCTTTTAAAATATTTTGGTAAAATACACATAAAATTCACCATTCGTGACATTTAGTACATTCATTATGTTGTACAACCACCACTATCTAGTCACAGACATTTTCATCACCACAGAAAGGAAAGTCCATGCCCACTAAGCGATCATTTCTCATTCCCGCTCCCTGCAGCCCGTGGCAACCACTAATCTGCTTTCCATCTCTATGGATGTGCCAACTCTGGATATGTCATACAGATGGGATCCTACAATATGTGGCCTTTTGTGTCTGGGGTCTTTTACTTAGCATTACATTTTCAAGGTTCATCCATATTGTAGCACGCATCAGTTCTTCATTCCTTTTTATGGCTGCGTAATGTTCTGTTGTATGAAGGGACCACACTTTGTTTATCCATTCATCAGGTGATAGACACTTGGGTTGTTTCCACTTTTTAGCTATTGTGAATGGTGCTGCTATTAATATTCATGTGCAAGTTTCTGTTTGAACACTTGTTTTCAATTCTTTTGCGTATACACCCAAGAGTGGAATTGGTGGGTCCTATGGTAATTCTATGTTTAACTTATTGAGGTAAACTGTTTTCCACAGTGGCTGTAGCACTTTACATTCCCACCAATAAGGTATGAGGATTCCAATTTCTCCACAGCCCCAGCAATATTTGTAACTTTCTGTTCTTTTTTTTTTTTAATAGCCATCCTAGTGGGTGTGAAGTCATACCTCATGTGGTGACTCAGCTCTTGCAAGCCTTTGAATCTACATCTGTAATGATAAGGCAAATAACAGCACTTAATCACAGGATGATCTGAGGGATAAAAGAAGTCGCCCAGGCTGGGGACTTGACAAAGTGCTCAGCAAATGTAAGGTTTATTCTTCTTACTGTTGTCCCTGGGGCTGTGTTATCTCTGCTGGAAAAGACAGAACAAGCAGGGCTCAGATGCTTAGACATGAAATCTGACTCTGCATTTACCAGCTGTGTGACTTCAGGCAAGTAATTTAACCTCGGTGTGCTGCGGCTTGTCTGTATGTTCTAACAGTACTTGCATATCCAGGCTCTTATGAAGATTAAATGAATTACTGTATGTAAAGAACCGTACCTGATCCGGAAGGAGGTACTGTCAGTGTTAACTATCATTAACTCCTCTCTCCACTTCCCAGGGTAATTCCTGCTTAGTCTCCGAGCCTCAGCTTTGTCTTTTTTCCTCTAGGAATATTTTCTTAACCAACACCTTACTTCCCCCACCCCACCCCAGCGTGCGCGTGCACACACACACACACACACACACACACCACCCAAGGAAGTTAGCTGCCCCTCCTATTTACCTCCTGAGTTTATCGCTTTTGTGGCCCTGAACAGATTGCTGTTTGCCTCTTGTGTTTTTGAACCTTTGTGTGCTCAGTACCCAGCACGGCACTGGGCCCAGAGTCGGTGCTCAATTATCAGCTGAATAAATAAATGGGATGAAAGTTAATCAATTAGTATGATGGTGTATATGATGGATTCACTCATCCATAAGAAACTAATATTCTCAAGGTCTAAGGTTGTGATTAAACATGCTGGGAGAAATTTGCTCAATACCATGAACTCAAAGTATTAAAGAATTTAAAATGAAGACTTTCTGGAATTTAAGAAATGAAATTGTACATAAAAAATTAATGCATCTCTAAAGACTTCAGTAGAAAACTCATTATTGTCTTATTTGAATGTACTATTTTCTCTTCTCCTAGGAATCAGTGGGAAAAAAATTGTGTCATTCTTCACATTTCTTTCTTCATTGACTCCAAGGTGATATTTCCAAGACAACTTACCATGAGAGCATTTTACTGTTCTTTTGGTATTTTTTTTCTTTTTCCTTCCTCTGGTAGCACTGAAGCAGGTTGGATTTTATCATTTTTATTTTGAGCTTATTTCTACTGGGCAAAGAGGAGGAAATTTAACTCCCTCTACCTGGAATAGAACAATCAACACCCGGTATTGTTCCACTAAGGGCTACTTTAAGTTGTCCTTTAGGTTCACCTTGAGTATAAAGCATAAAGGCAATGACAAAAAGTATCTAAGAATGACAATGGAAAATTTTCTCTTCCCTGTTCAAAGAGACCTGACTATAAGAAATCTCAACCATCTAATCCTGTTGAAACTTGTCACTCCAACTGGTCAAAATGATACATGTCAGTTACCCCCATTTAACTATGTCCCTTCTTTGATCAAGTTTTTCACTTTTAATAAAGTGACTTGTGGCAGAATTTAATGATTTTATGAATCTCTTTTTGGCTTTAAGGAAAGGACTGCCATTTTATGCTGGTCGTATTTCTCTGTCAAGTGATGGTTAGTGTTTAGAGAGAGTTGTTATTTTGAGTGCGGCACGGAGACTGCAATAATTCGCTCGTGAAGTGTTTAAACAAGGCAGCTGATAAATCACAAAACTATTCCCTTTCCCCCGGGGATTGGCTCTTGAAACTCATGAGGGAACCGAGGAAGTTACCTTCTGATATCTCTTGGAATTATGTGGCATCCTAAGGCTCTGCTCTTCAGGGGAGAAAAACAAAGCTCAACATCTTCTGTGGGGAAAATAGCAGATCTATGAGCAATCTAGCTGAGAATACCCTTGATTTACAACTGAATACACATCTATATTTTAAAAACTTCATAGCACATATATCTAGTTGCCTGACATGCGAGTTTTTCTAGGGGCCAATTTACTATACCTTTCAGGCCCCAGTAACTTCACTCTGCTTCAAGCAGTCCCACAGAAGTGCACAAAATGAATTTGACTCCTACTAACCCAGATATCTCAGCCTTGCACCAAAGAGCTGCTGAAGTGTTTCCACGTCAAGGCTGAGTCTCTTGCAACGGTGGTTAACGACTCTGTGCCCTAAGTAGATATGGCCATGGGTTACTGCCGCTCTGAGTGCAAGAAGGAAACCATAATTCATCTGATGTGGCTTTTCTGCTGAAGCGCATGCTAGCATTGACAAGTGGCAAACCATTGTGCAAAAGTAAGTTTCATGTAACTAGAGAGCCATCACTTCCACTGTCACATATTTCTCTTGCACTGTTGAAAGCAAAATGTGGCAAAACACTGAAAATTAGGATCAGATGATTGATTTGTTTACAAATGGAGAAAGGTCACTGTATAAACCCTTAATGAATGAATGAATGAATAAATAAATTTAAACTACAGTTGAGTGTGGCCAATTTGATTAACTACATTCAAATGATAGGTACCATAACTCTTTACTCTTAAGGCTTCCTAATTTATTCATACATTTGGGCATGCACACAACTAGTATATATTAAATCCCTACTATGTGTGAATCATTGCACAGGGAAATTTGCAGGGTATAAAGATGAATCAGATATAGTCCCCAACCTCAAGAACTTGGCAAGAGGTTGAGGCAAGAGCTAAAAAACATATATACCAAAAATTATAACATAAGAGAGGATGTGCTAAGTGCTGTAATAGAGCTTTGGAGGTTATCAGGGAAGAAGACCTTGCTCCTGACTAGGGTGTTCCAGGAAAGCTTGTAGAAGAATCTGTGGTAGGGGTATGGACCCTGTAGAGAAAGTATAACTTTGAGAGTCAGAAATGATTTCAGCAGAGAAAGGAATGTGAACAAATGTACAGAGGTGGGCCATGCACTTTGGGGGGCAAGTAAGAGACCAGCTTGACCAGAAAATATAAAATCTATAAAAACTGAAAGCTAGCTTGGTTTCAGAATGTGGAGGGCCCCAACTGTTAGAAATGTGCCATTTTTTAAACAAAGAAAAACTGCTTAGGTTTCTAAGTTGGAAAGTGACATGATTAAAGAAATGTGTCGGGAAGATTAATTTGGTGGTGGTATGTAGGGTGGATTACACATCTCCATCTTCGAGATGAACATGCTAAAGAAGGCCCTGAGGTCATTATCTCCTATTGTCTTTATTTTCCAATCTAATGCTCTTCTCTTTAGCTTGAAAAATCAGATGTGACTATGCTACTCATAAATAGCAATTCATATTTATCATCCATATTTTTCATTCTTAGAGATTTAATAAGGTTTTCTCTCCTTCATAGTGTCTGCCCTCTCTCCTTTCCCATTCTTAGAATTATCAGTGATTCTCAAAATCTTTTGAGTTGAGTACCTTACTATTCTTTGATTTCATATACTGCCTCCTGACACTCAAAGGAGATCTGGAATTAAGTTTTCTTTTAAAACTTTTACAATGACTTCTAGAAACCTGATGATCAGTGCTGGTAATCACTGTTCTCTGTTTAACCCTAAAGTATGGTGAGGAGAGTGACGTTACTGTCAAAGTCCTTTAGATCAGTGGCTATGCTAAACTCAGAAGACCTGGACCATCCTTCCTCAGTCATTGTCTTGACAGAGGAAGCATGGAGAGTGTTCTCACACCATGGTAGAAGCAGCACCTCTACCATGCACTGCGGTTGGCTGTATAATAACAGTTCTCCTCTCATAGTCAGTTTCTAAGGGTTGATATGTATTATAACCACTAGAGATTGGCATATTCAACACCCTTTCACACCCAGTTCCACCTGCCCTTCTGTACTACGAAGACCGGAAAGGCCATAAAAACTACATTTCCCGCACTCCCTTGGCAACTAGGTTTCTGTTTGTGATCATAGGTTTTGTGGAGAAAAAACTTGAAAGCAGAAGACGGCAACCTGAAGGGGAAGCCACACTGGGGGGAAACTGGATCTTCAGACAAGCTCTATGGCAGAGGAGTTTAGTTCTTCTGGGACAAATGCTGTGAACAGTTTTCTCTCCAGTTCCAAGCAAGCATCATAGGTGCTGAGCGTCTGTGGGTTTTGCTAGGACAGCTTCATTGAATGGTTGACCATTTCTCCTGGCTTCATCCAAACTTAGTTTTCCTCCTACAAGTTTTGCTCTACCCATGGCCCTGTAATAAACCTTTTTCTGCTTAAAGAGCCAGAGTGAATCCTGTTGTCCATGACTAAGAACCCTAAATGATATAGCATGAACTCTATCTGGCCACTGAGCTTTTCCATGGGAGCAGAATGGCCCAGCAAACCAAAAAATGGGCTGCTGAGTCAGAGTTATGTTGTCTACTTGCTGTAAATCTTCTACAGGTTAATTTGCTTTCTTTCTCTCTAATATGCAGTTGATAAGAGACAAGTACAGGATGACTGCTTTTGTGATATTCTTTGGATCGCAAAAAACAACTACTCAAACTAAGTCACAGAAGGTGGATGGCACAGGGGAGGATATGGCAAGCATACATGAGGAACAGTGGCAGCTGACGTGTCAGGGGATTCCAGAAACAGGAAATATACTCAGGTTGAGTGTTAGAAGGTTGACACTTGATCTACAGCTTCTTTAGGGGCCCTAGCAGAAGGAGTTTGAAGAGTTTCTCTCTGGTACTCTGCTATTAACATGACCTAGCTACTCTTGGATGTCAGCTAGTATCCTTCTCTTGTTGAATTGCATATTCATCAAGGTTTCTGATTATGCATAGCTCTGCTTCCTCAGAACTTGGGCTTCTCATAACTGTTCGTGGCTGTGACCCTACCTATGGCTCTCTGAGTACATCCTGTCAGCATTAGCTCCTCTGGTAAGTGCTTGATTCTTTCTGAGGTTCTAAAACAAAATTCCCAAGAATGAGAATCTGATTAATCAAGCTCATTGTTTTTGCCAAGTATGAGGTCACTGCTCCAACTGGGCAAATCTACTGAGGTTGGGAGGTCAATGGGGCAGAGACGGCAAACTGTCCAGCCAAATTTGTGTTCCCTTCCCACAATATAGCATTGCCATTCAAAAGCATCTGTATTTACTCTTTTATCTAGTGTAGGCATGTCACCAGTTCTTGCCAACAGACTGTGAACAGAAACGAGTGTCACTTAAGGCAATTAAAAAGTGGGTATGTGTTCTAAACTCTCTCCCTTTCCACAGGCAAAAAGGGCCTGCGGCACTGAATCACCATGTGGAGGACAGCCACCAATACACCTGGAACATCTACAGTAGACTCTAACTCCTGAGTCTCAAACTTCTATTAATAAGATGCTGAAATTTTGAGGTTTATTTGTCAGAGCACTTAGCACTATCTTGACTCCATGTAGTTATAGAAAAGGTTATTATTTTTGTTTCCTGAGAGTGCCGTAACATAGCAGCATAAACTAGATGGTTTAAAAGAATAGAAATTCATTCACTTATAGTTGTGGAGTCCAGAAGTCTGAAATCAAGGGGGCTGTAGGCCACTCTGCTTCCAGAGGCTCTAGGGAAGAAACTTTCCTTGCCTCTTTCTGCTTCTGGTGGTGGCCAGCAATCCTTGGTGTTCCTTGGCGGGCAGCTGCATCACTCCTATCTCTGCCTCTGTTGTCACATGGCCTCTTTCTTCCTATGTCTACTCTGTCTCTGTGTCTGAATCTCTCTCCCCTTTCTCCTATAAAGACACCAGTCACTGAGTTAGGGGGCCTACTTTAATCAAGTATGACCTCGTCTTAACCAATTATACCTGCAAAGACCCTATTTTCAAATAAAGTCACATTCTAAGTTTCCAAGTGGACGTGTTCAATTCAGTATAGTCATCTAGTAAAAAATGTGGCTGTGTGGAGTGCCCCTTCACCAGATAATAAAGGCATGTTAAGCATTATGATTAACATATGTATAAAATTTCAAAAAATGTTATTTATTTAACATGCTGTAGAAAAAAATGAATAATGTAAGAGTTAAGGTTTAGGGCTTCCCTGGTGGCGCAGTGGTTGAGAATCCACCTGCTAATGCAGGGGACATGGGTTCGAGCCCTGGTCTGAGAAGATCCCACATGCCACGGAGCAACTGGGCCCATGAGCCACAACTACTGAGCCTGCGCGTCTGGAGCCTGTGCTCCGCAACAAGAGAGGCCGCGACAGTGAGAGGCCCACGCACCGCGATGAAGAGTGGCCCCCGCTCACCGCAACTAGAGAAAGCCCTCACACAGAAACAAAGACCCAACACAGCCAAATATAAATAAATAAATATTAAAAAAAAAAAAAAAGAGTTAAGGTTTAGAGAGCTAGTGTGCTATTCTTTGAGTTTCACATACTTCTGTGCTACAGTCCCAGGCACCACCACTAAATTACAATGAAATGAGCCTTGTTTTGAACTCACATAAATCTTTTTGAACAAATAAATGAGACAGAAATGGATTGAAGGCAGATGAAATTCCTCCCTTTACTGAACTTACAGTTTAGCAGGGAAGTCACATACCAAACATTAATTATGTAAATAACTATTAAAGTAGACTTGTAATAGACGCTTTGAAGGAGACTACAGATGCAATATGAGTGGAGATCTAACCAAGCCCTCCACTCTGGGGAATAACACCTAAGCCGAAACTTAAGAGAGGTTTGCCATATGTGTTTGTACAACACCAGGGGGCAACTTTTACACTGGAATCTATGTGAATAGTGCTCCTGGATCTTTTGCAGAACACATCTGTAAAGCTGAACATGGCAGCCCTGCTTAACGGGGAGGAGTTAGATGAAGCACATTAAGCAGATGTGGTGGGGGAGGGGTGTTGGTGACAGCGCTGAGAAAGAAGACAGATAATCATGGTAGAGGGAATAGCATATTACAAGACCCTGATGTGGGAAGGTGCTTCACCTGACATGGGGGAAATTATCTACACTCTCAAAACCTCAATTATTTTATTGGTAAAACTGGGGATAATAGTACTCCACTGGCAAAGTTATTCTGAGGCATCGGTGCTCTGTAAGGAAGCCCAGGGGCCAGCACAGAGGAGGGTTCAGTCTCTGTGTTTCCTTCTTTATTTCCTAGAAACAAGGTGAACTTGGGGTCACCAATGTGACATTTAACGAATAGCAGCTAACTTAATTCACACCTCTACCACCAACACTCAAGGCTCTAGGACTACCAGTGATTGCTAAGTAAGGCTTGTTTTCCAGGCAGCCTGTGAGAAAGGCCATATCTGGACAAAATGAACACATTACTCTAAGCTTGAGATGATCAAAAAGAGAACTGAAATTATGCCACTACCCCTCCTTACCGCACAGGACACACCCTTCTCCCCACCCACACTCGTGTGATCTTATCCCCTGCCCCATCTGACACTTTGATGTTTCAGGAAGCAGTTTATGCTGTTCTTTTCCTATGTCCCTACTCTATTTTTTTTTTTTTTTTTTGCGGTACACGGGTCTCTCACGTCGCGGAACACAGGCTCCGGACGCGCAGGCCCAGTGGCCATGGCTCATGGGCCCAGCTGCTCCGCGGCATGTGGGATCCTTCCGGACCGGGGCACGAACCCGTGTCCCCTGCATCGACAGGCAGACTCTCAACCACTGCGCCACCAGGGAAGCCCTATTTTTTTTTTTAATATTTATTTATTTGGCTGCATTGGGACTTAGTTGTGGGATCTTCATTGCAGCATGTGGGATCTTTTGTCGTGGTGCACAGGTTCCTCTCTAGTTGTGGTGTGCGGGCTCTAGAACGCACGGGCTCAGTAGCTGCAGCATGCAGGCTCTCTAGTTGTGGCTCGTGGGCTCTAGAGCACTCAGGCTTAGCTGCCCTGCGGCATGTGGGATCTTAGTTCCCTGAGTAGGGATCAAACCTATGTCCTCTGCATTGGAAGGCAGATTCTTAACCACTGAACCACCAGGGAAGTCCCAGTCCCTACTCTATTTTTTTAAACATTTTAATTTTCTTTTATTGTGGGAAAATATACATAACATGAAATTTGCCATTTAAACCACTTTTAAGTGGTTTAACTTTTAAGTTAAACCACTTATAATTCAGTGCAAGTACGTTAACAATGCTGTGCATTTCCAGAATGTTTTCATCATATCCCAAACAGAAACTCTGTACCATTAAACAATATCCCCCTCTTTCTTCCTTCCCTCAGCCCCTGGTAACCTCTATTCTTTCTGTCTCTATGATTTGCCTATTCTGGTACCTCATATGTAGAATCATACAATATTTGTCCTTCTGTGTCTGGCTTATTTCACTTACATAATGCCTTCAACATTTATCCATGTTGTAGCATGTATCATATCTTTTTACTTTTTATGACTGAATAATAGTCCATTGTATATACATACCACATCTTCTTTACCCCACCCTCTTTTGTACAGTTATTGTAATGTGTAATTTGTCTGTTCCCACTAGATTGTGAGCACCTTGATGGCAGATGCGGTAGGTAGAATGTCTGCAATGGATCCCCATAAATGTCCTGCCTGAGTCCCTGAGATCTGTGAATATGATGAGCTATCACTCCTGAGATTATGTTTTGTTACATAGGAAGAGCAATCTGGACTCTTTAGTCAGGGAGGCCCATTAAAAGCAGAGTTTTTTCTAACTGGTGACTCAAGAGGAAGGCAGAGAGAGACAGTGCAGGAGGGGTATTCAACACACTGTTGCTGGCTCAAAGATGGAGGGGTCATGTGAAAAGAAAAGTGGGTGACTTTAAGAGCTGAGAGACTCCCTGGATGACAGACAGCAAAGAAACCAGGATCTCAGTTTTATGACTGCAAGGAACTGAATCCTGCCCATAACATGAATGAACTTGGAAATGCATTTGTCCTCAGAACCTTATACCCGAGATCCCAGCATGGCTGGCATCTGGATTTTGGCCATGTGAGACCCTGAGCAGAGATTCTTCCAGGCCGGACTTCTGACATACAAAGTTGGGAGCTAATGAACGGGTGTTAGGTTAAGCCACTAAGTTGGTGGTAATTTGTTACTGAGCAAGAGAAAACTGCTACAGCAGGCACTCTGCCTTTTCATGTTTAATCCCCAGTGTTTAGCCCACTGCCTGGAACTGATTAGCTTCCCAGTAAATACTAACCAAATAAATTGAAGGAGGAGGTGGGAGGAAAGGATGATGGAAGGAAGAGAAAAGGGAGGAAAAATGAAAAAAGAATGGAAAGTGGAGGGCGATGAAGAAAAAAAAGAGATCAAGTGTAGGGGAGAGCATCTGAAAGGTGATCTTCATTGCTAAGTACATGATGGGAATGTGTCTAAAATACACCTGGATTATCCTTCACCTCCTCCAGAAATTCAGACTTGTCAATGTTTTTATTTTTATTAGATGTTTTGATTATTTAATTGTGTAAATCAGCCATTTGTTTAGTGACCTTTTGTCACGCCTTGTGACTGGAATGAATAGAAATCATAAACATGATTTCATTGTAATTAAAAACAGTTCAGATTTAAGGCTTCTACATTCATTTTCTGATCTCTCATGCACCCAGATGGTAAAGAATGACCTGCTAACGAAGATGTTTAAAAAAAAAAAAAAGAATGACCTTCTGGTAAAAGTCCCTGAGGGCACTAAGTCAAAGGGAACTGGGATATTAATGTGTCTGGATTTTGAAGGAATTTGGCATAAATAATTGTAAATTATTTTTGTGAAATTATATGCCTTATTCTATTCTAAGAAACAAACTATGAGTTGATCCCGTGCATGACCACTCATCTGGATTTTGAATAATGTAAAGAGATGCCCAAGCTTTTGATATCTAAAATGTCACTTTTACAGTTCCTCACATAAAAAGGAGAATAATTTCCCTGACACGGGCTTCCCTGGTGGCGCAGTGGTTGAGAGTCCGCCTGCTGATGCAGGGGACACGGGTTCGTGCCCCGGTTCGGGAAGATCCCACATGCTGCGGAGCGGCTGGGCCCGGGAGCCATGGCTGCTGAGCCTGCGCGTCTGGAGCCTGTGCTCCACAACGGGAAAGGCCACAACAGTGAGAGGCCCGTGAACTGCAAAAAAAAAAAAAAAAAAAAAAAAAAAATTTCCCTGACACAAAATATCTTCCTCATCCATGTGCCACAGCCCTTGTAATTTCACAATTAGACATTCATTTCTTTAGATTAATCATTGATGCTAACCCTTATGAAATACAGTCATATTACTAGAAGGAGTAAAATGTAAGTTCATTAACCTTTACATATTAATAAGTGTATCAAATTATTTTCTCTCCTTTGCACATGAGTAATGAAAATCTGTTTGTATGGGGCAACACTGAAGATAAACTAGCATCAAAGGCAACTTTACTTTTTTGGAATTCTCTGTAGTGCAAGCCCTGGTTGAAAGACTGTGATTGAGTACAAATTTAGATTTCATAACCTGATCTACTGCATGGTCAAAGGCATGTTGAAATGTCAAGGAAGGTTGCCATAGAGCTTAGATGCTTCCCTTATCTGATTAGACATACAAAGTGATCATGCTCATCAAGATATTTATTAATTTCTTTTTACCGTCAATGCTATTCCTTTATTTCATAATTTAAAAATTATAAATCATATCCCCCCCCAGCTTTACTGAGGTATAACTGACAAAGAAGATGTTTATTTTTCACTGTGACAGAATGACAACCTCATCTCACTGAAGAAAAATAGGAATATTTTGGGGCATGTAACTGAAGAGTATAGAAGAGTGCAGACTTCAAACAGAGATGGAGGGCTCTTAGGTCAAATGTTCACAGAAACCTTGGGCTCTCTGTCCTGCTCTCTTTCTTCCTCACTGTCTCTACCTTTCTCTCTTCTTTCTTTCTTTCTTTATCCACTCCCCACCCTCTCTAGACTTCTGTCCCCCCTCCCCCTCCCTCTCTCCCCCTCTCCCCATCCCCAACCCCCTCTCCCTCTCTCTCCATGTGTCAAATCTGCTTTTCCCTGTTTTGGCTTTATTCTCTGGAAATTTCTTTTCCCTGCTAAAATAGATGATGTCCTACAGTACTCTTGGAGTATATTCTGCCTTATGGCTTATAATTTCAGAGAGAAAAGATGCAGTACTGGGAATGACCCTAATTGGCCAAGGTTTGATGACCTCCCATCCCTGTACAGGGAGACTGGTCCTCTGTTCTCCATATGAGAAAGAGGTTCTTTTACCAGAAGAAAAATGTTATATGCAGATGAATCTCAGCTTCCACAATCTAATTTCTGAGGTCTATTTGGATTGGTGGGATGAATCAATACTTGGCTTCCCTTCTTTACAGCAGAGAGCAAAGTTTCTGTTTCACATTGATGTTATATGCTTTCAACACTTCTATAGCAGACGTGGAAGAGGAGAAAGAGGGGGAGGAGGGGGGGAGAGCAATACTGAAATTTTTATTGTTATCTTTTACTGTTATTCTCTTCTAAGAATACAACAGCTGAATCATTGCCCTCCAAATAATGAACAAATATTTTCAAAACTAGAAACGTGCTGTTTAGATGAAGCTGGACTTCTAAATTCCAATTTGACTGCTGTAATTTGAGTTAAAATATAGTTACATCTCATCAAGAATTAAGTGCTAGAACAAGATATTTAAAACAAAATCAAGAGTCCTAGGTTTAGGGCTTCCCTGGTGGCACAGTGGTTAAGAATCCGCCTGCCAATGCAGGGGCCACAGGTTCAAGCCCTGGTCCAGGAAGATTCCACATGCCGCAGAGCACCTAATCCTGTGCACCACAACTACTGAGCCTGCGCTCTAGAGCCCACGAGCCACAACTACTGAGCCCATGCACCTAGGGCCTGTGCTCCACAACAAGAGAAGCCACCTCAATGAGAAGTCCACGCACTGCAGTGAAGAGTAGCCCCCACTTGCCCCAACTAGAGAAAGCCCACGTGCAGCAACGAAGACCCAACACAGCCAAAAAAAAGAAAAAAAAAAAAGAGTCCTAGATTTATGTTTGGCTCCAACTCTTTTTTTTTTTTGAGGTAAAATTGGTATATAATATTATATAAGTTTCGTGTGTACAGCATAATTCAATATCTGTACACACTACAAAGTGATCACCACCAAAAGTCTAGTTGCTGTCCATCACCATACAATTGATCTCCTTCAACTATTTCACCCATCCACCAATTCCCTTCCCCTCTGGTAACCACCCATCTGTCCTCCATACCTATGAGTTTGTTTTGTTTGTTCATTTGTTTTGCTTTTAAGATTCTACATATGGGTGAAATCACAGGATATTTGTCTTTGATTTATTTCGATTAATGTAATACCTTCAAGGTCTATTCATGTTGCAAATGGTAAGATTTCATTTTTTAAGGCTGACTAATATTCCATTTTGTGTATGTGCGTTATGTATATGTATATATGTATACATATATATCACATCATCTTTATCCATTCAACTATCCATGGACATTTAGGTTGCTTTCATATCTTGGCTATTGTAAATAATGCAGTGATAGGGGTGCATATATATCTTTTTTGAGTTAGTGTTTTCATATTCTTCAGATAAATATCCAGAGGTGAAATAGCTGGATCTATTTTTAATTTTTTTAGGAATCTCCATACTGTTATCCATTGTGGCTGTACCAATTTACACTCCCACCAACAGTTCACAAGACTTACCTTTTCTCCGCATCCTTGCCAACAACTGTTCTTTCTTATCTTCTTGATGATAGCCATTCTGATAGGTGTCAGGCAATATCTTGCTGTGGTTTGATTTGCATTTCCCTGATGATTAATGACGTTGACCATTTTCACATATCTGTTGGCCATGTGTATGTCTTCTTTGGAAAAATGTATTTTCAGATCCTCTTTTTCAATTGGCTTTTTTGTTGTTGTTGTTGAGTTGTATTAGTTCTTTATATATTTTGGATATTAACCCCTTATTGGATACATGATTTGCAAATATCTTCTCCCATTCAGTAGGTTGCCTTTTCATTTTGATGATGGTTTCCTTTGCTGTGCAGAAGTTTTTGGTTTGATGTAGTCCCATTTGTTTATTTTTGCTTTTATTTCCGTTGCCTTTGGAGCCAGATGCACCAAAACACTGCTAAAACTGATTCCAATAGCTCACCACCTATGTTTTCTTCTAGCAATTTTATGGTTTGGGGTCTTACATTCAAGTCTTTAATCCATTTTGAGTTAATTTTTTTTCTAGATGTAAGACAGTGGTCTAGTTTTATTCTTTTACATCTGGGTGTCCAGTTTTCCTAAAAACCAGTTATTAAAAAGACTGTCTTTCCCCCATAATACAGTCTTGCCTCCTTTGTGGTAGATTAATTGATCATATTAACATGAATTTACTTCTGGGCTCTCTATTCTGTTCCATTGATCTATGTGTTGGTTTCATGCCAGTACCATACTCTTTTGATTACCATAGCTTTGTAATATAGTCTGAAGTCAGGGAGTGTAATACTTCCAGCTTTGTTCTTCTTTCTCAAGATTGCTTTGGCTATTTGGGATCTTGCGCAGCTCCATACAAATTTTAGAGTTGTTTGTTCTAGGTCTGTGAAAAATGTCATTTGATAGAGATTGCATTGAATCTGTAGATTGCTTTTGGCAGTATGGACATTGTAACAATAATAATTTTTCTAATCCATGAGTTTAGTATATCTTTATTTATATCTTCTTCAATTTCTTTTAATAGTGTCTTATAGTTTTTAGTGTACAGGTCTTCCACCTCCTTGGTTAAATTTATTCCTAGGAATTTCATTCTTTTTGATACAATTGTAAATGGAATTCTTTTATTAATTTCTTTCTGATAGTTCATCATTAGTGTATCAAAATGCCACAGATTTCTGTGTATTTGTTTTGTATCTTGCAACTATACTGAATTCATTTATTAGTTCTAACTAATGTTGTCCAAGTTGTTGGCATATAACTGTTTGTAGTAGTGGCTTATTTCTGTGGTATTAGTTGTAACTTCTCTTTCACTTCTGATTTTATTTTTTGAACTCCTTTTTTTATTTTTCCCTTGGTTAGTCTATCTAAAGGTTGTCAATTTTTTCTTTTCAAAAAACTAGCTCTTAGTTTCACTGATCTTCTCTATTATCTTTTTAGTCTCTATTTCATTTATTTCCACTCTGTTCTTTATTGTTTTCTTCTTTCTATTAATTTTGGGCTTTGTTTGTTCTTTTTTCTGATGTTTAATGTAAAGAAAGACTGTTTATTTGAGATTTTTCTTATTTCTTAAGGTGGACCTGTATTGCTATTAACTTCCCTCTTGAAACCGCTTTTGCTGCATCCTAGGAAACCAGAGAGGTATGGAAAATGGGAGGGGAAGAGAAAAGGCTTTCCTGTCAGCTAAACACTTGAAGGCTTTACTAAATTTTAGGTTATACGTTAAAGCTGTCAAAAAGTATTTCATAGACAATTGGCTCTTCCTTTCCCCCTCCAAAAAATACCAGAATATTTTCAAAGTTAATGTTATGATACAGAATAGAAACTAGTCTTAACAATGACTGCCTGTTTTACCTCAGCGTTTTGGAACTTGGGTTGTGTTTTTTTCCCTAGTAGTAGAGAATAAATTCAGTCAAAGAAAAAGCTCAAGGTTGGCATACTCAGCCAGCAACTGAGAGCTGAGAGATAAGTCCAGTGAACTGTGGACAAGTAGCTGGTAGCTGCAGTGGCCAAAGGAAGGATGGTACCATTTATTGATTAAGCACCTAGGTACTAGTGCCGGAGTTTTACGTATATATTGCCTTCCACCTACATGACAAAAGTGCATGATCATTATCATTATATTCATTTTGCAGAAGAGGAAGCTGAGGTCAGAGAAGCCAAGTTACTTGGCTAAGGTCACATGGTTTAAGTGCCAGCACCACCCAGTGTGACTCAAGCCACAGTCAGCACGGGACATGGGTCATTCCTAGAAGAGGTTGTGTTCTCAACCAGGCAGAGAGATTTTGACAGTGGGGTAGACGGGCAGGCATTGTCCTGGAGTCTTTGGAGCTGCTGGTGTTATCAGGAAAGTCTGCCTTCAGTTTATACCAGGCTGCGGTTCAGGGTAAGGCTTTCAGCCTTTAAGGAGTGTAACAAAGGCAGGAAATTATAACACGGTGGATAAAAGCTAGGGCACTCAGTGAGCCACATCTGGGCTAGAGATACAGAAGACAATGATCTGTGCCCATGGGCAAGGTACCTGAGCTCTCTAAACTGTGACAGTCTTATCTTATCTGTCAAATGGGAATAATAGTCATATCTTTCTTACAGGGTTTTGTGAAAATTAAGTGAGATGATAATATATGTAAAAATATAAGTAAGCCCCAAAATAATGCAAATTTCAGATACAATGCTATTGTCATCTGTCTCCTGGGATCTGGAACTCCAGCTGCCTGGCTACAAAACACGCTGACTCAGAGCATTTCATCAACCTTGCAATAAAGAAACTTGTATTTTACATGGTTGAAATTTTGGGACCCCACTTATAATCTTATGGTTGGGATTTACTCAATGGTACCTGAAACATTGCAAACCTTTATTAAATGTACCATCGTAATGACAATAACAATAAAAGGAAAAAGGGAGAGAAAAAAATAAGTTTATCAGGAGCCCAGGCCTGAGTTCATAAATATGGGCCAAAATGTAAGGAAAAGCCCTCTCCTATTTTCCCTAAGCTAGAATTTTAATTCAAGGGAGCCACAGGGTCCCAGAAATCAGTATTGGCATACAAGGCTGTTTAAATCCTCTTTGCCTTGAGTCAGGAATGGCAGAGGAAGTGCAGCCGGCTGACCCTTCCAGGAGGGGAATCAGTGCCGCTGAGGGGGGTTGGAAAACAGACATAAGAGAAATGAGATGAAGATTCATAAATCCATCAGTGCTAAAGACATCTGAAACAGAGAGACACTGACAGGGACAAAACTACTCCAAATATCACAGCACAACACGCTCCTGACAATATTTTTGAGGCTCCTTGGCAACTGCCCGATTAAAACCGATACTTGATTGTACATAATCTGCCTAATAAAATCTATTTAAATTGTGACAGATTAACGCTGTTTCTAGTACCTCAAGTAGCTTGGAAGGAGAGCTTTCTTCCATACAGCTAAGTCACAATTTTGGTTTTAAACTGAATGAAAACGCACTGATTATCAATTAAGCCATGGGATTGATAAAAATGCAGCACGTGGCTATTTGTTTCCAAGCTTTTTCTTTCTTCCTGATCCTCCACATTCACTTCTATCAATCTAGTGATTAGAAAAACAAAGTTCTGGTAAAGGATGAAAATGCTGTGACAAATAAGAGTCACGGAGCAAAACCTGTATCGTGCCAAGTAGTGATGCTCTGTTCATTTCAATGTGTTTGTCAGCAAGTGCACATAGCAATTTTCATTATGAGCTTTTACTAGAAATAAAAACGGACCCAAATTTGCGGAAAAGCCGTTGCTTATTGCCTCTTCCCGGGAACCCCATTTGGCTGCATCTTCAAATATGTGACTTCTACATTCTGTTGATACTGTTAGAGCCAGAAACCTACAGAGTAATTAGTTGAGGTTTTGTCTACACAGCACAAACATAAGCAATTGGAAAGTGAAAAATTCAGCCAAATAATTGGGCTTTGTGTGTGGAGGTTCCTACATGACTTTAAATAGCCAGTTAGCTCTGTTTTGTTCAGCAAAAAGAAAATGCATTTGGACTAATTGCCTCTTTCATCACCATGAGGACCGCATTATCAGTAATTGGCCTAGGGGAGCTAAGTAAGTACGTTGGAGTGCTCCTTTGTGACGGAATGGGGACAAGAAGGAGGGAGAAGACTACAGCTGAGAAACAAGGGGAAGGATTAGCAGGTTACCTCAGAAAGACCAGAGGGAGGGTAGGCTTGAAGGTAGAAAGGGGACAAGCAGAGTCTACTCAATGTCATGAAGAACCTAGGGGTAATACAGGAATAAAGACACAGACCTACTAGAGAATGGACTTGAGGATACGGGGAGGGGGAAGTTGACAAAGCGAGAGAGACGCATGGACATATATACACTACCAAACGTAAGGTAGATAACTAGTGGGAAGCAGCTGCATAGCACAGGGAGATCAGCTCTGTGCTTTGTGACCGCCTGGAGGGGTGGGATAGGGAGGGAGATGCAAGAGGGAAGAGATATGGGAACATATGTATATGTATAACTGATTCACTTTGTTATAAAGCAGAAACTAACACACCATTGTAAAGCAAATATACTCCAATAAAGATGTTAAAAAAAAAAAGAAATACAGACTATTATTCAACATTTAAAAAAAAAAGATCTCACACGTGTCAGCAGTACTGTCCTCACTTCAATACACTTGCATCTCTTTTCCTCATTGCATCAATTCTATAGAGCTGTGGTTCTTGACCTTTAGTATGACCACAGCCACCTGGGAGGCGTGGTCAGACACAGATTGCTGGGCCCACCCCCCAGAGTTTCTGATTCCATAGATCTGGGGTAGGGCTCAAGAAGTTGCATTTCTAATAGGTTTCCCCGTGATGCTGGTACTGCTGTCCTTGAAACTGTACTTTGACAACCACTAAAGCATTTTTAAACATCACAAAGAAGAACTGGTGGATGGGAGGCTGAGCCACTCATCCAACGCCACACATGTACTGAGTAGGGAGTGGAGCTAAGACTGAGACACATGTGTCTCTGATCCATATTCCATGCTGCCTCCTCAGATACACAGCTTCACAGGGACTTCATAACTAAGGCCAACGGGCCTGTAACAATCTTTGTCTTACTCACTCCTTTATGGCACAGACGCTGCTAATCTTATTTCTTATACATTACCTCTCTGGTATTCAAGAGTCCATTCTTATTCCTTCTCTACTCCTTCTCCACCAGACCTTTAAATAGTGATGTTTCCCAGGATTCTACCCTTGGCTTGTTTTCTTATTTTAGTAAGCTACTATTTTGGTATATGAGCAGATGTCATTTTTCTGGTCTTTGGTGAGTGACCATCCCTGTTGAGAGCTATACTTGAGGTACCTACTGCTTCATGGTATGCTGGCACAGAAGAACCAAGAAAAAAGTAATCAAATCCTTGCTTATTGAATTTCAAAAGCCAAGGTTAAGGTGTGAAATTTAAAAAAAAAAAATGTTTGAGGGCTTTCCTTGTGGCGCAGTGATTGAGAGTCTGCCTGCTGATGCAGGGGACACGGGTTCGTGCCCCGGTCCGGGAAGATCGCACGTGCCGCGGAGCGGCTGGGCCCGTGAGCCATGGCCGCTGAGCCTGCGCGTCCGGAGCCTGTGCTCTGCAACGGGAGAGGGCACAGCGGTGAGAGGCCTGCGTACCGCGAAAAAAAAAAAAAAAAAAAAAGTTTGAAAATCTACCTGACAGGTAGAGTGCTTATTTTATGGTCCTTGCTACATGAAGGTAACAAAAATTTGTCAGATGGTAGTAGGAGGAGGAGACAGGAGTGACAAGGTGAACTTAACTTGGGATGGAGCCAGGATTTGAAAGGATCAAATGCATTGAGTAGAGTCAATACCTAGAGACTCTCCAGCCTCTACTCCAGCTAGTCACAGTGGGGCCTGTGCCAGGGCCGGAAGCCAAGGGGAGTGAATGAGTGACCCGGACCACCTGGCATCCATTCAGCTGACAGGCCTGAGAAGGCTCCTGATGACCCTCCTGCTAACTAGCAGAGAGAGCACCTCCCATTGACAGGAGTGGCACATCTCTCATTGGCTTCCCGTACTGGATGTTGGGCCTCACACCTTGCTTAGTCCCTATCCTACCCTCTAGGGGGCCACTCCTTTCGGAAGGTTTCCCCAGGAAACTTTCAAAAAGCATAGTGAAAAGTATTATTTTGGGCACCCAGGGTATGAATGCTGCCGGAAGTTTGGGCACCCAGGGTATGAATGCTGCCGAAAGTTATTGATATGGACTCATTAAGCAGAAATTCTGCATTTAATGCTGCAGCTTGAAGAGTCAGAAAGGGCTCTAATTGTTTGGTTGCTTGGATGAAATATGGACCAAAAGGTGGCCTATGGTGAGCAAATTAGAAATGCCAGACCTGCCTTGGTTTCGTGTAGAGGAAGAGATTCAGAGGCTTAGAAAGACTGGGATGTTAGAGTGGATTTGTCATTTAAGACCAACTTACCCACCCTGGGAGGGTATAGAAGGCACACCTTTCACCACGACTTTGAGAAATAACACAGAGGAAGATTGGATTCTGGGGTGCAGGGGCCTTAGTAGAGATTGAACACTTAACTATGGGCCACCATAGTTACCATGCAACCCGAGCTGTCCATCATGAATTGAGTATTATCTGACTGAGCAAACCATAAAGTTGAGTATGCAAAGCAACATTCCATCATCAAATGGAAGTGCTATATATGTCATCAGGCCCTGAAGGCACAAGTAAGTTACATGATGAAGTGGCCCAAATGCCCACAGTCCTCACTCCTGATATATTGCCTTATCTCTCCCAGCATGCATCTATGGCCTCATGGAGAGTTTGCTATGATCAGTTGACAGAGGAAGAGAAAATCCAGGGCCTCATTCGCAGATGGTTCTGCATGACATGTAGGTACAATCTGAAGGTGGTACAGCACCATAGCCCCTTTCTGGGACATCCTTGAAGGGCAGTGGTGAAAGGAAATCCAATCAGTGGGCACAACTTCAAGCAGGGCACCCGGTTGCTCACTTTGATGGGAAGGAGAGATGGCTGGGCATGTAATTATATACTGATTCATGGGCTGTTACTTCTAGTGACCCAGGAGCAAAATTTTTGTTTCCTGTCCCTGTGATCCTATGCTCTACTGGCCTTAATTCCAAAGGGAAGAATGCTTCCACCAGGAGATACATAATGATTCCACTGAACTGGAAGTTAGGACAGCTGTCCCACCACTTTGGGCTCCTCAAGCTTATGTATCAACAGGCAAACAAGAGAGTTTCTGTGCTGCCTGGGGTGACTCAGCCTGACTACCAAAGGAAATTAGACTACTAGTTCATAATGGAGGTAAAGAAAAGTATGTCTGGAATACAGATCTCCTAGGATATCTCAGTATTACCATGCCCTGTGACTAAGAGTCACAGGAAAACTGCAAGAACACAATCTAGATAGTACTATTAAGGGCCCAGACCCTTCAGGAATGAAGGTTTGGGTCACCCCACCATGTGGGGTGAACTGCAACCAGTTGAGATGCTTGCTGAAAGCAAAGGAAATACAGAATGGCTAGTAAAAGAAGACAGTTATAAATACCAGCTACCTATGATCAGGTAACAGAAACCAAGGACAGTAACTGTCATGAGTATTTCCTCCTTATTTGGCATGGATATATTTGTATGTGTATTGGTTTTCTTCCTTCTCGTACCCCCTATCATGTAATATAAGATGTACAGACCTTATATCACAGTATGTAAATACAATTAACTTTACGTCATGGTATTTAACCTGCAGAATATCATGGGGAAGAGTCAATGTCCCTCAAGGACATTACCTCCTGCTTTGGGGGAGGCATTAGTGTGTGTGTTTGGTTGATAGTTATATCATGTTAAGCAGAATTATGACCTTGTCATTGTCTTTGTTTGGAGATTAAGCATGGTTAAGGAGACGCATATGAGTGCCAGACTGACAAGGGGTAGACTTGTACTGATTAATTTTATGTGTCAACTTGACGGCCATGGGATGCCCAAGTATTTGGTCAAACATTATTCTGGATGTTTTTGTGAGGATCTTTTAAGTCAGCAGACTGAGTGAAGCAGATTGCCTTCCCTAGTGTGGGGCCATCCTGTGTCATTTCCCTTTAACATGAAAATTTGCTTTAGCATTTTAAAAGGCAGATCTGCCTGTGATGAATTCATTTTTGTTTATTCAGTTTGTTTAATTCAGTTTTGTTTCAGTTTCTATCTGACAATATCTTTATTTTATCTTCATTATGGAAGTATTTTGGATGTAGCATTCTTAGTGGAAAGTGTTTTCCTTCAGCATTTTGAATCTGTCATTTCACTGCCTTCTGGCTGAAATGGCTTCAGATGGTACATGAGCCATTGGTCTATCTAACTGTAATCTAATCTATTGTTTCCCTGATGGAATGGACTGTTTTACCCTGACTGCTTTCAAGATTTTCTTTTATGCTTGGCTTCTGGAAGTTTAACTATAATGTTTTTAGGAGAGGTTCTCTGTTTATGTTTTGGTTGAGCTTCTTTGACCAATGAGTTAGTTTTTCCTATCCAATGTGGGAAGTTTTCAGCCATTATTTCACAAATATTTTCCCTTACCTCTCCCTATGGCATTCCAATTACTCATATGTTGCACCAGTTGCTATCGTCTCACAGGTTCTAAGACTGTTCATTTTTCTTTGATCTCTTTTTTCTGTGTTCTTCAAATTGCATAATTTCTATTATTGTCAATGAATGGATTCTTTATTCTGTTTAATTTACTTTTTTTTTTACTGTTTTTATATTTATTTTAAAATTATTTATTGCAGTATAGTTGATTTACAACATTATGTTAGTTTCAGGTGTACAGGTGTACAGCAAAATGATTCAGTAATATAAACATATATATATTTTTTCAGATTATCTTCCATTATAGGTTATTACAAGATACTGAATATAGTTCCCTGTGTTATACAGTAAATCCTTGTTGCTTACTACTGTTTTTAATTTTTAATCTATTATTGATCCCACGTAATGAATTTTTCCATTTGTTATAATTTTCAGCTATAGAATTTGTTTTCTGTTGAGATTCCTACCTGTTTATTCATTGATATTACATTTTTCTTTACTTCTTTGAACATATTTTACTTTAATTTTTGAATATATAAATGTAGACATTGCTTATAAGCCTTCAACTTTAAATCCAATACCTTGGCCTACTTGAAGTCATTTTCTATTGACTGCTTTTTTCTTAACTACAGATCTCACATTGCTGTTTGCTTGACTATTAATTTTTGGTTGAAAACTGCACACTGTAGATGATATATTGTAGCAACTCTTAATTCTCTTATATTTTTCTAAAGACTGTTGATTTTTTGATTTAGTGAGCAGTTAACTTTCTGCGACACCAAGTACAAGGCTTGTCTCTCCTATGATATATAACAAGTGATGTCTCTGCCCTGTCCTTTTGGTTTTCCACCACTGCTTTTGCAGCTTGGCTTCATGGATTCTGCACTGTGTCTACATAATTTGGTTGTCAGCCAAGGAAGGGCAAAGATGGGCTCACCCTTGCTGTGGTTTCCTTGCTTCTAGGCAAGGAATTTCAAGCTGTTCATTTGGTCTTGTGCTCTGCCTTCTGACGCTTCAAGACTGGAGGGTACACTTCAAATCTGTAAGGCTTCAGCTTTCTGTTCAGTTAAAATAAAAAGGGGGCAGCAGACTCAGAGGTAAAGCCCTGTGTGGATCTATTTTGCAAGAGTCAATTCTTCTTTGGTCTCTGTTTGGTTTTTGGTGCCCCCCTCCCCCCCGGGCCACTCGAGACACCCATGATACATAATTAAGCTGTCAGCCAGGGATTTTGGCAGTTCACAGTCAGAATTTGGGTATTTGTCCTTTTGTAGTTCTCTTGTTGCTTGGATTTTTCCTTTAACATTCCACCTGTTTTTCCAGTCCTGAACTTTGATCTCTGACATTTTGAGCTGGTATGACTGCAATTTCCATTGTTTCTGTTTTCCACAATCATTGCTTGTGGGTTGGTAAGTGCCCACAGGCCAGAAAGCTGCAAACTGAGAATTATTATCTTTCCCAAATGCAGTTTTTCAAAACTAAACTATCCAATGACTTCTGCTTTTTGATGTTTTCTAGTATCTTAATTTTTTTTAAATCCACTTAAAAAATATTTTTAATGTGGGATAGTTCCCACAATCACCATTACTGGAAGTCTAGTGAGTTGGTTAATTTTTAAAAATATGTCTACCAGGATGCTCTAAATTCATTCTCTGCATGGAAGGCAGGTCATCTTTTATTTACAAAGAAATAAAAACAAACAAACAAATTCTGGCATTGCACAAGAGGACTCCTAGTATAAAATATTTTCTAACTCATGTAGAGATATCTCAGAATTAACACTGGTCTTCATATGTACATTGGAGTCTGATGCTATAGGCCTTATAAGAATGCCTACTTTGGGACTTCCCTGGTGGTACAGTGGTAAAGAATCTGCCTTCCAATGCAGGGGACGCAGGTTCGATCCCTGGTCAGGGAACTAAGATCCCACATGCTGTGGGGCAACTAAGCTCATGCACTTCAATGAGAGAGCCCATGTGCCACAAACTACAGAGCCCATGCGCTCTGAAGCTCCCATGCCACAACTAGAGAGAAAACCTGCACACCACAACTAGAGAGAAGCCTGTGCACCACAACTAGAAAGAAGCCTGTGTGTTGCAACAGAAGATCCCACATGCTGCAACTATAGACCTGACACAGCCAGCAATAAAGAGAGAAAGAAAGGAAGGGAGGGAGGGAGGGAGGAAGAAAAAAAAAGAATGCCTACTTTTTTTTTTTTTTTTTTTTTTTTTTTTTTTTTGCGGTACGCGGGCCTCTCACCGCTGTGGCCTCTCCCGTTGTGGAGCACAGGCTCCAGACGCGCAGGCCCAGTGGCCATGGCTTACGGGCCCAGCCGCTCTGCAGCACATGGGATCCTCCCAGACCGGGGCACGAACCTGCGTTCCCCGCATCGGCAGGCGGACTCCCAACCACTGCGCCACCAGGGAAGCCCAGAATGCCTATTTTTAACACAAAAATTTCAGTGTGGAGTTTATCAGGAAAATCTACTATTGACCAAGTTCTGCACTACCTCCATTAAAGATAATTAGGTTTTAGAAAATAAAACAACATCTTCCTTTACAGGGATTATCTTTCCTTTAAAAGAGTTGGACTCTTTTTGACTATCACAACAAGAGTATAAGGTATGCTATTCTTTTTGGAATCCCTTGGTTTCTTGAGATTGTATTTTCTTTTTGTGTGGAAATCGACTGAGCTTTAGAAAACAGCCTTAAATAGGCAGATAGGACGGTCATTCATAACTGAATGCTCTGAATGAACTGGCCAAAAAGGCAGATTATAACCGCCAAGAATGAATGCTTTTATAATAAGGAAAATTCTTCTGTATCATTTGAGTAAAATTTCCCAACATGTCAATCTACAACCATCTTAAACCACAGAATTTTCCAATGTTGCAATTACTTTACAGTTTTTCAATTTGCAGATGTTAAATCCAGCCTTGAATAGAACTAAGTATTTCATTTTCAACTTACTGCACTAAACATCTAGGTATCATCTACTTGAAGTGCCTTTGAAACTACTAGTAAAACACTAACTCCATGCCCCCTCCCACCTAGACATGATGAAGTCAGTTTTACAAGTTACTGTCATTGGAGGCAGCACAGGATGTATCTAAAGCCAGGTTAGTTATATGGACGTTAATTAACCAAGCAGTTGTGTTAATTGCAGTGTATGTCTCCTGGATTGTTTTAAAGATTGGAACCCCAAGTAACCTCAAATTGTCCAGACTTCAGAGGTCAACTTTCCCTTTAAGACTTAAACAACAAGAATCAGAGGTCCTATTCTGCAGGTGATCAAGAAGTTGAGATGTGTCCCCAAATGTTTATGAGGATCCTCGGGAGGGGCACAGAAACACAACTGACGACACCAGTCTTGGAATACGACTGCACTAGAGATTCATTAAAGATGATTCAAACAACCATAGGATAGTCTGCACAAAGCTGTCACTGTCTTAGGTACAAAACCAATACAAGTTAGCTCCCAAGGCATGTCAACGGAAATACTGATGTTTATCTCTCGCTTACAAAAATATAGAGAAATGATAGTAAATCAAAAATACCTGCTTAATGAGATGATTGCCAAGAAAAAAGGCACTACTATGTGAGAAATAACTCTTAGCAGAGATGCAATCTGTCTCAATTGAACATTCAAGAATCTCAAAGAACTCTGCTTCACATCTCTGGGGAGAGAGGAGCCTCAGTGACAGCAAGGTAAATATGAGGTAGTGATCTTCCCTACCAAAGAGTATGTTGCAGTCCTTTACTCCTAATTTCAGTGAGTGTTTCTATGAGGAAATATTATAATAGGTGTTGCAATAGCCTAACAGCCTTGTGTTTTTGATTCTCATGGCCTCACATGACGCTTGGATTCAGAAACCACTTTCTGTGGGGAAAGTAGCACAAGGCAAAACATCCCTGTGTGGCGCACACTGTGGCAGAGGCTATGTGACTCCCTAGCTGGCAACCATGGTGGCTCGTCCTTTGGGTGCAGTGGTTTCCCGATTGCAGCAGGCACATTCTAGGCAGGCTTGCTGTGGGATGTGACCCTGGGCATCATTCCTCAACATGAATCTCTAGTCTTTTTCTAGAACTTCTCCAGTGATTTTATATTCTACCTATAGCCCACAATAAATCCCTTTATAGAAACTAAAAGGGAAGGAATTCTGTTATTTAAAACTGGGAATCCAGCTCATTACACTCGTCATCTCTTCGTATATCACCTGGATCTAATCTGTTACTCATTTATAACCTTTACAAATATTACTGGAAATCATATAACCAAGTTTCTCAAGGCAGTAAGCTTAATATACATCTGGGTATCAAGTTTAGTGAAGTGTCACTGTTTCTCTCTTTCAGAGTAAAGTACATAGTTTTTTATATTATTTTTGTACTTTACCCTGAAATCGATTATTACCTTAATAATAGTTCAGGGAAATGATGGTTAAAGGTGTATAGAAAAGCAGTAATCACTTTATCCAAATATATTCTCCAGGTTGTAAAATCAAAATATAATTTAAAAACCTTTTCTCACAAAATATATTCTCTTTAAAGAGCATGACTTATACTATTTATCACACATCATGGCACTGCCCATAAGGGAAATTATTACATAAATTGGGATAAACACTATGGGGTCAATATTGAGATTGAATAGTCTGAAGATTCTAAATCTCAAATATACTGGCATCAGTACCTCATTATAAAACTAGTGCTGTCTAGATTTCTAATTTCTGACTGAATTGGAAAGGCAAAGTAAACATGGAAAAACAGAGTATGTGGTCAATATTTAATAACCAATTTATAAACCTGATTAAGATTAGGTATGTGTATTAGTATTGAAAACAAAAGGGAACATATAAATAGAAAACTTTACTATATAGGATAAATAAAAACTTAGATAATTTTAAAAAATAAATAAAGATTAATAATGATACGATGGAGAGTACACAACCAGCTATAGTTAACTCTGTGTATGTTTCATTCTAGTATTTATAGATAGTTTTTAACTGTTTATTTTGTTTTTCTATAAAAAATAAGTACATGGGAATTCTATGAGCTGTTTCTTTCACTTAATTTTATAAGTACACTTTTTTACTTTTACACAATTCATATAATTTTATAAGTGTATAATATTCCCAGTTACCATCCAATGGTTTGAGTTATTCCCCTATTAACTATCACCAAACAGGGTTGTTTTCAGTTTTATGGTAATATAAATAATTGCGTAACAAACATCTTCATGCACTTAGCTATTTTTCAAATTCTCTCCTTAGGAGAGATTCACAGAATAGTAATTAGGGGAATCTCTTGATTAAAATTAGCTAAAAGCTTTCTAAAACAAATATTCCAAATTATACTCCTCTTGAAGTACCAGGTCTCTTGATTAATAACCCTAAGGAGTAAACCAAACCACTAAGAGTGAAATAAGGTGGTGGAGGGGCAACTGTGTCTGATTTAACTTGAATTTTGTAATTATTAGTGAAATTGAACATTTTTCCATATATTAACTAGTTGAAGCATCTCCTTCACAAATTACGATCTTTAAACATTTATTAATTGGGGTGTTGGTGGGGTTTTTTTTAAAACCAATTTTTAAGGAGATGAAATTTTAATTTGTGGCTTTAGACAAGGTCGCAGGTAGTTGAGGGAGACGCAGGTCCCAGAGTCCAAGTAATAGCCAGAGACATATGTGCTGACAAAACAGAAGTCAGGGCAGCAGCACAGACCAAAGAGATGAAGATGTAAGGAATGAAGGCCTATGTCCAAAGCTAGCTTATTGGTATTCTTGAGGCCACATAAAGAAGTTAAACTGAGTAATATTTTTGGGTGCTTCATCCTGAAGTGGCACTGTAGTGTGATGGAAAAAGTTTGAAAGTTGAAAGATAAAGTCCCAGTTTTATCTTTTAGGCAAGGGTCTATATATGGTAGATAGCACAAAGGGCCAGAGATTCTTTCTATCTCTATATTCGCAATATATATTGCATATATTGCAATGTGCTTTTGCAGCTCCTTCCATTAGAGGAGCCTATTTTTCTAACACTTGAATTTGTGGTTTGTCACTTGACTTGCTTTGGCCAGTGGGTCATTAGCAAACATCAGCAAACAAATACGGGCGGTGGGCACCATTGTATGTTTTTGAGTGGGATAGAGATGTTTAGACTGTGGTTTTTAAGGCAACTCTGATAGTTGTATAAAGGAGGAACCATGGAGAGGGAAGACTGGAGGCAGGGAGGCCCATCAGGAGATATTGGAGGTGTAGGTGAGAGATAAGGAGGATCTGCAAGCAGGCAGTGTAGATGGCATGAACACCGAGGGGAGAGATACACGTTACTCTGGAGGTAGGATTGATGGGAACTTAGAAATCCGTTAGATAGGTGGGCTTAAGGAGAGAATTGAGTCAAAGACAGCAGCAATTTCTAAATGATGTACTGGCAGGATTTAGGTGCTGGCAGGTCATTCATCTGGAGATAATCAGCAGGCAGTGAAGATGATGCTATGGACACATTAGAGCCCCAAGTCACACACTTTCCCATTTTCCAGCTGGCTTGCTTGATTTTGCTATGTGTCTGCACTGTGACTCCGTTCTAGGATTCAAAATGCTCAAAGGACATTTGTGGTAAAAGAAGCCGTGATTATAATTCCAACTTATAGTTTAATTTTGTTCTATGGTTTTGATATTATGGCTAATCTACTTTTCTCATTACTGCATAATACTAATCTAATAATTATATGGTACAACATAAGAAATAAAATGTATGCTATAGAACTCCTAACATTTTATTGTTCATTGAGTACCTATGGAAAAGGAAAGACAGTAACCAGTAATGACCACAGTTAGGGTTGCCAAATTTATCAAATAAAAATACAGGACATCAATTAAATTTGAACGTCAGATAAAAAGCCAAATAACTGTTCTGCTTAAGTATGCCCCATACAATATTTGCGACATACTTAAACCCCTTAAATTTTTTTTTAAATCTGAAATTCAAATTTAACTGAGAGACCTGTATTTCACTTGGTAGTGCTACATGAGATATCTTTTATGGAACATTTCTCTTTGAAATGTTGATGCATATTAAATGAAAAAATAGTTCTATGGACTAAAAATTAAGAAAATCCTGGAAAAAGCAAGATGAAATAGAGTTCCTGTCTTTCAGGACCTCTCAAAATTTTAAATCAGCTATTATACATAGTAAGTCTCCTAAAGCAAGATAGTATAAAGCATTTCACCTTTTATTTGACCAGATGTTCCCTTGATGCTTTGCAGATACTATACGGAGGATGGTGGTTAATCTATTTGTGTCTCCACCAATGTAAGTAATAGGTGGTGTGATGTGGTCAACATGGCAGAAGATACAGATTCAAAAATCCACATTCAAGTCCCAGGCCCATCAATCACTGGCTGTTTGAAACTGAACACATCACGCAACTTGACTAAGCTTCACTAGGGATAGGGATAACAAAACATCTAACTCATAGGGTTCTTCTGAGGCTTAGAAGACACAGCACATGGGAGAGCACTTTGCATACCAAGAAGCACAACACAGATGCCAAAAACATCATAACAAGAGGAGAGAAACAAAATGAAGGATTAGACCCAAGGAGGAATTTCCCAACAGGGCCTGGAGCTACACATTTGGCAGTGTACCTGTCCCTGAGGTCCCTTGGCCGTAAGATTCAAGCTTTCTGGCTGTCTGGTTCACTGTATTTTATTCAGACCAAAGAGCCTCGTCAACATCTGATACTGCTGGGTGTTTGCTGTCTGGGGGAGCTTCCGTCTCATGACTGTGACTGAAAGTTGCTGTCTGGTACAGATTTCACCCAGTTCTGCCCCTGAACCGATAGCTGCATCCTAGGAGGAGGACTGATAAGAGCAAAAAGGAAGGAGTCCCTCTGATTCTCTGAAAGCCATTTTAATTTACTTGTTTCCATTAATTATTTAGTTTCAGCTGACTGCTCTTCATTGTCATAACAACGGTAGTTCTTTCTGTTACAAAACTCATATTAGAATTTTGAGGGATGTTCACTTAGTCCTGCCCCAGCTTCTTATAGCAGCTGGCAACTGATGGGAAATGAAAAGGGAGACAGAGGGGCTTACTTGAATATGAGGGATCCTTGTGAAACTATTTTTCACTAATAAGTGATTATTTGCAAAGCTTCTTCAAACCTAATATTGGTAAATCAGCCATTTGTTAATGTTTAGGAAATCGATCTAGAATCAAACAGAAATATTAACAAAGACTGTTGAGAGTTCTTTTGTTGGAAGTGTTTTCTTTTGTTGGAAAGCCATTGAGCCTTCCGTTTTGGCTTTGTTGAAGCTTGAACGAAGTCTAGAGAGTGACCAGAAGAAGCTTCTTGGCCCCAAGATAGAGTAAGTGATATCAATTCATATGTGTGTACATTCGTAACATTTTATATCATAAGCCAACACCAAATCAAGAAAGTGACAAGGCAACATTGATTCCCAAGTACATTTCTAAAGAAAAATGAAGGGCTTTCAGGCTCCTTTTGATTTTTAAGGTTTACACAGCTTATTTCTGAAAACTTTTCACGCGGTGACTATACTGCCCTCCCATTATTATTCTTCTTCTTTTTTTTTGCGGTACGCGGGCCTCTCACTGTTGTGGCCTCTCCCGTTGCGGAGCACAGGCTCCGGACACGCAGGCTCAGCAGCCATGGCTCACGGGCCCAGCCGCTCCGCGGCATGTGGGATCTTCCCGGACCGGGCACGAACCCGTGTCCGCTGCATCGGCAGGCGGACTCTCAACCACTGTGCCACCAGGGAAGCCCTGCCCTCCCATTATTTAGTTTTGGCCTCAGATGATTTGGGTCTCTGGTTCCATTGTCTGTGAAATCATTTCTAACGGTGACGCTCAGAGGGTCTTTCTCTCTCTGAATGCTATTAGTGACCCAACAGAAAAGGGCGTGATTTAACTTGCCAGCTAAATGCATAACTGCAGCTGCGTAGAACAAATTAAGAGAGCATACGCTACAAACTGGTATTCATGTGACCTTTAACATTTTAGTGATATATGGCTGTGAACATAACTGGACCACAACCAAGAGAAAAGAATTTATCCTCTCTCTTCAAAGTATCAGGCTCCTAAGAACATTATCTCACCCAATTTGTTAATAGTAAGAGCTTATAACAGTAAGAACTTGCAAAAGGATGACAGAATGAAAGAGTCTTAATGTATTTTGCCAAAGGGAAATTTACCATCTGGCTGTCTTCATGAATCACATATGCTGAGAATAATATTTTAGAAGATACTGACAACAAGACACAGTAATTTGTAAATGAATATTACTGATGCTGCCCTTTTTAAAGCAATCTGTGGAATAAATCAGTACAGCAATCTATAGGATTACAAGTCAAAGACTTGAAACAGAATAATAAACTATATTACTGGCTTTTTGTAATTGTAATAAAGATCGCAAATCTTTAAAATGTAATTACTTTGATCCAAATTTCATTGTTCCTATATGCATCCTCTCACTGTGCCCCCAAGTGAGATAGGTAGGATAGGAAAATACATGTTTAAGCCAAGACTATAGTAAAGGCTTACTGGCAAACACTGTCAGACAAGCAACTAAAGATCACAGAAGTATGTCACTGACTGGTCTGATTTTTCAGAAAGCATTCCCAATAGGACAAATCTTGAAGGTGTTATGAGTGGAAGACTTCAATTTTCAATGGGTACAGCTAACACCAAAGATGTGATTTTAACTTTTGGAAAAAACAAAACATAATTTAAAATTATGGAAATTCAGTTAGGAATTTGGGAATAACCAAATATTTTCCAGCAATGATCTGATAATGTTCTTGCTTTATAGATCATAAATTTAGAATGAAAACTATTCACAGTTGATGAAAATTATATTCTCTCTTCAAATTTTGTTTTGAAAGAGTATTAAAGAAAACAGAGGAAAAGAAGGGTCTTACCAACAGTGACCATTCTTCTATCATAAATCAGGTGATTTAAACCTAATTGTACGTGGGCTGAGAAACTAAATTTTAAATGACTTTCTCTGCATCAGGGGTGGTACTGATACTGCCACACTTTCTCGTTGGCTAGTAAAGGATCTTAAAGAAGTTTTTCTAATGGTAGAGGGATTACAAGATAGGCAAGTCTGTGGTCATGAGGAGGAGAACCGTGACAATTGCCATTTTCCAAAACAAGAAGTATCTTTCTTCTCTGAAAATTGAGTAAGGGGAAACCTTCCACAAAGGAAAAGATACATTCTGGCAATATTTGTGCATGTTTCTTCTTTTATTTCATTCTTTCATAAGGCTAAGTTTTTTTCAAAGAATAACAGTGTATTAGCTAAATATATTAATCTTGTGAATCTCGCAAAGTCCTGCAGTTTCATAATTATCACTATAATTTATGGTAGACTATATGGTGCCTATTTATCATATACTATATATAATATAATTGTAGTTTCTTTCTGAAAGTAGACATTTGAATGACAATTAAGTGGCACTTTGGGAGATATTTTCTCTTTTCTTGGTCCCTTGAGGTATAATCTCAAGTGGTAAAAAAAAGAGTACATTCTTATTTACCTCTATTTTTTTCACACAATCTATAACTGTAAGAAGATACTTACTAGCACCTGGATATGAAATTGAATCAATATGAATTCCAAGCTGTTAGAAATTCCAAAAGATGTCAAAGTGCCTGTGGAAGATTTCTGCTTTTTTCAGAGATTTAAGAAATACTAGATAAATGTTCTGGAACCTTCCCGGAAAAATATTGGGGGTGGGGGAAGCACTGTGCTCAGAGAAGAGTGCAACTCGCAAATTACTGTCTGAAATGATCATTTAAAAACATATGAGGTGTAGACTAAGTCCTCAGCCTGGTGAATTATTTGTACTTATCTAAATCGGCAATGATGAGGAGTAAAGATTAAATAGAAGAAACACTATTGGGGGGTTAATCTGGCATAATGACAAGTGTATGAAGAAAAGATAAAGAAAGAGCAATATAAAAAAAATTCTGACCTAATATGTTGTGGTAAATTACAAGTTATTTGTGATTTTGATGTTAGAAGACATGACAAGTTGTTCTTTTTTTTTTTTTTTTTTTGCATTAAGCGGGCCTCTCACTGTCGTGGCCTCTCCCTTTGCGGAGCAGAGGCTCTGGACGCGCAGGCTCAGCGGCCATGGCTCATGGGCCCAGCCGCTCCGCGGCACGTGGGATCCTCCCGGACCGGGGCACGAACCCATGTCCCTTGCATCGGCAGGCAGACTCTCAACCACTGCGCCACCAGGGAAGCCCAAGTTGTTCAATTGTAAACTTTAAAAATATGCATAAATAGCAGTTTCAGGGTAAAAGATTGGATTCTTATTTGAGTCCATGTAATAATAAACTGTTTTCCCCAATATTACCATTGAACACAATATTTAAAGCTTAAAGTAAGCATAAAGTAATATTTTGATGAAGCCATAATAAAACATGAAGGAAAATTAAGTGAATATTTGATTATTTTTATGACCTTGAGGGTGGAGAAGGCTACATATACATAAATGTGAAGGAAGAAACTTCAAAAGAAAATACCAATGATTTGGCAACATAGAATCTCTTACAGGTCAGAAGACACCATAAGTTAACTTAAAGACAGACGACTAATTGGGAGAGGGGGTGAAGAATATATAAATATGAGCTTATGATGACCTCCACTGATCCAACCTGGTTAATTTGTTTATAAACTCTCTTTGTAAGAAGAAGTTTGCGAGGAAAAGAAGTTGACATCATAGGGTGAGTCATATCCACCTGATTATTTGATTAATGACCTTCCTCCCTGCAGTTAGAATCACATGTGACACAAATATCCTTACATTGTGCCCATCATTCCTGTCACCAGTTCTTCAGTTGTGTTTTCTCTAGGTCTCTGGCTATTTATCCGAGCCATTAGCCACTACAATGATGAATCCCATAAAGTCTGATATTTTGTGTTTTTATTTTCATCCAGTTTAAGATATTTTCTAATTTCCCTTGTGATTTCTTTTTTAACCCATGAGTTATTCAGGAGTGTTCTGTTTAATTTTCAATTATTTTGGGATTTCCCAAGTGTCTTTCTGTTACTGATTCCTAATTTAATTCCATCCTGGTTGGAAAGAATACTTTGTATGGTTTCAACCGTTTTAAATTTGAGACTTTTTTTTTCTTTTTTTTTTTTTACAGCATAGCACATGGTCTATCTATCCCAGAGAACGTGCCATATGTGCTTGAAAAGGTGTATTCTATTGCTGCATGAAATGTTCTCAACACAGCAGTAAGGTCAAGCTGTTTGATAGCGTTATTTAAGTCTTATATTTTCACTGATTTTGTTTCTAGCTGTTCTCTCAAATTACTGGAGGTGAGTATTGAAATCTCCACCTACAGTTGCTGAACTTTCTAGTTCTCCTTTGAATTCTGTAAATTTTTTCTTTATGTACTTTGGGGCTCTGTTGTTAGGTACATATACATTTAAAATTTTTATATCTTTCTGAGATTATTAACTGTTTATCATTGTGAAATGTCCCTCTTTGACTCTAGTCATATTATTTGTCTTAAAGTCTACTTTTATAACATTATAGCTACTTCTGTTCTTTTATGATTACTGTTTGCATGGTATAACTTTTTTCATTCTTTTACTTTCAACCTATTTGTATTTTTGAATCTACTAAAATGTCTTTTATAAATAGCATATAGTTGGATATCTCCTTTTAATCCAGTCTACAATATTTGCCTTTTGATTGAAGTATTTAGCCCCTTCAAATTGAATACACTTATTTGATGTGGCTGGATTTATACCTGAAATTTTACTATTGTTTTCTATATATCTTATGTCTTTTTGTTTTTTTGTTCCTTCTTTACTCCCTTATGTTAACCAAATATTTTTATTGAACCGTTTTACTTCCTTTGCGAATTTTTTAACTATAATTTTTGTGTTATTTGTATGTGTGTGTGTGTATGGCTATCTTAGGCATTAACATATATGACTTTATCTTAGCACAATCTCTTTAAGGTTAGTTCCAATAATTATACTTAGTAAATATACTTAGTTAAGTAAATATAGTAAATTTATTCCAATATAGTTCCACTACTTTTTCTCACCTTTGTGTTACTATTGTCAAATATATTACTTTAGTACATGTTATATGCTGAAGAACATAGCCTTACACTTAAAAAATATTGATCCAGGGAAGAGATATGGGAACATATGTATATGTATAACTGATTCACTTCATTATAAAGCAGAAACTAACACACCATTGTAAAGCAATTATACTCCAATAAAGATGTTAAAAAAAATATTGATCCACATATTTACCATTTCTGGTGCTCTTATGAGTTGCCATCTAGTGTCATTTCCCTTCAGCCTGAAGGTCTTCCTTGTAGGAAAGACCATTTCCTCTCAGTCTGAAGGTCTTTTCTCAAATGGAAGATCAATTATCAATAAATTCTCTCAGATTTTTCTATCTGGGGATGTCTTTATTTCACTTTCATTTCTGAAGGATAATTTTACAATAGAATTCTTTGTTGACACTGTGTTTTCTTTCAGTATTTTGAATATGGTATCTAATATCTTCTGACTTCCATTGTTTCCAATGAAAAGTCACCTGTTGATTGTATTGCTTCCTATATGTGAAGCACTATTTTTGTCTTGCTACTTTCAGCATTTTCTCTTTTCTTTCAGAAGATTGAAATGATATGTCTGTGTTTAGGTCTCTATCCTTCCTGAGATTCACTGGGCTTCTGGGATCTGTAGGTTAATTTTTTTTTTTTTTTTTTTTAGCAAATTGGAGAGTTCTTAGCCATTATTTCTTCAAATATATTTTCAGAACTTTTTTTCTTTTCTCTTTCTTGGACTTTTGTTATATGTATGTTGGAATGCTTGATAATGTCCCAAAGATCTCTGAGCCTCTGTTTATTTTTCTTGTTTCTTTACATTGGATGATTCCTATTGATTTATCTTCAAGGTCATTTGTTCTTTCTTCTACCATCTCAAATCTGCTATGAAACTCATCTAGTGAATTTTTTATTACAGTTATATTTTTCAGCTCTTGAATTTTTATATGGTTCTTTAAAATTTTTTTCTCTAAAAAAATGTTTTCTTTTTGGATTTTTAGTCCAAGGTCAATGGAAACCTGCTGAAGGACTTTAAGCATGATAGTGACATAATCTAACTCATAGATTCCATCACCTTCTCCTCTTCCTTTTTTTCCTTCCTACTGGGCTATGAATATACTGCTAGCTCCTGCAGCATCTGTCTCGTTATAGGGAGTATATGCTTCTTTTTTGTAGTTTCTACTTATTGATAGTACCCATTCATAGATTTATTGCTGTTGTATTTTTTTTTTATTCTTTGAACATATTCATAATAGCTGCCTTGATATATATAGTATATGGCTGATAATTCCAGAATCTGGGCCCTCTCAAGGTCAATTTCTATTGATTCCCCACTCCCACCCCCAGGTATAGATTACATCTTCTTATTTCTTTTCATGTCTAGCAATTTTGGGTTGAAAAGTAGACATTTTAGAAAATATATAGTAGTTACTCTGAGGTTTCTTTTTTTGGGGGGGTATGGGGTGTTGCTTATTTTTAGTAATGTGCCTGAACTTAAACTGCAGAAAGTGTCTCTCCCATATCGTTCACCTGCTTATGCCTTTTTAGTGTTTCTATGTTTTCTTATAGCCTGACTTCCCAGTAGTCATCATTGTGTCAACATAATTTAGTGGTTAGTCACTGATGTGGGCAGAGCTGTGCCCAAACATCTCAAGACCATAATGCTTCTGTCCTGCGCTGAGTGATTTGTGTGGACTGGGAAATACTTTAAAAATTGAAGCTCAACTCCTCCTTTGCTTGCATTTTTTGCCATACACTGACAATATCCTAGAGATCCAGGAATATGTGGAGAGCTTATCTCAGGTTATCTATGGCTCTCTTATTTCTAGGACCTCCCTGTTAAGTTTTCTGACTAGTCAACCACTCACCCCAACTAGGAATGTAATTTTGGTCAAGCAGAGCTATGGGCTTTTCCCCCTCCATTCCCATCCCGTAACACCACTTTCAGCTAAAAAGTAATGATATTTTGCCTTTCACTCTAAATCAAGTCCAGCCCTCTCTGTAAGCAAAGTTTCCTGCCCCGGGCTGGTTATGCTGCATTCTTGCCAAACAAGTCAGTCACAAAAGACACTACATGACTCCATTCATATGAAAGTCCAGAATAGGGAAACTAAGAGAGACATAAAGTAGATTAGTGGTTGCTTAGGCATGGGAGGGGGCTGGAGTATGGAGATTTGGTGTGTGGTGATAGTTGAAAGGTACAGGGTTTCATTTTTGAGATGATGAACGCATTCGAAAATTGTGGTGATGGCTGTACATTTCTGTGAACATACTAAAAATTATTGAATTGTTCACTTTAAACGTGTGAATTTTACAATATGTAAATTATATCTCAATAAAGATGTTAAAAATAAAAAAGGATGAATATAGAGTTGTGGCCAAGAGCTATATTAGACAAAAATAGCATGATCAGAATACAGACTCCAATCAGGCAGGGAAGAAATTTGCAACATCCAAATAAGCACTGTAGGAAATTATCAGCAAACTGAATGGAAGTATAGAATTCTGTTAACAGATATCAGGTGCTAAAACTAAAAGAGATTATGAAGGAAGGAAGGGAGGGAGGGAGGGAGGGAGGGAGGGAGGGAGGAATGAATTATGAATGGTATAAAAATTCAAGAGTCAAAGAATATTAAACTCAATTCCAGCTGTATGGTATAGACTTGGAGTCTCCTGTTGGCACAATGACCTTTAAAAACAGTTCACTGCATTCATGTGACTCAGATAAAAGCATCCTAAACTTAATCCTTGATCCCATGTTTCAGTCTTAAATCTCTCACCGATGAGTAACCATTACTAACCTTCTCCAAGTTCTATGGCAAATCTGTTTCCTTAATTAAATGAATTTCCATACAGGGAAGATAAATAAACCAGTATATAGATAATGGAATATAGTCTGACATCTTCGTATTTTAGTAAAAAGAATCTGGGTAGTTCTAATTTGAAGATGTTCGAAAAGTCTTATCCACTTGAAACAAAAAGGTATAAGAGAATTTTATTAAGCATATAAATAGTATCAGAATGTTCAAGACAACCTGAAATTTTTATTTGTAAATTTATCTTATATTTAGAAGAGGAAGATTTGCTTAAGTTTTAAGTTTGTCTTGTCATATATTTACTGTACTTAAAATGTTCAATAGAGTTGAAAATATTTAACTAATTAAATTAATTAAGTTTATAAATGGGGCTACTATATAATGGGTTTTTGGACTGTTCAATTTGAGTTAATCAAATATTGACCAAAGAACCAATGGAAATAATTTTATACAAATTTTTACATACAATTTATATATTTCATTACATATAAACTGGTGTGAATTTGCAGACTAAGACATTTAGAAAAGTAGGATTTGGCCAAGGTGGATATGTGGCCAAATTAGAGTTTTTCTTTCAATGGTGCTTTGGAGCACACTTTAATGCACAGAGGGCAAAAGGAGAATGTATAATATCAACACAGTTGCAATAGCAGCAATGATGGAAATAGGTAAGAAAGATCACTAGTTAGAGATGAGCTTATAATTAAAGGCAGAATGTCCATACATTTCATTAGTGGAATTTAGTGGACAAGCTGCGGAGAGTATGAAGACTTGTTGCAGTTAGTATTTTAGTAATGATTCAGAAGAAAATCATCAATTAGAGTATTGGGAGGAGGCCACATTATGATACAGAGAAAGACAGCTCAACGAGAAAAGGGAGACGACTAAGACCAGGAAAAATGTTACCTCAATTACTTACCCATGACTAAGAGCTATATCAATGTTCTGGGGAGGGAGTTAAATCTAACCTCACTATCCTTCCATATCACACATGCCGGTAGTATGACTGTATATGGTTCATAATAAGTTCTTGTTAATTATTTTATTAGACCTTTAAGGGTCTGTATAAAAGAAAACCTTCCAACACCTAGGATACATCACTCTTTTGTGACTGGACAGAGCTTACACAAGACAGCATATAGAATTTCTTCTCTATTGGGAGTAACTTTGCTATGGTGAGTGAGAGGAATATCTTTATAACCTTGATGAAATGAGATTTCACTTCAGCCCCAATGAAATGCTGGGTTATTGGATTACAGGGTCTTTTTTCTTTTTTAAAACTGTTTAGGGTATGCTGATTAACACTGTCACCAATGTTTTTTAACCTTGAGAATAGAGAGGCAAGGATCAGATGTTTAAGAGTGTGGGCTCTGGAGGTTGCCTAGAAATCAGTTTTATGATCTTGGGCAAGTCAACTGGTTTCTCTAACTCTCAGAGTCTGTATCTGCAAAATGATGGCAATAATATTCCCTGCTTCATGAGATTATTTTGATGATCAAATGGTCCAAGGCTTGTAATAGAGTAAAATTCTGTGACCACGCAATTTAGGATATTATGCAATTGGTGACAATTTCATTCTCTGCCCAGCTTGCATTCTTGGATAAAGCAGGCAGCTCAATCCTGGGAAATGGCAGGAAAAAGGAGACCCTTGTACTCGAATATTGTTTTTTCTCCCCAGTCTCCCAAATCATACAAATGAATCGGGCACCGTCCAATGGGGAGATTCTTGGAATGATGCTTGAATCCTGGAAGTCCCAGGCAGCCACAGAAGCCAGAATGTTCTCATTGATATTTAAGCCAGATTAGACAATTGCCACCAGGTTAATAGCACAAAATTATAGCTGAGACCAGAACAGTGTTGATTCATGCAGTTGGACCCCTACAACTCTGGACCAGCTATAGGGGCAGGCTTGCCCACTTATTCCCTTGAAATAATGCAACTCTGGATTTTATACAGTTTGAACTTTGGTATTCCTCCTGTCAGTTAATGTTTAGCAAAATCCATGAGTTTATTAAAAGCCTTGAATAGATATCTGTAGGGTGTTAATCACTTTATCAAATAGGTGTTTGGAAATACCTCATGTGAGTCTTTTAGCTGATAGCTTTCTATTTTGAAACAGAAACAAATTATGCAGCTTAGGGTCATGAGTACCTGTACATGTGCAGCTCTTTTCTTTAAATATCAACAGATATGCATATTGCACTCACATTTAGAAAGACTGACACAGGACTTTTTTTCCCAAGGAAAATGGAATGCAAATAAATGGTCCATTAGCACACAGATTAGTGCTTCTGATTCATGCAGTGTTTCCACCTGCTTAGACATTGTGCCCTCTGAGATAAATCATCCAGGTATCTCATAGATTTCCTTCCCCACCCCCAACTTATCTTGATATTTGAACATAACGTGGACCTAGGCTTAAAGGGAGATGTTTGACTTGGGATTTAATTCTTAAGGAACAAATTAGCCAGATTATATGTTTCTAAAATAAGACAAATTAATAGTGACTTGGATTTCCAGCCAAGTGGCAGAATTAGAGGAGGAATAAATAAGTGACCAAACTATTCTAGTTTCTAGAAGCAGAGACCATAAATGATTAGGTGGAGACTATCTAATCAGTAAGGAGGTCTCTATCCTCCCTCCTAATACTCCCAGATTCATTTTATTTTCTGGAGTCATAGAAAGGCACACGTTCAGGAGCTCTAATTTTAGCCATGCTATTTGTATTAGAATCCTAATGACTGAGAGTCTATTCCCAGATGGTTGACAAATAGAAAGGATAAGCAAAATAAATCTCTAACAGCTGAAAACATCTGTGTGTGAGTGAGGGCTTGGAATCTCATTGAGAGCGTTCCTCATAGAAGGCTCAAGTTGTTGAGCTTCACACTGTCGCGTACTAACATAACAAGCCGTCTGCAAATTATATTTCACAGTGATACCAAGGGCTTGATCCTTCTCTTTGATATGCTATGAGCAAAAGCACATTCTCTAAGATTCACAGAGACCCAAGGAACAGAGGGCAAGACTGAGCCCCGGTAGGTCTGCTGCTTCTAGCCTGCCACACAACAAGCCAGAAAGGCATTTGAAAAGAGATGTGGAGAATCATTGTGTACCTTGATACACACTTGACTCTTCACTTATCCCTACATTACTGCGAATTGTCATTGTACAAGCAGACCAAGACAATGGTACATTCTTTTAACTGCAAGTATATCTTCATGTAGAGAATGTTCAGTTTGGTTCAGTACCATATTATTGATTCTAATCATGAAAGTATTTATTCTCCCTACTGCAACTAAAGAATTTGATAAACTTTATTCTGTTTTAGATGCATTTCTAATTCTTACCTAAATAAACAAACCATAAACCTGTTTTATAATACTGGCCTTTTCAACCTTAGAATTGGTCATCTTTCCTTCTTGTTTTAGAGGCTCTTAACCGCTCGGTGAAGGTACACCAATATGTCTGGAAAGAAATTCTCTACTACTATCTACATATTAAACTGTTTTAATCAAAATTAAAAAGAAAGAAAAGCCAGATAATTTGTGCTCTTCTTTCCTCTCTGTAGCCCCTCTGGCCCTACAGGATATAAAAACGTGTATCTTTCTCAACTCTTTTAACTCAGCAAATGCCCTGTGGGTCAGGTGTGAAGAAGGAGGCTTTATCTTGCTAAAGGAATTACAAAGCTCTTCCTGGAGGTGACGCCTACATTCATAATAAAAAAAATGGTGTCTGCTATTTAAAGGACTCCTCTTAAGGATATATTTCTGGATTAAAAATTAAATTTCATCTAATCTTTTACTTAGCTCTATTCTCCCCAGAGACTGTCTCCAATAAAAAGTATTTGATTTGCGAAAGCTGTGTAGCATTTTTTTTTCTTTTGGCTGACAGCCAAAATTAGGACTTTCTGAGGGAAGTGAGGGGAAGCAAACAGGAGAGGAAAAAGATGAAATTTAAGATACCCTGTGGAAACAAGTTCCATTGGTTGCAATCTATCATATTTTTTTCTCTTTATTTCAAAATCAACTGGACTCAGAACCTAAATTTTTTTATATTATTGTTTTTAACTAATTTCCATTTGTCTCTTCTTGCCAAAATGGAGATTCTGCTTACGGGAATACTAACTTTGAAATTTTCAGTTGCAGCATTAGAAAAACAAAACTGACATTTCAACTGGGTTTGATTTCTTTACTTTCCACATAATTAAAAAAAATTATTCATTATTGAGGGATGACGGTATATACATATATATACGTGTTAATGAATTTTCACAAACTGAATGCTCTTCCTTTGACATTCACACTATGTTCTTTCTCATCTCCTGGATCCTCAGTTAAATCTCATATCCTCAGAGAGCGCTCCTACAACCACGCAATTCAAAGCACCAGGTTATTTTCCATCAGAGTGGTTCTCAAAGTATGGTCAGGGGATTACAAGGGTCCTCCAGATCTTGCAAGGGGCCTATGAGGTCAAAACCGTTTTCATAATAATACTAAGTCATTCTTTGTCTTTTCATTCTCATTCCCTTATGGGTGTACAGTGGCGTTTTCCAGAAGCTACATGATGGGCGATTATATCTCTCTGATGGCTACTAATGGAATGCGTCCTTAAGAGTTCTTGTGTTTTACAATTTTTTAAGTTTTTATTTCTAATACAGTAACTATTGATAGATATAACCCACTTTGGGGTCCTCAATAATTTTTTAAAGACTGTGAAGTTGTCCTGATACCAGAAACTTTAGAAACTTGGCTCTATTGCTTCATCATATTACCCCTTTTAAATAAGTAGAATGCACAGCCCTTTACCATCACGTTTTTCTAATTTTTTAACCCATTTACTTCATGCCCTTTCCTCAGACTGTTAGCAAAGGCATTGCCATCTTGTTTACTGCTAGACTTTATAGTTTCACATAGGTCCTGGTATGTAATAATTGCTCAAGAAATGTTTGTTAAATTAATTAATAGGTGAATGGATAAGGGACAAGAAAAGGAAAAAAATTTTAAGATATAAACAACCCCAAGGTATATAACAATGTTAAACGTTGTTTGTAGCCAAATAAATAGAAATTAAAATTATTAAAAAGATTTAAATTATTAATAAAGATGTAAAAGTGATAATTAACAGTGCCGGTAAGAATGTGATGACGCTAGGTTCTCATTTCCTGCTGATAGGAGTGTCTATTGTTTCATTGTTTTTTGAAAGTAGTAAGAGCCTTGAAAACATGCTCACACTTTTTAAAGCAATAATTACATTTTTGGTGATATTTTTAAAGGAAATAACTTGAAATACCAAAATGTATTATTTATAGTAGTGAAAAATGGGAAAAAACTAAATGTTCAAAAATGCTTGAATGGTTACATCAATTATAATACGCCCATATGATGAAATATTTTGCAGCCATTGAAAATAACATTTGTAAATCATGTTAAATAGCATGGAGACAGTGTTATATTTATAATTTAAATGGAAAAAGCATGATTAAAATGTATAAGCACTGACCTCAACTATTAAAAATATGTACTGAAAAATACTGGCATGAAATACATCAAAATTATAATAATGGTTATCACCAGGTTGTAGGATTATGGATTATTTTTATTTTCTTTATATTTATCAAGTTGGATCTTGCAATAAGCCTCCTTATTGTAATAATAAGAAAGTTATTTTAAATCACAGTGCAAATGCTAACAATTTAATAGACAAAATGTTTAAAATTGCATCTCTATTGTTAAACCATCATGGAGAAAACTGAAAAGGCAAAATAGTACAAAACTCAGGAAAGGAGTATCACGAGCCAATCTATCTGTTTGACCTCTGGGCTAGGTGATTTACCAGCAAGGCATTTAAACCCAAAACCTCAGTGTCTTTACCTATAAGGAAAAATAATACTAGTACCAACCTCAGAGGGTGGTTGTCAGGATTCAATGTTCTATATATTCATATGTCTTAGCCCAGTATTTGGCATGTGATAACGCTCAAAACATTAACCATTATTAGTGTTAGTACAATGTTTAACTGCTCTTTCTTCATCTAGATATATTTCAGCAAAGAAATCTAAGATCTCTTGGCTTCAAGATTGCTCAGCCAATCAATAGACACCGACACCGTCACAGAGGTCTGTTTCTCATAGCTCTAGAGTCCCCATGTACCTTGAGAAAATAAACCAAAGATAAAAGGAAAAACTCAGAACACAAGCCTATGTGGAAACTGGTAAAAGCTGATAAACAAACACCAATGAGGTGTTACTGACCTTTAAACTTTAAGGCTTAGAGGTGGCTATAAAAGGCAGGCTCAGTGACAGAAAGCTCTGGCGGTCAGAGACCCCAGCTCTACTTGGGGCAGTTAGCAACTAGGGGAGAGTTTTCTCACTGCCCTGCCTAGGACACGGTGACGATTCTCTCTTGGGCTCTGCTTGCAGCTTCTGTGTCCTCCAGGGCTCAGTGCTGGGGAAGCCCAAGCCAACAACTTGGGCGCCAGCTTTGGCACCTCTCCCTCCCTCTTCCACAGTGTTTAGTTTACCTCTAAATCCTGCCATTTTTGACTCCCTGAACATCTCTCTTTAGCCTGTTCACATCTTTCTGTCCTCACTGTCACTACCCTAAAACTACAAGCTCCTCTATCATCTGCCTTCTACCTTGCCCCTCTTCGATCTATTCTTGTTCCTGCAGCAAGGGTCTCTCAAGAATTCAGTCCCATCATGTTTCTCCTGGGATGAAAGTCTTTCAGTGGTTTCTCATTGCTATTGCTCATTGAATAAAGGGCACCAGCTTACCTTGGTACCATCCCCATCTCTAGTATTCAGACACCCGGATTATTAAATTATATTCAGGTCCTTGAAAGCAACCAGGTCTCAGTTCTACATCTGCCTTCCTGAAACACTCTCCATACTCAAACCCTATCTTCCTTTCTCTCCCTACTTGTATGTTATGGACTGAATGTTTGTGTCTGCCTCCTCACCTGGCCCTGCCCCCCACAAAGTCATATGGAAGCCTCAACCTCCAATGTGACTGTATGTGGAGATAGGGCTTTTAGGAGGTAATTAAGGTTAAATGAAGTCATAAGAGTGGGACTCTTATCTGATAGCAGTAGGGTCCTTATAAGAAGAGACAGCAGAATGCTCCCCGCCCCCCTTTCTCTTTCTCTCTCTTCACCTGCACTCCCACACCCGCCGTGAGGACACAGTAAGAAGGCAGCCATCTGCAAACCAGGAAGAAAGCCCTCACTTGAAACTAAATTGGTTGGCACCTTGATCTTGGGCTTCCCAGCCTCCAGAACTGTGAGAAACCAATTTCTGTTGCTTGAGCCACTCATTCAGCAGCTCGAGCTGACTGATACACCACACCCTGAACACCACCACTTCTCCTTTCACCTCAGCTCTCAAAAGACCTCAACTGAGAAATTTTTCTGCAAGAAGCTTCCCTAAGTGACCCATCTGGGAACGGTACCCACTGCCATGCTCTCAGAGCACCATGTGTTACCATCATCCTCTCTCTCATACAATATTATCACTTCATGTTTCACATGTGGATTCCCCACTGGACCAGTCACCATGAAGCCAAATAACCCAATGGTGCAGCCTCAGGACCTGGCACATGTCTGAAATAGTGACGTCTCTGTGGATATCTTGTTAAATTGATTTGACTGTTTAAAAGGGTAGGCTATTTTCACTCCTCTTTCTCTTTCCTAGCCATGAAATATTTGTATTGAAATTTTTGGAAATATATCGAAGAAAGGACCAAGAAATAACAACTTTAAGGGCAGCAAATTGATTTATAAGAGAACGGTCTTTTATACAGTTTATAAATCTCTGTGAGACTAAAACCAAATAAAGAAAGGAACTGTAAAAGGATTTCTAAGTCCTTTCTAAGTCCTTTATAGATCCTCTATAAGTCACTGCCATTTAGCAGGTATGTGACCTTAAAAAACTCAATTTCTTTGCCACCAATTTCCTCAGTTTTACACTGGATAATAAGTAGTACCTGCCTCTTAGAACTATGGGGAAAATTAAACATATAAACAGGTAAAAGTTCTTAGACTAATATTCAGCACATACTAAGAACTTGATAAATGTCAGCTATTTTAACTTTTTTAATTAGTAAAACAGGTTCAAGAAAAGTCAGACTCTTGGTTTTGTTGCCTAGTAGGCCCGAGATTAAGGGCTGGGACTAGACTGTTTTAGGCTTTGTTGAGAATTATTGCTTTCCATGGGCTCTCCTTCTGAAGTTGCCGTCTCTCCAACACATAATATCTTATTTTATTTATACCCCACTGTGTTCCAGAAAGGACTTTCAGGAGCTTACAGATGAACATAAAATACAAGTAACATGAGTTAAAGGCAGAATGAAAGAGAGACAAACAAGAACAAGGGCAAAGTTGGGTGAGGAATAAATAATATATTACTAAAAATTATGAGCACGTTAAGGCTTAAGATGAAAATCAAAAGAAGCTAGGGTACAAATGTTGTTTTAATTTCTCCTTCATTCCCCTACCCCTTTCTTCTTTCTTTCTCAAGATGATTTAAATGTTATTTTAACTTTTAAAAACCCAAACTACTTTCACATCAAATAATTCTATGCTTCTGGATAAAAACTGGTATTCCATGTTTTGGTATGTGAAGCCATATTTCAACACGCAAATAGACTACATATTAATTAAGGGAGATGAAAGAGCTTATTAGTGATTAAGCACCTATGACCTGCTGGATATCAGTCCAAGCTTTCACCCAAGTTGTTTTTTGATACCACAACCCCACGAAGTAGTTAAATATCCATTTTACAGATGCGGTACAGAGAACTGTAGTGATTTGTTCAACTACAAAGTAAGAACTCAAACCTATGTTCCTGATGCCTGAATTGCTAAGATCACATAAAGATAAATTCTTAAGATAAATTCTTATCAAGAGATAAGACACACCTTTGCCCATAGACATAAGAGCAGTTCTAAAAGGTCCTGTGAACACTCAGCTTTTTGGTTTCATTTTCCTACTGAGAGATTTTCTTCTTAAGGGGTGTATATCATTACTTGGCTTTGTTTATGTAATCTGCCATACTGGTAGCAGAAGAGAAATTTAGGGGTGGTTGGAAAGAAAGTTTTAGCAGATATGCAGGGCAACAGGAGTCGCTCAGAAGGTTCCAGATCATCTCAAGTGTAAAACAAACAAACAGAAAAAAACCATGTGTCAGAGAAGCTAACAGATGTTAAGATTCAGGAATAAATATGATGGAGTTAAAAGCCTATATGGGTATATATGTATAGTAGAGCTGATTCACTTTGTTATAAAGCAGAAACTAACACACCATTGTAAAGCAATTATACTCCAATAAAGATGTTAAAAAAATTAAAAAATAAAGTCTATGGCAGAATCAGAGAAGATCTTTAGAAATGTCCTTGTAGCCAAAGGGAAATGAGGATGTTAAAGTCTTTACGATCAGCTTATTCACATGTGAACGCTGAGAAATGACTGGAACTGGAACAATGAACACTTCTTCCTGCCATAGGTAACTTAGACTCAAAAAGCACAGTGAAGGTGAAAGTTAAAATTGAGATATCTCTAGTCATTTCTTTTCATCCTTTTCCCCCTCCAGTAAATTGTCATTCATTTTATTATTACATAGGAGCTGTGTGATTTAGCTTGTGAAATACCAGGTCTAACAATATTAACTATGATTAGCTCTGTTCTCTGAATACTCTGTGAATTGTTTGGTTAGTTAGTTTTTGTGGGGGTTTTTTTTCCCTTTTTTTTCCTTTTTTCTTTTTTGGCCACAGCGTGCAGCTTGTGGGATCTTAGTTCCCCAACCAGGGATCAAACCTGTGCCTACTAGAGTGGAAACACGGAGTCCTAACCACTGGACTGCCCAGGAATTCCCTTTTGCTTTTTTCTTTGTTTAAATTTTTTTTATGACTATAACTTTGCACATGACTTTCGATCTGTCTTGAGTGTACTGTTCCTCCCTTGACCCATTATTCTGAAAAATTCTTAAGCATCCTTTAAGTTTTAAAGTAGAAAATAGAAAAAAATTGGACATGTACCCCATTTTTTATTACAAATCTCTGGGGTTTGGGGTAAGGCAGGAGTTGACAGACTATAGCCAAATCCAGCTGGCTGCCTGTTTTTGTAAATAAAAATTAACTGGGCCACAGCCATACTCTCATTCATTTGTGTATTGTCTGTGTCTGCTTTTGTGCTGCACTGGCATTGTTGAATGACTGTGACAGGGTCTGTCTGGCCCACAAAGCCTAAAATATTTACTCTCTGGTCTTTACAGAAAAAGTTAGCCAAACCCTAGCAGTAAGAAGGAAGAGACTTTTATTTTCATGTGTCAAAGGACAAAACAAACCTACCAATATGTGAGTGATATTTTCTTTCCTGTATGCTTTTCTGTGTTCTGTGAATTTTCTCTAAAAACAAATTTTTAATTAAAAAAATTTTTTTAAAGATTCAACTCAAATGGTATTTCACCTGCGAAGTCTTCTGTTAGTCCTGCTTCCTATATGTTTCCACAGAAGTGTTAGATTTTTCTCTATTAGTTGTTATCATACTGTCTGGCAATTCTTGTTTCTTCTTGCTTCTCAGACAAGCCCATGAACTTCATGACAGAGAGCTCGGCCCAAGCCTTTTTTTTAGGGCCTCACTCAGAACACAACAATTTTATAGAATGATGAGAGAAAATACTTCCCTTACCTTTACAGCTGACGGAGTACAGCAGTCCCCACTTAACCGTGGTTTCGCTTTCCATGGTTTCAGTGCCACAGTCAACCGAGCTCTGAAAACATTAAATGGAAAATTCCAGAAATAAGCCATTCATAAGTTTTCAATTGCGTGCTCTTCTAAGTAGCATTATAAAATCATATGCCATCCCACCCAGGACGTGAATCATGCCTTTGTCCAGGATATCCTGCCCGCGGTTCACTTAGTAGTGCTCTTGGTTATCAGATCCACTGTGGAGGCATAGCAGGGCTTGTGTTCAAGTCACCCTCACCTTAGGTAATAGTGGCCCCAAAGTGCCAGAGTAGTGATGCTAGAGATTCAGATGTATCAAAGAGAAAGTAGGCATAGAGGGAACTTTCCTCAACATAATAAAGGCCATATATGACAAGCCCACAGCAAACATCATCCTCAATGGCGAAAAACTGAAAGCATTTCCACTAAGATCAGGAACAAGACAAGGTTGCCCACTCTCACCACTCTTATTCAACATAGTGTTGGAAGTTTTAGCCACAGCAATCAGAGAAGAAAAGGAAATAAAAGGAATCCAAATAGGAAAAGAAGAAGTAAAGCTGTCACTGTTTGCAGATGACATGATCCTATACATAGAGAACCCTAAAGATGCTACCAGAAAACTACTAGAGCTAATCAATGAATTTGGTAAAGTGGCAGGATACAAAATTAATGCACAGAAATCTCTGGCATTCCTATATACTAATGATGAAAAATCTGAAAGTGAAATCAAGAAAACACTCCCATTTACCATTGCAACAAAAAGAATAAAATATCTAGGAATAAACCTACCTAAGGAGACAAAAGACCTGTATGCAGAAAATTATAAGACACTGATGAAAGAAATTAAAGATGATACAAATAGATGGAGAGATATACCATGTTCTTGGATTGGAAGAATCAACATTGTGAAAATGACTCTACTACCGAAAGCAATCTATAGATTCAATGCAATCCCTTTCAAACTACCACTGGCATTTTTCACAGAACTAGAACAAAAAATTTTGCAATTTGTATGGAAACACAAAAGACCCCGAATAGCCAAAGCAATCTTGAGAACGAAAGAAGGAACTGGAGGAATCAGGCTCCCAGACTTCAGACTATACTACAAAGCTACATTTATCAAAACGGTATGGTACTGGCACAAAAACAGAAAGATAGATCAATGGAACAGGATAGAAAGCCCAGAGATAAACCCACGCACATATGGTCACCTTATCTTTGACAAAGGAGGCAGAAATGTACCGTGGAGAAAGGACAGCCTATTCAATAAGTGGTGCTGGGAAAACTGGACAGCTACATGTAAAAGTATGAAGTTAGATCACTCCCTAACACCATACACAAAAATAAGCTCAAAATGGATTAAAGACCTAAATGTAAGGCCAGAAACTATCAAACTCTTAGAGGAAAACATAGGCAGAACACTCTATGACATAAATCACAGCAAGATTCTTTCTGACCCACCTCCTAGAGTAATGGAAATAAAAACAAGAGTAAACAAATGGGACCTAATGAAACTTAAAAGCTTTTGCGCAGCAAAGGAAACCATAAAGAAGACCAAAAGACAACCCTCAGAATGGGAGAAAATATTTGCAAATGAAGCAACTGACAAAGGATTGATCTCCAAAATTTATAAGCAGCTCATGCAGCTCAATAACAAAAAAACAAACAACCCAATCCAAAAATGGGCAGAAGACCTAAATAGACATTTCTCCAAAGAAGATATACAGAGTGCCAACAAACACATGAGAGAATGCTCAACATCATTAATCATTAGAGAAATGCAAATCAAAACTACAATGAGATATCATCTCACACCAGTCAGAATGGCTATCATCAAAAAATCTAGAAACAATAAATGCTGGAGAGGGTGTGGAGAAAAGGGAACCCTCTTACATTGTTGGTGGGAATGTAAATTGATACAGCCACTGTGGAGAACAGTATGGAGGTTCCTTAAAAAGCTACAAATAGAACTACCATATGACCCAGCAATCCCACTACTGGGCATATACCCTGAGAAAACCATAATTCAAAAAGAGTCATGTACCAAAATGTTCATTGCAGCTCTATTTACAATAGCCCAGAGATGGAAACAACCTAAGTGTCCATCATTGGATGAATGGATAAAGAAGATGTGGCACATATATACAATGGAATATTACTCAGCCATAAAAAGAGACGAAATTGAGCTATTTGTAATGAGGTGGATAGACCTAGAGTCTGTCATACAGAGTGAAGTAAGTCAGAAAGAGAGAGACAAATACCGTATGCTAACACATATATATGGAATTTAAAAAAAAAAAAAATGTCATGAAAAACCTAGGGGTGAAACAGGAATAAAGACACAGACTTACTAGAGAATGGACTTGAGGCTATGGGGAGGGGGAAGTGTAAACGGTGACAAAGCGATAAAGAGGCATGGACATATATACACTACCAAACGTAAGGTAGATAGCTAGTGGGAAGCAGCCGCATAGCACAGGGAGATCAGCTCGGTGCTTTGTGACCGCCTGGAGGGGTGGGATAGGGAGGGTGGGAGGGAGGGAGACGCAAGCGGGAAGCGATATGGGAATATATGTATATATATAACTGATTCATTTTGTTGTGAAGCTGAAACTAACATACCATTGTAAAGCAATTATACTCCAATAAAGATGTTAAAAAAAAAAAAAAAAAAAAAAAGAGAAGCCACAAAGTGCTTCTTTCAAGTGAAAAGGTGAAAGTTCTTGACTTGAGGAAAGAAAAACATTGTATGCTGAGGTTGCTAAGAGATACAGTAAGAATTAATCTTCTACCCATGAAATTGTGAAGACGGAAAAAGAAATTCATGCTAGTTTTGCTTTCACACCTCAGGCTGCAAAAGTTATGGCCACAGTGTATGATAAGTGCTTAGTTAAGATGGAAAAGGCATTAAATTTGTACAAAAAGATCCTGCGAGAGAGAGTCCACATTCATGTAATTTTTATATAGCATATTGTTATAACTGTTCTATTTTATTATTAGTTATTGTTGTTAATCTCTCACTGTGCCTAATTTAAATTCAACTTTACCATAGGTATGTATGTATAGGAAAAAACATGTACATGTAAGATTTGGTACTATCTGAGGTTTCAGGCATCCACAGGGGGTCTTGGAACATACACCCCTTGAAGAAAGGGGGACCATCATATTTTCATAATGATCTTATGATCATTATGATCTTCCTACTTTTACTCAAATATTACCTATCAGAGAAGGCTTCCCTGAACACCCTATATAAAAAAAGTAACACACTACACACTAACCCCTTTATTCAACTTTATTACTTTTATAGCACATATAACTACTTGATGTAGCAAATGTTTATTAGTTTATGGCTCCTCTCTCCCCACTCTTCTAGAATTTAAGCTCCCCATGGGTAAATCTGAAGTCTCTACAGTTAACTGCTATATTCTCAGGGCCTAGGACATAAGATTGGTAGAGCTAGTCCTGTTCTCATTTTACAGATACTAAGGAAACCATATATGGAACATGCTGGTTTTGGATTTTATTTTTAAGTGGACGAGGTTATATTTGATTTACATATATTGTCTTTTCTTTTTTCCCTTTGAAAATAAAGACTAGATTACATATTTGAAATTTCCTGTGTAAATGTCCCTTTTGGGAACAATTCTTTTCCAAGCTATGGCCTCTTTTCTAAAAGATCATCTTTTTTTTCTTTTGCATTTAGTTAATATTTATTTATCTATTATGGTTTTTAAGCAAGGTTTTCCCCAGCTTTATTGAGGTATAATTGACAAATAAAATGATAAGATATTGAAAGTGCAAAACGGGATGATTTATATACGTGTACATTGTGAAAGGATTCCCCCCATCAAGTTTAATTAACACATCTATCACCTCACATATTTACCTTCTTTGAAGAAGTGTAAACAGATTGCCTATAGTCACACTGAATATAATTGTTGGATCAAGGAATAATAAATAGGGACAACAAGATACAAGAAATGGGGACACAACAGTGATAGGCCCACGTACCACAAAAAAAAAAAAAGAAATGGGGAAAGGGGAGAAGACAGAAGAAATACATTGATATTCTTTGAGGACCAAAAGTGTCAGGAGGAGCATTTGGCTAAAAGGAGAGAAAACAAAACCACCTATGTCGCAACAGTAAGGGCAGGGGTTATAATACTAGCAATACTGCTATTTCATAGAGTCTAAGTAGTTATTTGAATGTAAAATGCTTCTTTATTTTATGTAGCACTAAGAAAGAAAAATATTTCCAATGAGGTTATGATATGCCATTGATTAGTAGATGCATCCTAATTTCAGAGTTGCTAAAATGGGAAAAAATGTGTTAGAATCAGTGTAATAAAGTAAACCACCACCTCCTCCAACCCCCTGCCCTGCCAACAACAAAAACTACCATCTCTCAATTGACCACTGGCTTTCACAACTGCCCTGGGAGTTTTCAATCCCTATAACAATCTCTGCTTTATATAAGAGAAAACTAAGTCTTGTAGCAGCTAAGTCATTTTCTCAAGATCACAGCATACTAAGCTGGGATTTGGAGCCCATTACCACCATGTCCATCTGATGGAAGTCCAGCAACAGGGTACTACCTTAACAATAGGGGCTTGAAATTAATTTTTTAAAAATTTCCTCATAAGTAAGGTATCTTCATAAGACCTGTTTTAAAAACATTACCACAATATTGTTATCATACCCAAAATGGACAATTATCCCTTTATATCATCTGATATTCAATCAAATGTCAAGTCCTTGATATAAAACATTTTTAAAATAACAATTTTATTGAGATATAATTCACATACCATAAAATTCATCATTTGAATTGTACAATCCAATGTTTTTTTAGTATATTCACAAAATTGTGCAACCATGACCACTATGTAATTTCAGTACATTTTTATCACCCTTCAAAGGAACATGCCATACCCATTGGCAGTCACTTCCCATTTGCCCACAAACTCCCCAGTCCTAGGCAAACATTAACATCTATTTTTCATCTTTAAGGATTTCCTTATTCCAGACATTTCATATAAATGGAGTCTTAGAATATCTGGCCTTTTGTGTCTGTCTTCTCTCACTCAGCATGCTTTTAAGGTTCACCCATGGTATAGCATGTGTCGGCACTTCATTCCTTTTTGTGGTTGAATATTATTCAATTGTATGGACATATCACATTTATTTATTCATTCATAAGTTAGACATTTGAGTGGTTTCTACTTTGGAGCTATTATGAACAATGCTAAATAATGAATAAATGTTACGAACGTTTGTGTATGAGTTTTGCATGGATACATGTTCTCAAATCTTTGGGGGTTATACATGGGCAAGGAATTGGTGGGTCATAGAGTAACACTATGCTTAACTTTTTGAGGAACTGTCAGACTGTTGTTTTACAAGGTACCATTTTACATTCTCAGCTGCAAAATGTACAAGGGCTCCAATTTCTCCACATCCTCACCAAGACTTGTTACTGTTTGCCTTTTTTATGATAGCCATCCTAACTGGTATGGAGTGTGGTTCCATTAACTTTTTTTTAAGTAGCAGTTTCTAAGTCTGCAATATTATAGATCAATTATGTACATATATTAATATATATATAAATAATTGATCATTATGATTGAAATCTCTGAAAATTTGGCAAATGGTCCTTAAACCATTTGTGTGCTCAGTCACTTCTATTAAATTCCCAGAGCTCCATCTGATGTATTTCAACAACACTCCTGTGGAGTAAGTTGGTAGGAAAATCATCATCTCCAAGAGCTACAAGCTGAGAAAGGCTGTCAGCCAAAAATAAATCATCCTATTCACAGTTCAGTGCTTTATTACCAGGTCACTCTGCCCATGGATAAGGAATGGGAAAAATAAGTGACACAGAAAAGACTCACTGAATTGTACACTCCATTAGAATATCTAAATTTAAGGCAGAACCTGCACCTACAATATGTCTTTTTATGACTTGTCCCATTCGTTTTTAAAGCCAGGAAAGTGACAATAAAAAGACTCTGTATCATGTAAAGTGACACGTTTTATTTTTCATATTTGTTCCCCAAAGAGATAGCATTGCAAAGAAATAGCATCTCTCTGAAAGCCAAAGTACTTCCATCATTTAAGAACTCTCCATGGCACTGGCAGAAAAGCAAATATTTCAGTTCTCAAAAATCAAGACACATTTAACTTTTAACACAGTCTTGTTATAAACTGCGTGTGTACCTGTGTATGATACAGACCTGTTTTATATTAGATACCTTGGCCATAAGAAATCTCTGCGTGTTTGTCAATCAGAATAAGACTGTAATGTTTGAGTTCTTTTTGATGAAACAATGGACTGAAGCAAAAGAGAATAAAACATCACCCCCCCCAAAACCCCAGGCTGATTGAACCAAGCACCCACATTCTAATCCTTCAAATACCTAACACATGAGGTATCTCTCTGATACCTACTCTCAGAAAGAAGAAAGGAACTAAAAGATCTCTGCAGTGGAAGCACGGAGTCTTAACCACTGGACCACCAGGGAAGTCCCAGAAAGATCTTTTAAACTGTTCAGTTGCAACCCTTAAATATGCATTCTACCAAGAAGATATTACTAAATATTTAAATTTTTTTCCAAATCAATCTTTTGTCATGTTTATATATTGTTTGAATATCTACATAGAGTACCTGCTATATGTAAGGCACCGGGCAAGGCTAACCTTCTCTTGTTGGTCTAGCTAATATCAGCAACGAGAATGGCCTTGCTTTCCAGAATGATCTGACCTGATAATTGCATCACTCAATCCCTCACTTACTTCACATCTTTCTTCAAAGGCTACTTAATAGTTGAGGAACGCTCTATTTAAAACTGAAAACGTCCCTCCCATACCTCTAGCTCCAAGCATTCTCCTTCTCTATTTTAGTTTTCTTCAAAATACTTATTACCTCCTCATCTCATTTAATTTAGTTGTTTGTTTTATTTACTATTTATTTTCCCCATTGGAATGTAAGCTCTATGAGGGCAGGGATTTTTGCCTGTTTTCCTTTTTCCCCCATTACTTTACCTCCAGGGTCTGAATAGCCCTTGGTACCTGGTGCTCAATGAATATTTCTTGAATAAACAAATGAATAAATATGGCCACTATTTATTGGGTCTTCGTAGTCTCTGACTTCTCAGATGCCTTTGATTTTTTTTTTAAGCTCATATTTATTAGCCCTTTCTTAACTTTGATTTTCATTTTGGATAAACTCCTCATACTTTGCTTCTCTTTTATGCCCGTTATTTATTTGAGTCTGTCCCAGAGCCACTTCTCATTTCCATGTCCTCCTTGTTGATGAGTCCCAGCGCTAAACCCTTTCCTACCCTCCACTGACTACAGGCCATTTCTACAACTGAGTATGTCCCCAGTAGAAATCATCAGCTCCTCCCAAACCTGCTGTGGACTTGCAAGCTCCATGTTGGTTAATAACATCACTGGTACCCAGTATCCTAAGCTAGTGATGTCCATATCCTCGGTTTCTGTGATGATCTTATGAGTGCTAATCTCTAACGTCCTAGAGCCCAGTTTCTCCACATCCACACTGTCACTACTCGAGCCTAGGCCCCAAGGCAACTCCAACCTTCTCCATACCTGTGTTGGGAGAGGTCCAGGAAACCTCAGGGAACAACCACACCTAAAGCCACATTTGGGGAAAGAGGCTTAGGTCTTTCTGGGGTAAGTAACAATGGCTTGTGCAGCATCTGTGGGGTGGAAGCTGCCTCGCTACATGATTGATCCATGATCAGACAAAAACGAAACATAGGGCTTCCCTGGTGGCGCAGTGGTTGAGGGTCCGCCTGCCGATACAGGGGACATGGGTTCGTGGCCCGGTCCGGGAAGATCCAACATGCTGCGAAGCGGCTGGGCCCGTGAGCCATGGCCGCTAAGCCCACGCGTCCAGAGCCTGTGCTTCACAACGGGAGAGGCCACAGCAGTGAGAGGCCCGCGTACCGCAAAAAAAAAAAAAAAAAGCGAAGCATAACCACGTGTGTGAGCTGGACATGGGGAGGTGGGAGCAATTATTTCTGAGGCAGCTGGTGAAAAGAAGAAAAGCAGCCCCTGACTTGGGGAACCGGCCTGACTCTGCCAGCTGGGTCTCCGTGTGGTTAGCAGCTGACCTGGCCTTCATGGTTAGGCCCTGGCGTTCTCAGAATCTCCCAGAACTCTAGATCCGATAGGTCGCTCTTTGTGATAAAGTGACACCAAACAAACAAAATAAAGCAAACTTCATAATCTTATCTAAGCCCAGATGAAAATAAGGTTACTGCATAAACCACAAAATACCAAAAGTCCCCTCTCCCAGCTGATAGGAGTGACTGCTGTTCTGAAACAATGACAGCCTTAGCCTAATTCTAGTCTTCCCTTAATCTAGTTATGATTAAGATACACAATCATAAAATTAACCCCAGTTCCTGAGAGCATCCAACCCAGAGCAAAGCCCTGCTTCCTTGAGCTCTCCCCCAAATCACTTAACACCAGCTCAAGTCCATAAGAAATCCTTTCTCACACTGCTTTACTGACATGCCTCCCAGGTCCCCATGGTGAGCTTCTCCCTTGCTGCAAACTACAAGAGACCCAGCTGGTCCAACTCGAGGTTTGTACCTGGCAGTCGTTGGCTGCAGGGTTTGGACCCTGGTATGGGAACTCTGCTCTATATTTGTTTGAACCAATTAAGCCATTTGGGGAGGCAATTTTAGATGCCGTGTAGGCAAAGATAAGCACTAACTCAAATGCTTGAGGATATCTGAATCACACAGTCTTGAGAATCCTATTACCAGAGTGAATGCAAGATTGAAGAAAAGATATTACTTTCCACTTCAGATCCCATGGATTATTGAAAAACCCTTAACTTATGCCTTTAGAGAATATGTTCTAAAGTGGAAAAGAGGATGCGATAGCTGGCTACCTTTGACGCTGGCCTGATATTCTGGCTTTCTTCATTAATTTAAAAAATGTTTCCAGAATACTCAAATGCTCTGAGCATTTTTCTAGGCATTGTAGACATAGTAGTAAACAAAATGTACAAACTGTCTCCTTGCTCTCTTGGATTTATATTATAATTGGGCATGAAAGACAATAAAAATAAATGTATGCATCTGAAAAAAGGAAAGTGTCAGAAAGTAAATATGTAATAAGTAGTTTGTTAAATTAGGGAAACTTAGAGTGTGTCTTGACAGTTCCTCTAGATTGGATGATATCAGTAAAGGCCTATCTCAGGAGGTGATACTTAAACAGAGTTCTGAATATTGAGAAAGAGCCAGCCATGCATAGATCAGAGAGAGATGATTCTAGGCAGAGTGGCCATCTAAAGCAAAGGCTCTAAGAACAGTGAGGATTGTCTTAGTCAGCTCGGGCTGCTGTAACAAAATACCACAGACGGGGCAGCTTCCACAACAAATATTTCTCACAGTTCTGGAGGCTGGGAAGTCCAAGATCAAGGTACCAGCAGATCTGGTGTATTTTCCCTGATTATTAACTCATTAACATTGCCAACATTGGAAACCTAAGAAATACAATCATAGCACACAGGAAAGACCCCTTTTCCTGGGAGAATGAATATGAAGTTATGTTTAAAGTCAGTGGAAGTAAGTGCTAGTAATAAAGCTGATTTTCATCACAGCTTAAGATATGAATACTTCATTTGTATAGATTTAATTTTTTCAATTAAAATGTCTTGAATTGCAGACCAGGAAAACTCTACCTTCTCAGTCTTAAATTTTGTACTTTCCCCAGGAGATGGACATTGATGCTGGTGGCTGCCACTTAGGAGGCTAGCACTCTCATAGTGGTTTGTGAATGTCTCAGTCTTGCTGACGATAATGAGCAAACAGAAAAATGGAATTTCAAGGCAATCAACAGCCCTACGTTTGTTCTACTTAAGTCCCCAAGTCCACTTTACCAGAATATAGTACCGTCAGACTCTTCCATGCAAAGGGTTTGGATACTGCCATGTAGTCAGTAAGCATACAAGAGTGCCACCAACTATTTGTGGAAAAACTTACGTGATGCATTGCTGATCCGTCAGAAGGGAACTGCAGTTGTGCTTTGATAGTAATAGTGTACCAAATGTGAAGTTTATTTCTCTTTACCGGATACCCCTGTGTCTGGAGGTGGGCTAGCCACAGACACGGTCTGGTTTCTATAAGATCTCCCTCATGAGGTTAAGCTCAGTTAAGTCCAGTTATTCAAAAGAAACAGCAAAACGAGTCCCTTAATGGAGAACAAAAACCCCATCAATACCAACTTAAACATTATTTTGTCTAAGTGTACAGCTTCCTAGGGGTTCTAGTGGTAATATGTGGATGGACACTTAGGCCTGATAATATAGAGGTTGTGGGAAGATTTTCTGAGAAGACAGGTCTTAAAACCACGGACACCCTGAGAAGATACCTACAGTTGTGCAGGAAGAGGTAAGAAATAAACTCCTCAGAAACAAACAATGGCAATGGCTATGTCTCTGTGGCAGCATCTCCTAGGGATTCACTAGGAAAATTGCAGCCATTTAGCAATTTCTGAATGGAAAAATTACTTGAGCAGAGAAAATTGTGACTATAATCAGAGAAGTATCTTAGGACAAGGGTTCCTTCACCTAGCTGGATATCAGATTCCCTGAGGACCTTTAAAATTAATTAATTAACTTAATAAATACACTGTGGCAGGTTGAATTATGCCCCCCCAAAGATGTCGACATCCTAATCCCCCAACACCTAACTATGTTACCTTAGGGACTTTGTCGATATGATTAAGTTAAGGACCTTGCGATGAGGAGATTGCCCTGGATTATCGGATGGACCCGATGTAACCAACAAGGGTCCGGACAATAACAAGGCGGGAAGGATGGAGTCAGAGAAGAGGATGGAACTGAAGCAGAGGGTTGAGTGATATTGGGTCACGAGCTGAGAACGTGGACAGCTTCGAGAAGCTGGAGAAGGCAAGGAAATGGATTCTCCCCTGGAGCCTCCAGAAGGAGCACAGTCTTGCCTACTCATTTAGACTCCTGATCTCTAGGATCGTAAGAGGATAAGTTTGTGTTGCTTTATCTCACTAAATGTGTGGTAATTTGTTCTAGAAACACTAGGAAACTAATAGATATGCTTTATTAGATTCCATTTTACAAATCATAAAGGTGATCAGTGTTTACTGCCACAATGAGGCAAGGCAAAGATATAGAGAAAAAAACTCCCTCACCTTCTCCGTTCAGGACCTCCCCTAACCTCATCTCCTGGGCCACCTGAGTTTTTCTACCCACACCCAGTGCTGGTAGTTCTACCTCTTCAGTCAGTTGCTTTTTAGTTTAAGTATGAAGGCCTTTGAATTAACTAAACTGTCCCACTAACATATTCTCTCACTAAAAATGGCAGGTTATACAAATGGCCCTCCATCATTCCCCTCTCTCTATCCAGGACGCTTTGCAAAGTGATTTGTAGCAATTCTCGTCAAAATGTGTGTTCTATTTCCCATACTAACTCTGGGCTTGGCCAGGTGACCTGGTTTGGCCAATGGGACAATAGCAAATATAACTCAAACAGAGGCTGCTGGAATTGTTCTGCTTATGTGAATTAGGCCAAGCCCACCCAGGCTGGAAGAAATTCCCACCCAACTCACAGGCTCATGTAAAATAATAACTGTTCATTGCTTCAAGCCACTAAGTTTCAAGGTGATTTGTTATAATAAGTAACTGCTCCATCAATTGAAGCTTTTGACATCTTCTCAGGTGCCTTTCAAAGGAGTTTGGTTTTCCTCTCTGGTCTGAATTTCTGAAAAGAATGGTCTACAGATATAATCTATATCAAGCTGAGGCATCATATGGTCCAATCTCAATGAGGAGTCACATTCAAAGATACAATGATGAAACAGACAAGCAAGCAAATAAATAGGGAGATATAATTAAAAGCAACTAAAATCTTTTCTGAAGTTTCTTTTATTAATGCACTGCAAAACTTCTTAAAATCCTCCGTCCCTGTTTTTTTTTCTTTCTCAGTATCTCCCACATATGCTAGCTAACCCCCGAATCCAAAATCTCTCTCTCTAAGCTCTCCAAAGTTTTTTCCACACCATGTCCATGCCCCCATTTGAGTCCACTTCTTTTCCCCCTTCTTTCTAGAATGACTCCCTGCCTTCTCCATTATAAATTAGTGAGCAAGCAAGCACTCCTTTATTTTTCAGCCTACCCATTTTCCTGATGTCAACTTCATATCATATCAACTCACATCTTTCCATTGGAAAGATGGAATAATACTTTTAAGAGTGTGTGGGATTGGGGTGGGCAGGAGCCATGGGGAAGTCTGTGAATAGTCATATAAAAATAATAGTATTTCTGGCTGTATCTCACAAGAATCTATGGTGAGTAAAGGCACTGGTAAAATTTAAAGCTAAAGTTGAATAAAGTGGCTGGGAATATTATGGCAAATTAATTTTAAAGCTTTCTGAAAAAATAACAGAACTAAAATTTCAGATGATCTTAACTGAACATGGGAATTGTCGGCGATTGTAGATGAGGGATTAAAGTGATCTACTCTTGGGGGAGAGATGATAAGGTAAGTCTGGATGTTGAGAGACAAACATGTGTACATTGTTTTGTTAAAAATTTAAGGAAAAATGCTAGAAGAACAGAGTAATACGTATAATTTCTAAGCCACTAGAGTAGGAAAAATCCAAGATAGTCCAATCAATCCAGTTCAAGACAGGAACTATTTCAATTGAAATAACATTAATCTTATAAATCAATTTGGGATGAATTGATATCTTCATGTTGTTCAGCCTTTCATGCAGGCAAATCTTTTAAAATCTCAAAAAAAAAAAAGGTTTGTAGTCTCCTTCTTACAATAGCTGCATGTTTTCTTTCACATTTATTCTAGGTGTACTGTTATATATTGCCATAAACATGAACATAATGTTAGATTTTTATATTTTTAACATTTTTATAGTTATTTCAAAGTGATTAATTTTTTATATTTCCCATAACTTTAGTGAAATTCTTGATGATACTAAGATTTCTCACTGGCTTTCTAAGTAAATAATTTTATTGACTAAAAATAATCATTCCTCATTTAAGAGATATCAAATATAATTACAGTTGTTTCATGGGGTAATTTTTGCTTTGTTTTAAATAAATCATAACATATTTTTCATAAAAATTCCTCTTTTCCTTCTAAAAGTTATGCCTTTTATATCTATATTTTATATCTTATGAATTGGCCAGAATATTCAGAAAATGTTATCTAATATATGAAATGGGACTTTTTTTAATTAATTTATTTTTTTAATGGAGATGTCTATGGTGTTTCACCCTCACACAAGATGTTAGCTCTTGGCTAAAGAAAGAAACTACTTATTCAAAGTAGTTGAATTACCTTTTTTGAGTCAAAATTTAAAAGAATTTAAAAAAACATTAATGACTACTGTGTGCTAAATTTACAACTATTCTTTAAAGCAACTAGAATAGACTGAAACATATATATATATATATTTTCCGGTACGCGGGCCTCTCACTGTTGTGGCCTCTCCCGTTGTGGAGCACAGGCTCCGGACGCGCAGGCTCACCGGCCATGGCTCACGGGCCCAGCCTCTCCGCGGCATGTGGGATCTTCCCAGACCGGGGCACGAACCCGTGTCCCCTGCATCGGCAGGCGGACTCTCAACAACTGTGCCACCAGGGAAGCCCTGAAACATATTTTTAATATAACTTGAATGTGTCCAATTAGATTAAAACTCTTTCATAAGTAATACACAGTTTAATGTCTCTACAACATGTAGAAAATTTATAATAAACAGCAGTGTGAAAGTGCAAGAGGAACTTTGTCTTCCTAACTCTTTTTCTCTTCATTTAAGCTTAATAACTCAAATTCATGCTTTTTAACATTATGGTTATTCAATTATTTTTGAGTTTCTGCCACAAATATTTTTTCCCTGTAGGTTGCAATACATCAAATTTGATAAATGCAGATATTTTAGTGAGTTGACAGATATTTTAGTGAATTGATTTGTACTTCTTAATGTTTGAAATTTATGTAGTCAGTTGACATCCTGGCTAAGGCAATATAAAATACTGAGAAATAAAAGTACAAGCTTGATCTTAGTTAACATATGGTTTTTTGTATCAGCACCATAAAATTCTGCATTTATGAATTTTGTTAATATGCTGTCATTTTACTGGAAGTAAACTGTTGCAATGTAGATTTCTCTCAGTTAAAAAGTTAACAATCTAAAGACCTAGTTTTGTGTTGTTTGCTAGGCCTTTCTGGCTTTCCCTCTTAGAAAGATACTTTTAAAATAAATCTTTTTTCAGCATCTTAGTTTGAAGATTTGCCTGTAGAAATCTCTTGTAGAAAAGGTGTAGATTCTCTCTTCCCTTTAATCCATTTCTTCACAGCCCTTATTGGACACCTACTGTGTGCTCTACATGTTTGAGATAATTCACGAATGAAACAGAGATCCCCATCCCAGAGAAGCTGATGTGCCAGCAGACAATAAACAGGAAATGTACAAGTGAATTCTGTGGTATGTTAGATTCTATATGTGTAATGTTACAGGGGTACTGGGGCAGGAAGGATTGCAGAAGAAAGTGTAAAAAAAAAAAAAAAGGGTCAATAGAGGCCTCACTGGGGTGAGATTTGAGGAAAGACTTGACAAAAACCCAGGAGTGAGCCAAGCAGATATTTAGGAGAAGGAGGGTTCCAGCAAGAGGAAAAGCTAAGAGACCACTGTGGCTGGGACAGAATGAGGGAGGGGAGGAGGGACAGAAGCCAGAAAGGTAATTGCAGGGTCATTTAGAATTACTGTAAGGACGCTGGCTTTCATGGGGGTCATCGGAAGGCTTTGCGCAGAAACTTGACATCATGTAAGAGATTTTATCAGAGATCATTCTGGTTGTGGTGCTGAGAACAGTCTGCAGGGAGCAAGGGTATGAACAGTGAGATCCATTAGGAAGTTATTTCAGCATCTAGTCCAAGGAGACAGTGGTTCTGACCTGGGGCAGCAAGGCAAGTGAGAAAGGTGGTCAGAGTTTGGGTTTATTTTGAAGGTAGAGCCAATAGGATTTCCTAACCTACTGGATGAGGGTTTTGAGAGAGAAGAGTCAAGGAGGATTATATCAAGAGTTTTGACCTGAGTGGATGGACGGGTAGAGTTGGCACCCACTGGGATGGGGAAGGCAGCAAGTAGAAGAGGCTTGGAGGCGAGTGGAAAGCTGGACTCCCATCTTGGACTTGTTGAGCTCAAAATTTCTATTAGACATTTAAGCAGAGATGTTGAGTAGGGGGTTGGATATATCTGCACTAAAGTTAGATTTATAAATTTGTAGTCATCAGCATTTAGAAGATAGGTAAAACCAGGTTTCAAATCTTAATCTTTGCACCATGGATGATTCACAGAAAATCATTCATATAACAGATGTAGAAATTAAGGCACAAAATTAAAATTATAAAAATGTCTAAGCTAAATAGATTCAGAGCTCTTCTCTGGCAGGGACACTGAGGCCACACTTAAAGGACTGTGCTGTGTGTGTGTGTGTGTGTGTACGCGTATCGCCTTACATTCTAACTGTAACATGCAAACACTACAGTCATGCTAGAAATTCTTAACAAAACTTTACCCACAATCCCACACTTAAGTCTCAAGTGTCTCCATTTTTCATGTTGTCTTCTAGATCTTGTCCATTTATTTAATAATAAGAAAGAGGCAATAATTGTCACTTTGATGGCTACATATTCTATTGAGTTGGCATACCATAATTTCCTTACCTAACAGCAGTATGCAAACTCGGCTGAAGAATGTTCTCACAATTGTAAAAATAGCAAACCAGGCTTGGGGGAGAAGATGGAAAGGAAATGCACCAAGTGTATTATGTCCTCCTTCCTATCGTAGCCTAGATGTAACATCCCCCAGGAAGCCTCCCAGCTGGGTTGGGTGTGATTCTGAGGTTTCTGGCACTTTATCCTCCTGTCACACTGTGTAGTGGTGACCTGCAGGGTTGTCACCCCGACACACTGTCAGGCTGTGTGCTGGCTCACTGCTGCCTGCCTGATGCTCAGTACTTCTCTGCAAGACTAAATACAGGGATGAAAGAATGAATGTTAGGATGCTATGTTCTGAATGGGTGGTAGAACACTGACATCTCAAAATCTGTGTTCCTATTTCCCAAATTTCCTTTCACATATACATCTTATAAGATGTATTTTAAATGGTTCTCAAGTGAACAGGAATGTACAAAAGACAAGACTCTGAAGAACATAAAATCTTGAAAAGAGGCTTTTTTTGTTTCTAAAATGCAAAGACTTTCTAGGTAGCACTGGCAATGAATAGTGTGTGTTGACTCTCTCCAACTTTCTGCTCCACTGGGACCACGCTTTCCGTCCCTCTTGTGTGGGTAGGATACGGCCTTCTTACCTGTTCATATGAAAGAGATGCAAGAAGGAACAGTCATTTCCAGACTGGAGTATTGCTGCTGGGAGCCCCTGCAGAGCTTGCCTTCCCTCAGACACAGTGACCAGAATGTTCCAGATAGTGGCTTTTCTGTCAGCCAGGTCTTGCATGAGAACCACATGAAGCGGAGTCCCTAGACAAATGGAGATGGACATGTCATGTGAGTGAGCAATGAACCGCTGTCTTGTGAAGTCGTTGAGATTTGGGGATTGTCTGGTATTGATACTAGCCTATCCTGATCGTCACTTTGTGGGAAAAACTTTGCTTCATTATGCCTTAAAGAGAGACAGCCATTGAGCTCCAGAAACTTGAAAACGAAGCACAGGAAAATTAACCATCTCTCTGAAGACAGAGTAAAATTTAAATGCTGAAAGATTACAAGAGGAAGCACATCTGCTTAGCGACCACAGTACCAAGGTGGAAAACCTTCTAGGCATTTCTCCTGTGGCTTTTCTTCGGCTTACACTCAGAGCTACTTAGAACAACAGTTTTACCTAATAGGTTAGTAACTGGATGCAGTTCTTGATAGTGATCCTGGGGCCTTTTGAACATTTCCTATGTAAATCCAGGGGTTGCTGTATTGACAAAAAAAGACAGAACGGGGCCCATAAGATTACTTCAGGATTTTTTCAGTCCTAAATGTCGGCAGCTGGATTGATATTCATCACTTTCTGAAGTACAGGCAGTAAAAATAAGATGCATACATGCCAGTTTTGATGTGTATTTTAGTACCTTTGATCATCCCCAGTGGAGGAGAAACCAGCAGGCTCTTAATACCGAAATCCCTTGCCTTACCCAGGGCCCTATGAGGACTTCATTAATTGGTAACTTTTGGAAAATCCATGCGGGAAAGCAGCTGCAGAATTATTGAGAAAGTACAGAGCTTAGAGTCAAAAGACCTGAATCTGAGCATCGACTCTGTCGCTCAGAGTTATGATACCATATGAGCTGACTTTTAAAGCTTGGTCACACGTCATAACCTGTATTTCAACTGCCTCATCAGTAAAATGCCAGATTATGAGGATTACTGTGAAAAGTGCATGAGATGAGGTTTGTGAGAACTCAGGCTATCCAGGCTCCTAGGGATTAACTTCTTCACTAAGGTTTGTTCTATTGACCATGTTCCTGACTAAGAACAGCAGAAGCTGGAGATGCATCCAGAGAGACCTTGCTGCTGCATTCATTTTTTTTTATCCCAGAGGGTGCCTATTAATCAAGTACTATTTTTGGTGTGGGCTCAGGAATTTCTCCTACAAATAAATGGAAAATGTCCATGATAGAAGTGGCTTACGCATTGGTATTCACGGCCAAGCCTCAGACCAGGTGCTACGTGGATTTCTGCCATTCTGTGCAATTTGGACAAGCTCTCATCAGCACCTTTGTCTCTAAGAGTGAGTCACACTCGGTCTTATGCGGGGCAACTGCAATTAATGAAGAGCCCTGTGCACATCAGAAGCAATTCCACAGCCTAAATGCTCAGAAGAACAACACTAATATTTTAGCTAACAACTCTGGCTCTACCTGCTAACAGTGGGCTTGGGAACTCATCGTCTCAAGTTCTGACATTCACTGAGCTGGACCAACTAATGGTGGAGGCTTACGTTTGAAACAGAAATCATTTTGAGGAATGGACTTGGAATTATCATCTTGGTACGGGCTCTCATTAAACAGTCCTAGAGCATAGGTGATTGAGCATGAGTCTTCAGTACATATTTCAAATCTTCATAGTTTAGTATTTATAGACACTCCAAGAAGAAGGATGTCAGAAAAGGGATTTATAGTTTACTTTGCCCTCCTTCAGCCCTCTTTCTCCCACAGCTTTATTGAATTGGATGGCAGAAAAAAAAAAAAAATCTCTCCAAGAAACTTTTGTTTGGGCTTCTTTCAAATGTGCTTCACCTAAAAATTTCTATTCAAAAATACTCAAGAAGGGGATTCACTTCAAGTTTCCTTCATGTGTGGCTCGAGATAAGGAGACTGTAACTTGGAATTCTCGGAGTCCTTTGACACAGAAGTCTAATACTGAGATGGGAGTTTGTCTTTATAACAATTTATGATGCAATGTTCTCTCTCTCTTTCACCTTGAGATTCCCAATCAAGCAGTAAGCATTTCTCTCCCACGTTTATTGAAAACTTACTACTTGCCAGGCACTTTGCATATGCCATTTCCCAAAGAGTTCTGTGAAGGAGGTAGTTTTCCTCACTTTGCTGATAAGAAAAATGTAGCTTGGGGAGATTAAGTAATACTTAAGGTCACCCCATTGGTAAATAGCATAGTCAAGGTTCAAACTCTGGGCATCTCACTCCTGAGTTGGAGCTACTGTCTCTCAGTGGCAGTGATAAGAGGTAGGTTCTGAAGCCCTGAAAAATGGATCTGAGTCATTTTTCCGGAATAAGTGGAGAGGAAAAAGGAAGTTCTAAGAAGATAGAGGGATTAAAAAAACATGAGAATGGTTTGGGGTCTACCTGTATAGATCAGAGGATACTAGTTTGGATACTAGAATTCCCCTTTCTGGAAATTCTGCTTTTCAGAAACTTGGAGCTGCCCACCAATGGAGAACAGTTAAATGGTTCATAAGGCAGAATACTTTAAAGGCCCTTGAAAAGCCAGAGGGTCAAGATGTGAGCTTTGCGTGTCACTCGCTAATTAGTCTCTTCCATCTTCTACAAAATGGGGGAAATAATATTACCTACTTCCTAGGGATATTGTGAGAATTAATGCAATAACTCATGCAAAATGCTTAGAAGGGTGCCCAGCGCATGGTGAGCACTCAGTAGATGTTAGCTTTTATTACCTACATGATGTGAAAAGGTGTCCATGATATACTGACATATGAGTAGAAGAACAGGGTGTACACTCTGATTCCATTTTTGTAAATATGGACATATGCAGAGGAAATATCTGGAAGCATATACATCATAATGTTAAGAGTATTAATCTCTGTGATTGTGAGATTATTTTCTTGTCAACATAGGTGATTTTTATAATCACAAAAATGTGGTTTCCATTTTGACAAAAACAATAAAAGTAAATTAAAAACCCTGGGGGAAAACACCCCACAACTCTAGCTTCTTTGGGTTTCTGAATTCCAAGGCAAGTTAGTGAAGAAGATGACAAGATCTAAGTCTCAGTTCTGTTATCTTAGCCGTCATTTAACCAGGGTCTCAATATCTTGTAGGATTATTATAAAAAAGCAAGCAAGCGAACATCTAAAAGCGCCTAAGCCCTCATAGGAATTATTATTACTCATGGTCTCTTTCACAGGCTTTAGAAGGAACATTTTGTTTCTAGGGCTTAGAATTGTGACAACCAGAGTTTTGCAAATAACAATGACAGCAATGACAAAATATTATCCAAACCTCAATGGCTCTTCCTTATTTTAAACAAACTGTGTGCACAAGAATCTCAGTGTTTTTAAACTCCTCTTCAAAAGGGAAAATATTATCTCTAACTATTAAGATAATGAGAGGACGTTTAGTGCCCACACCCATGGTATTTGCATGAAGAAACAAACTATGGATTGATTCTCTAATCTCCAACCACAGGGCCCAGAATTTCCTCTGTATAATCTGTACAATACATATTATTAAGCACACTGTTCACCATTAAAACCATACTAGATGCATTTGGAATTAATACAAGACAGAGGTGAACGAGAAAACTAAACCTCTCTTCTCTTGACCTTCCCTTCCTCCCTCTCTGCCCCACCCCCATAATTTGTCTCTGTCTTTGTCTCTCTCAGTAAGAGCTTATCCTAAATAATATAGTCTGACTTTATCCTAAAGTCTGTATTGATTAAAAAATATTAATGTCCCAAGGCATCTCAAATCAAAACAAATCTTACTTTGTAACCAAATATAAATATCACAATGGAAAAATTGTGTGTGAGGGTGCACAAAAGGCAGAAGTTAGAATTATTCGCCCTTTAATAGTTTTTCCTCAAAATGTTTGAAGCCTTAACCTTCTCAATCTGAAGTCACGCCTTTTATTTTGTTCAGCTTGTAGATGCAAAAAGAAATGTAATTTAAATAGATATTTTACTTAAAATTAAACCATAGCAATAGATTTATCTATTTCAAATCTGTTACACTAAAAGCTGACTGCCCTCTGGTGGGCTGTTTCTAAAATATTTAGCACCTCTTTAACTTTGCTTTATAAAATATTGTAAGCGCCATGAGATTATTTTACGATTCAATTCCTGTAAATAAGAAAATTATTTGGGAAAAGGAGAAAACTTTAAAAAGTTAAATACTATTTATAAAATGTAAAAGCAAATTATGATGAATTTAGCTATTTTCTAATTTTTAAAACCTGTTTTTCCTTTAAGTGTAAATTTTTTTAGTTTCAAGCTTCAATTAAAGGATGGAAGCAAAGCAAAAAATTTTGGGAACTTTATTTTCATTTTTTATATATCTCCATTCTGATAACTGTGTTGTTTTTCCGTTGTTAAGCAACAAAAAATATAAAGTGTTTACCACACTTAGGTTCTGTTCTCTGGCCCTGTTTAAGTGTTAATTTTATTGTTTGCAAAAAAGAAACAGAAATGAGATCATTATATTCTTGAGCCCCCCCCCCCAAAAAAAACCCCACATGATATTGCTTTGGGAAAAAAAAAAAGCTAAAAAAATACCACGTCAAAGTACAAGAGCTAAGATGGGTATAAGTAGGAAGCACGTTTAGGGACTATTGATAAAACGCTTTGGAATCTTAACAAACTCCAGTGTACTGTGAATCCTGTGATACAACAGGATCTCATTCTCCTCTGTTTGCAATTCCTCCTAATACAGAGGTTCTAGTGAGCTGCAATCTCAGCCATGCCAACGAACTGAATTTTAAATTTTCATCCAGCGATTTGGACTGTGTATGTCAACCTCTGAGGCATCACCAAGCCCATTCGTCAGACCATGGTCACTAACTGAGAATTTCAACTCATGTTTTAAATTATTTCCTTGGCATACGTCCCATACTTATGCAAACAAATCTTGTGAAAAATATTTGAATTCACATTAACAAAGTTATTTCAAATAGATAAAGAGTGGGTATATAGAGATAAAGAGTGGGTATATAGAAGTCAAGGATCAGCAAACTACTTAAAAACGAAACAAAAGAAGAAAACAACCTCTTAGCCTCTCTGTAAGGAAAATGAATAGTACTGAGTAATTTATCCGATCAATTTCATCAATACTGATAACATATCTGGAAAATCCAATTTAACATCTCCCCTCCTTTTCTTGGTAGCACTGTCTTTTGGCAACGGCATAAAGATTAATTTATTAACTCTCAATTTCATTTAGTATTTGCAAATGGAACCTCAGAAAAGAAAGAAAACTCTCCTTTTGTAACAGTGGAATTGAAGATTGCGATCAAATTCCTAAAATACACAAAGATCCCCCAAATTCAGTCTCTCAGGCAGAAGACATTTGAAGCATGCAATAGCAACTTCAGTGTCTTTCTCCAAAACAGGCAAGAAAGTCATACAATTTAAAATGTTTCCTGTAAGTATTTTGTAAGTTAATATTTTTCATGTTTGCTTTTAAACTAATTAACATATGAAATGACTTTAAAATGGAAAGCTGTCACTTCTGTGAGATTTGAGTCCACCCCGCCCAACCTTCGAATACAAAGTAAATGGAAATATAGAAATGAAGAGGTGAGTACCCATCAGTGAAGGACTGCTTTAAAATTGCAATAAAGTTTACTGTTTTATAAGGGTTCACTAGAACTTCGTTTGAAAGCCGTAACAGCGAACCAGGTTATCCAATTTTCTCACCCTGCAGAGACAGCACTAGAGGCTGCTCTCTGCAGTTTTGCTTTCTGTCTAAACAACTCCGTCCCTCCTTGAGCCTGAGGGAATTAGAAATCTCCCTGTTCATTTGAGTTATTTGTTATAGTTGTTCACTTTAAAAATTATTTAAATTATAGATCCTGAGCATTTAGCATTATTATTCATGCTAAGTTTCCAATTCAGCTTCAGAAATATTTGAATGGAAACACAAGCGTGTGTAGGTAAATCAACATCTACACAGAATAAAAAGAAGTCATCCTACCTAGCATTTCCAGGTATGTAGGAACTGAAAAATTAGCAGTGTGTATGTGTGTGTGTGTGTGTGTGTGTGTGTGTATGCGCGCGCGCGCGCGCGCTCACGGGCGCGTGTGTGTAAACAGATATAATCCTACAACTGCCTCTGAACTCTCTGAATTTGCAACAGTTTGTACTCTGTCAGTGTCCATTAAATCGATATTTTTATAGTTTAAAATGTGATTTTTCCGTCACAAATGTTTACCGGCTAATTGCAGCTTTGCAACTTCTTATCAGAAAGCTTCTCCATGTGTCCTGCGCTGAGAATTCCTTTTTCCATCAACAGAGGGCACTCTGTCGTTTGCCAAGGAACTCAGCAAACTCGGCGAGGGGGCTGAGGGCTGGGAGTGCAGCATCTGACAGACGAGGTCTGCACAGAGTTCGCTCCAAAAACAGGCAAAAGCTCTTCTAACTGGTCAGTGTATAATTTATTGGAAATGCTACTGATCATTGAAACAACACACCTGAGTGAAAGAGTACCCCGTGATTTACAAAAGTCGGATGCAAGTGACTTTTAAGTCAGTGGTATGTTACTATTTGAGTATCACCCAGATGGTTAGCATTGGAAATCATCATTTGCATAAAACCCAGATGCCTGCTCAAATCCAAGCTCACCTTGTAGAGGGAGTGACAGCTTTATTTACGTTGCCTGCCCTCGCACTGTGTGCAGGAGTGTCTTCAGTGTGCCTGCTTCAGTACAACTTAAATATATTATAGCTGTTTTATATTTGATCCAAGAAAAATGAAATAATTCCTCATATGGTAATCTATCAGGGTCATAATTGACACATTGGAGTGGTCTAGACTTTTTCTCTGCTACAGGTTATAGAGAAAATTTCAGGTGCTGGGACTATTAATTTTTCACCAGTCAAAGGCACTAAATTTAAACTGAAAACTTGAAAGAATGAAAAAAGATGCACTTCAGGAAAATTAGATTTTCTTGGGGTATTTGTCCAAGATCTACATTTACTGATACGTAATTTATTAGACACTTCAACACAATGAAGTAATCATAACCTGGTAGTACAAGGATTGCATTTTACTCTGTGGCAGAGAAGTTTTACGAATGTCTTAAAGCCATTGTAAAAGCAACAGTGAGAAATCCGAATAGACACCAGAATCAACATATTTGACAGAAGTGTGTGCCTTATCATGCCCCACTATTTTAAATGAGAGTATTCTATCTCAAGAACTGGAATGATACCACAAATAATAGAATAAATGGGAATGTAAAAGTCAAACAGCATGACAGAAACTGCTCAGACTTAGAAAAAAAGCTTTTTATGATACAGATGTGTTCTAAAAATCCTCTTATGAAAAAATGTGCTCCATTATTACAGAAGGAAAGAAATGGAAGGTTTTCTTCTGTTCAATGTATGTTTATGTGATATTAAGGATGATGAGGCAAATATTTAACACCTAGAGTACTGCATACAGCTAACAATAATTCCTTTATCGTTTACCCGACAAGAAGATAAGTGCCGTTTTCCTTCTTTTGCAAATATATTTGCCAGCAGCTGTTTCAACATTTATAAAGATCATTTTCACTGATTGCCAAATAACCATAAATTCATTTATGCATATTTTTGAGTTGGAGGCATAAAAATAATTACATGTCTGATTAAATCCACTTATGCCTTCACATCTTACTAAATCTATAATAGATATGAATTGTTACGATGTATTACATCTAAGTGCATAAATAATACAATGCAAATGTAGAGCCCAGCTTTTCTACAACAGCATGTGCAGCGATAATTTACACAAATACAGTTGGGATATATTATTTAAAATAATTTATTTTAGAAATTGTTATGGAATGTCTGACACAGAAAAGTGGGACTTCAGCTAGAAAACTAAAGAAACTATCCTTGTTTATCATTACCTCACTGTCCTGAAATGTGTATTAAAGAGTTATTTTAATAAGCTTGTCATTAGAGGAGAATAATTAAGCTGAAAACTCCTTTTCTTAATATGCAAAGTACAGAAAATCAAACATACACTTCCAACTTTCTGAATTCTTGAGGTATATCAGTTGCTTCTCCCCCCACCTACCTCCCACCCCCGACCACAGTATTCCACCCACCCTCACCCACCTTCTCTGCCACTTTGAACCAAGGTTTAACTGATTATAGTACGTGGGAAAATACTTTAAGGGACTGTTCAAAGTTAAGAATCACAGCGCGTAGAGAGAGCAGTTTGATTCCACTCCTAACTCCCTGCAAGAGAGATGGAATTTTGCTTTCTTTCGATTGAGACTCAGCTTATAATAACTTTAATCATATAATATTTAACCATATCTGTTATACTACAGCACTTGGTAACACTTCATTCTGAGTGTCCCAGCATTATTAATTCAGTTGGTATTCACTGTAATAACACAGATCATAATGAACTCATTTGGTATGCATGTGGATGTCATAAGTACTTCCATAGGAATTCTATTGCATTTCAACATTAATTAAATACACTCCCTAATTTTCTTAGGAAAACAGGCATACACTGTACTTCTTAAGTACTATATGTCTTTCAATAGAACACACATAGGGCTGATTATGAAGTCATATGTAGAATTATCTGTATACACCTTTATGAACATTTTTTTATGTGAAACAGCTAACAAAGCAAAATCAGAATCTACATTTTTGTGGATCATGATATATTTTCTTAATACCAGCATTTCATGAATGCAGAGAGAAGTGACATTTACCATCACATTTCTCACGCAAAGAAGACAACCACCCTACATTAATTTCCAGAAACTCAAAGGCAGATCACGTCTTTCTTTAAAAACAAACATAAAAATAACAAACACCAGCGAATGAAAGCCATCTAACCAGAGGGAGTTTGCATGCTCATTTTCTTTCCCCCCTGCTTTCCCAGATCCTAGAGGTGCCCGTGGCTCTGTGGACTCTGCTCCTTTGATCTGCTATTGGGGTATGCCACTTGTGTGATGTCATTTACTCAGCAAGGAAAAAATACCAGCCCCCCACTGGTATCCTGAGATGGCCAAATGAAGTGGCTTATCAAAGAATAGTACAAAATTGTTTAAAAGAGAGATCTCCTAAAATTTACTAACCTTCAATCACATGAAGGTTTCTAAAATCATACAGGCTTTTTCCTGTGTTCATAAAAGGAGCTGATCCCATTCTCTTTTCTGCCAGCAGAAATCACATTTCTCAGCCCTATCATACCCCTTATGTTAAAGAAAAGTAATGATCCGAGATTTGAGAGTGTGTGAGATTCTCTCCTGAGTTTCAGCTAGGAGCCCCAGCGGGTTCCTACGTTAATATGAGGGTGTGTTTTTTGTTTGTTTATTTGAGGTTTTTTTGGCTTACCGCTATTCTGGAAACTGAAATCAGGTAGCAGCATTAGGAAGTAAATCTTACAGGATTTAAATCTTAATATTATAGGAAGTACACCTTATTTTTTCCCCCTCACTTGATTCTGTAATTTCAAGGTGGGGGGAGGAGAATTATTTAATTCTTAAAGCATCTAAATGTGTTTTAAAATGAGAATCTCTAAACACCAGTTAAACCTTAGTATTATTTGTTCGTTATTTCTCAGTCATGACATGAATAGACAAGCATACCTTAAAGAATGATATCTTTACTGGGGAAATACGTTCTCTCAATGCTGTGACAGACTCACAAGTTCTCAAGCTTTCTATAAAAATTATAATTTTAAAAATATTTTATAATAACACTAGAATTACACTATTCCAAAACAGAAAATGAAAAGGAGGAGTTTGCAGTAATGAAGAAATCTATTTTTCCGGTACATTTAGACATAACACAGTTATTTTCAATGAAACCCCACGCAGTGAGAATAGAAAATTCAGTTCATAATTCTAATGTAGTAGAGGAGACAGATCTGGTTTTTTCTCTTATGGTTTGTACTCCTGTTACATTTAATAGGAACTGTACATCCAGGTGCGGGGAGAGAAGTAGATTCCTGTTCTGTAGCTTAGAGAATTACCCACTCTTCAGAATCACCCTGACACCTGGATACAATGGGACAGGTTAGAAATGTTGCCTCCCGTGAATTCTAGGCTTTTGTTCACTTCAACATTCAAGGCAGACCTCTCATGCACAAAAAGTACTTCAGAGATATTCATTTCTTTTTTGTTTGTTTGTTTAGGTTTGCAGTCCTTTCTCCGAGAATCGTTCTTACTAATCTTTGCACTGAAATATTTTTAGGATGCCAGTGCCAGTCACCTTGATGTTGCCTGTTTAATAGTGGCAGATTCTATTTTGCTACTGGTGGCAAACAATTTAATTAGGAACACAAAATAGCTGCCGGCTTTACTTCCCCCCCACAAGTGTCTGCTCCTTGTCTAAGAATAAGAAACTACCACTATAAAAATCTGTTTCTTTGAGCTCTCGCTAATGAAACTTCCCGATTCCACTTGTTTCCCTGAGCTTTCTCGGCAACAATTTATTCTTTCTCTCTAAACAGACCTTTAGGTAGGCGAGGCCATTTGTAAATTATATGGTGCTGGCAATATCATGAAATATCATGACTGCAGTTTATGGGCAGATGAAGGGGGATGAGTTGTAACAGGAATAAATTACACAAAATACATTGGGGGAGAAATGAGAGAGTGCTGGTGCCAACAAAATTATTAAACTTTAGAGTGGCACTTAATGAGGACACTAAATTAAGTGACCTTACTGGATGGACATAGCAAATGGGATTCTCAGGGAATTATCTTCTATTACCTTACAAAGAAATAAAGAGACATAGTGTCACAAGCCAAGATCAGAAAAGTACAGGTGAACTGAATATTAGCAAATAAAGCAGTTCACTGAAAAAAACTATCCCTTTAGAATCATCCTGAACACACTACATAAAATCACATACTGGTGAAAAGAGTGTAATTTATGGCTTGGGGCCATACATTTTACATCTAGTTTTGCCTTTTTATAAACGTGTCTAGCCACAAGCATAAAAGCTCGTGTTGTCTCTGTAATTAATATCAAGTTATGAAGAGTACTGTGAACTAGAAAATCAGTCATGCCCTATAGATTTCTCTCTCTACCTTGCTTAATCTATCTGTGAAATGGGGTGGTAATTCTGACTGACCTATAGAGACTAAGTGAGGAGTCATTAATACATGGCTGAATAGAAAATGTAGGCATATGTATATGTGTCTGTGTATGCATTTTACTTGCAGGTACCTTTTCTATTGAGGTAGAATTAACATGCAATAAAATGAACAAATCTTACATGTGCAGCTTAGTGAATTTTTGCATATACATATATGTGTATATATATCTACACGCTTGTGACCACTACCCAGATACTTTCATTACCCTAGAAAGTTCCCTTCTTTCCGTACTCCCCCATTCTCCCCCAGAGCTAAACACTCTTCTGACTTCTGTTCTCATAGATTAGTTTAGAATGTTCTTGAAATCAGAGATTCGTACTCTTTTGTGTTTGGGATCTTTAAACTCAGTGTAGTTTTTGACTCGGTCACTATTCTCCATTATTAGGGATTGACAGGGTTGGGGAAACAGATAAGCAACCTTGAAAGCATCAAACAGCCTCCTCCTCTCTTCTTTTTTTTTTCTCTTCTCTGTTCTACATCCTTGTAGCTCAGGGGTTAAGAGTGTGGTCTCTGCCATCTCTCTGGTTGGGAATTAATTTTAGCTCCATCACTACCACTGTGTAATCCTGGGTAACTTACTTTAAATCTCTGAGTCTTCGTTTTCTAATTAGAAAGAAGAGATTAATAACTACCTCTTACAGGAGTGATGAGGGCTAAATAAGATGACCCACATCAAGCGCTCAGTATAGTTTCTGGCCACTAAATGACAATATTAAGACCAGCCTGGAATGTTCTAAGTCAAAAAAGAAGAGCTCTTTGTTGGGTTTTTCTTGAGGACAGCAGGCAGAAGGATCAAGTCTTCTAGGCTCTGAAAACAATGGTTCTTTTTTTTTTTTTTTTTTTAATCAGTCCTCACCTAGCCTTACCACATCCCAGTAGGGCAAAAAAGTTGATGACAGGTGTTCATAAGTACATCTGTGTCATTATGCTTTTTTTTTTTTTTTGCGGTACGCGGGCCTCTCACTGTTGTGGCCTCTCCCGTTGCGGAGCACAGGCTCCGGACGTGCAGGCTTAGCGGCCATGGCTCACAGACCCAGCCGCTCCACGGCATGTGGGATATTCCCGGACCGGGGCACGAACCCGTGTCCCCTGCATCGGCAGGCGGACTCTCAACCACTGCGCCACCAGGGAAGCCCTATGGTCATTTTTGAATGAAGGAAACACTATTGCTGAAAATGTATTTACGTGATTTCACAATTACCAATGCATATTTCTTTCTTTTGAGACAAAATCCAGTAGGAATGGATAGATTTTAGAACTAGAAGGATACTTACAAATCATGCAGTTTATTCTCATTTTATAAATGAGGAAACTGAGGGAAGTCAGGTCATTTGTTTAAGGTCAATGAAAAAGCCAAGATTTCTGCCTCAAGGTCCAGGGCAACGGTTCTCAAAGTGTGGTTCCCCAGCCATTAACTACGGCATCACCTAATGTTGGTGTTACTTGTTAGAGCTGCATATTTTCAGGGCACACTCAAGACCTACTAGATGAGAAACTCTGGGACAGGGCCCAGCAATGTGCGCTCTAGCATGCCCTCTGGGTATTTAACCTGCTAAAATTGGAACATGAGTATAGGGCCCTGCTACCCTAAGTATTGTCTTTGGACTAGCAGAATCCATTTCACCCAGAAGCTATTTAGAAATGTAGACTCTCTGGCCCCAGATCAACTAAATACTACACTTTAATAAGATTTCTAGGTGTTACGTATGCCATTAAAGCTTGGAAGCATCGGTCTACACTAGCAGCCACGGTCAGAACTATTTGAGCCTAAGCTGTCTACTAGGATCTGTGCTGTTTTCTGCCATCAGAGGCCAATGATCTGATCCCCTTCCCCAGAGGATCTGCCAAAACAACTGTCATAACACCAAAAATTAGTTTCCCCTCTGTGCCAGATCCTGTGCTGAGCAACCTCTGTGGAGCCATTTATGCTTCAAAATCCTTTAACACAGAAATAACTGTGCCCATTTTACTAGTAGGAAAATAGTCTCGGAGAGCTTGTCCTCACCCAAGGCCAGGATATTAGCAGGTGGAAGAACTGGGGTAAAATTTTGGCTCTTCTGGACCTTTTCCATGGTACCATGAGATACCAGCTCCCTAGTCCCCCTGGACTAAGCATAATGGTCATTATCTAAACCGAAATCTGATTCTCTGCTCTTAAACCAATTTTAATTTACAGAAATCATAAAAACATAGAGTTGATACAATATCTTAAATATTTCCACGGATAGTTTTTGAAAGGAGAGATTAGTGATAGCACTAGGGTAATAAACCAGACCATTGTTTCTCAGACTACCTGTAGTGAAGGACTATTCTGCCCTCACCCCACTCTGCCATGTACCAATTCTTCTGCAACATACAATAAAATGAATCAATAAAAAAATAATTTAAAAGACAAAAAACACAAGCCAACTTTTTAACAGATTCAATAGATGTAAAATCACACTGCCAAGTTGCTGTAAACATTTCTAAATGCTTACTCTCAATTTCTCTGCTTACATTGTCACAGACCAGTAACAAACAGCTTGCAGACTGGGACTGTTCTGGAAGTATCCTTTGAGTAGCAAGAAACTGGGCAATCTGCAAATTAAGATTGAGGTATAGTCCCGACCATTTTTTTTTTTCCTACCAGTTTTAAACTACTGTAAAATAGGTCACACAGACTCTATGACTCCATCTTTCCATCCCTAGAAAGATATGGAAGGCCACTGATACTTTCTCCAGAGTCAGCCCTAGGAGTATTAGTAACATTCCATGTTCTGTGTGGCTTTCATTCATTCATCCAACCAACATTTAGTGATAACTGATTATGTGCCAGACTCTTGGGATTCAAAACTGATTTAAGACATGGTCCCTATTTTTAGCACACACAGTAGTGGATAATAGTAATAATTTCTTCTATGTATATTGTGTATCTATCACTCTAGTCATATGTCGATATCCTTTCTCTTAAAAAATAATTTGAAGTGCCTTGTTTTACAGTATAATGAGATAAAGATAAAACTAATAAAATATAGCATTTTATTAGCCTCTCACTCTAATCTTGACTTCTCACATTATGCTGTGGTATGAATAGGATACGTGTTATTGTATCCGTTTTAAAGATAGGAAAGCAGGCTCAGAAGGATTGCCTCATGTGCTCAAGATCATACAGCTTGTGCAGGACAAGGCAGGGAATCAAACTTCGGTTCATTGCTTCCAAGCCCAATGCTCTGTTCACAGCACCCTAACCATGGTTGTTTTTCTTCCACAATTCTTCAACCATGTAATCCTTGGATTCCCTATGGATAACTACCCACCCCCAAGCATCACGACCTCATGACCCTCCTGGAGGTGACAAGCCTTTCACCTAGGCTTCTACCTACATTTCTTTAGAGCTAAGCTTTTAGTCTTCCTTCTTTCAAATTCACATTTAGCTGACCTATATTCTATTCATTCTTGAGCTTACTCTAGGCTGGATGACAGCACACTTCAAAAATTTGAATACATGTCTCTATTTAATGGTAACCAATGGCCAATTATCTCCCTTCTATCTAGGGGAAGACCTAATTAAGACCACAAGAGAGGGGAAGTTTGTCTTCATTACTTCTACGCTCTTGGTGCTGTGTCCTCATCCCCAAATCAGTGACCTACACACGAATACTCTTTTTTCTTCATTCCTTTACTGAAATAGTCTCTCAGAGCATTCATTCATGTTAAGGTGTAATGGCAGTCAACAACACAAAGCATTAGCTACCTGGAGGTATTTTTGAGTTCTGTGTTCTTCTCTGTTGTATTGCCATAGCCCAGCAACACATTTCTCATTTGGTAAGTGCTCAGTAACTATTTACTCAATGAATATTAGATGAACTTGTAACTGGGAAGGAAGAGAAACCAACACTAAGGTTGGCACCGTATTCAGTGCTCTTATGCTTTCTTTTAATTCATGCCTATCTCATTCATCCCGTTGCCCCTGTTCTCCCTTCAGATCTGTCTTCTGCATATCTGTCTGAATGATGGCTCTAAAATTCATATCTGATTATGCCACTTCCTTGCCTTAAATGCTTTCTGTATATTTCTATTGCCTTCAGTAAATAAGTCAAAAACTTCATCAGGTGATACTCAAGGCAGTAGCAGCGGAAGCAGGAAGAAGTCACCAAATACAGGGCTACTTAGAAGATGCAATTGATAGGAATTGGGATGCAGTTGGATGAGGAGTTGAGAGGAAGGAAGGCCTTGGTGGTGATGCTGAAGAAAGGGATGGTGAGGAAGTCTGGGAACAAGCTACAATGTGAGAATGCCTACTTATTTCTCTGGTCCTGTTGCCCCTCCCCCTGTTCCATCCCACCTTCTCTCAAAATGCACAAAACCCAGAAAAACTCCCTTGGACTTATCTTACAATATGGTAAGGAATTCAGGGATGATAAAACATGATTTTAAGACCTTAGTAATATATTTTTAAAATTCGTATTTTAAAATTAAATATAGGAATTTATTTTACTGAATATAGTATGACATCTATTTATTAAATATAATAATATATATAATTTTTAAAGGCTACTTTTCCCATGTTTGTTAGCTTTAGATATCTGGTTTTCTCATTATGAGGGCAATAAAGCCCTTAAAACTATATGCCCTACATAATTATGTTCTGTATAAGAAGAGGAACAGATGGGGAAAAATGGTTATTTGGATGGTGAGACACCACAACCTCTTTGTGGACGTTGGTTGTGAACAAAACCCCAGAACAGAATGGGTGGTGGAAGCTATCAAGAAGGAAGACCTTGGGGGACTGTCTGGATCCAGGTAAAGGGCATAGGGAGGCAGAGACTGTGGAAATTTAATGGCACAAGATCTGGCATCAGATCTAGTGAGGTCCTCTCTTCCACACATTTTTTAACTGGATGATCTTAGACAAGTTACTTAACTTCTTTAAGTTACAGTTCCACCACGTATAAAATGAGAATTATAATAGCACCTACCTCATAAACCTAAGGGTTAAGTAAGTTTTTTCTCTATGCAATGCTTAGCCTCTGCAAATGCTCAATAAATATTAACTATCATTGTAAAGATTATATGAGCTAACAATAGGAAAACCATGGTGGTCTCTATGGCATATAAATAGAGTACTTCCAAAATGCTTTGCCATCTAGAAAACACCTATCTTCCAAGATTCCCACATGGAATTTGTGTTCATTATAGAGTTTGCCTCACACTAGTATCATTAAGAGAAAATAGATATAGTTAATATTCCTTTGAAATAGCAGAAAAAGCCTTTCACTTCTATTAAAATAATCAATAAAAAAGAACAGATTTCTGGGACAGTGAGAAACCAAAACTCATTTATGAACTGTGATTTTGAAAATATGCCACGAATGGAGAATATTCCTCTGCTTGTTTCTTCCTGCTCCATATAGAAAGATAATCTTATGCCACCAGGTCATGGAGACAGAGTTTATGGGAAGCTAAGGGGGCTCATCTGAGGCATCCCGATTCTTGTGAACCTCTGCGACAATAGCTTCAGTCTATGGAAAAGTGGGCTCCAGACTTGAGCCTTCATCAGAATCCCTGCAGATTTGTAAAATGCAGATTTCTGGGCCTCAACCCACTGTGTTGTATTTTTAACAAGTTCCCCAAAGGGACGCCCATGATGCTGGTCTGGGACCACACTTAAGAACCACTGCTTTAGAACTGAGAGGTCATTCCCCAGCTAAAAAGAGATTCAAACTATAAGCTCTCCTTGATGAGCTGTTAGCATTATTTAAAAAATGTTCTTGGAACACCTTCTATTTATGGGCCCTGACATTGCAACACACATTATCAACATGTCCCTTTGCCCTTTTTCTTTCTTGGCAGTTTGGTATCTTCAACTTTCTCTTGCATCACCACCCTCCTTCCAGAAATCTTGCCAACACATTTTTGGATCGTGCTTTGGCATGCTTTGTATTGCATTTTTCCTGCTCTATCTGTATTGTAAGTTTTGCCTGTTTTATAAATGGAATCTTCCTTTTGCTCTCAACTCTGGCCTAACAGTTCCCTCCAAAGTCTTTGCCTCTTTTTTTGTATACAGAATATTAAATATATCTAAGAGAACAAACTGTAATAGTATACTTCATCACAATATGCTTACCACCCAGCACACATTATTTTTAACCAATAGCAAAACTAAAACTAGAATACCAGCACTTGCAATTGGTCCTTTAGGCTATGTGTAACGAATTGACTTCTTTATAAATTTTATTAAAGATTTTGCTACTGAGTTTGCTTAAATCAAGGGATACTTGTGCTAAAAACCTACTGAAACTTTCCTTGGCTTTTTTTACTTTTTAATTAATTTTTTTGTTTTGGTTTTAGTGTAAACCTTAATTTAGAGCCTATTATGGCCAACTATAATATTTAAGCATTAATTTGTAACACTATCTGAGCTGGATCTCCCACTGTGCCCCATTTTGTATTTCAATTTTTGGAATGGCCAAACATAAATAGTCTTTAAAATGTTCCTCAGATATAGATGCATGGCCAAGTACAAGAATCTTAGTGAAGTTTTAGCTTTAACTTAATTTTGCTCTCTCTTTTCACTTGAGAAGATGAAATGGATACTTGGATTTTACTTGTTACAATTGACTGTCTTCTTTACAGTTGTGAAAAAATGAACAGCTTGCCATATTCAAAGAGAAACCACTGCTCATGTGTGTTTGTGTGTGTCTTTAAAAAACACTGCATCTGTGCTATGCTGTACTTAACCACAGTGACAGTGACTAGCATATAATAAAAGATTACATTAATTTGTGCTCTGCTTCAGAAAAGAGCATGTAAGTCAGCTCTGCAGATTCAGGGAACAGGTTTCTTTCCTAAGAAAGCAGAGAAGGAAATAAATAAAAACTCAACTCTAAAGAAAATTAGCATAGAAGATGATCTGGTAAACTGATTAAAAGGAAAGCATAAATGTCCTGTTTCTTATTAGTTGAATTTGTCCTTAAGTTTCAAAGACATTTGGTTTTATCCAGTCACTCTACTTTGAACAACCACACTTATGAAAAAAGAAAACTTCAGCTAAATTGTCTCTTTATTAAGTGGAGAAAAGGTAGGAGAGCTATGAGTAAAGACAAGCCAGTGTAACGAGGATTTGGATTTGGCTGGGAAGAAAGGAAGCCGGGGAAAGACTTCAAAGTCCTCTTTCCTCTGTTTTGCTTTATATTTCAGATCCCTCATGTGTGAATTCTCTACAAAGAAAATTTGAAAATTCCTTTTTTTGATGAGTATTAAACCATTTCAGATTATCTCAGTCATCAAATTTAGCTCAAATGTTCTAAATAAGAAAATGTTCCCATTTAAAAAAGTTTTTCAAATGACTATCTTGAAAAAATAAGAGTTCTCCCATATTTTATAATATCTGGGAACATTCCGTAACTTCTACATTTGGCAAAAATCAGTTTTGGGAATATACTCTGTGGTGAGAATATGAAAGTGCAGGCACACTTATGTTCGTGGGGTATAAACTGGTGTAATGCCTAAGGAAAGTGGGTTGCAATATTTATTAAGATACAAGCATACGTAACCTCTGACCTAGCAATTCCTCTTCTATGAATTTAAGCTACATGTATAATTTCGCATACGTGGAAAGACACATGTTCCAATGATAAGTACTGAGATGTCATTTGTAATAACATTTATCAATAGGCAACTGATTATAAATTATGCTTTGTCCATCTGATGGAATTCTATGCAGCTGTTAAAACAAATGCAATACGTATTGAGATGGAATGATCTCAAAGATTTGTTAAGTAAGAAAACTGCATGTTTATATTTGCTTTGCATATAACACTTCTGAAATGATATAAAAGAAGCTGGTATAAGTGGATGGATTTGGGGAAGGTGTTAAGTAAGGCGGGGAGCCCAGGGTGGGAGGGGAATTTCATTACATTCTCTTTGGGACATTTTGAATTTTATACTCTGAGCATCTATTTCCTATTTAAAATGAATTAAAAAATTTAAAAGCCCATGGAACCTCAAGATACAAATAAGTCCAAAACAACCGAGTTAGACGAACTTTTTCCATGACTTCAATATCCCAAGAACTAAAAGTCTAAATCTTTCACTTCTGAATGTAATTAAACTTATTATATACAGAAGGCAGAAGTCGTATCCTAGCCCATGCAAACTTGGGGCCAGAAAAGTATTTTTTTTTAACAACATATTTCTCAAACAGGCATTTGTAAAACTAAAACACATTCATTTTTGCTTTTCCTGACATGCCAAGTTAGTTAAGTTTAAAGCCTGTCTCTGTAAGGTAAAATAAAGGAAGCTTTGTAGCCATCATTAAATGTCTTCACTGTAAGATTTATTGCCATAATTGTGACAGAGCAAATGATTTTTTTCTTGGCAGCAAAAAGAGTCTTAAAAAGAAACTAGGTATTGTTTTTTCTTCTCCAAGCAAAGTATAGATACCCCAAAAATTACATGGTGTCACAGAGCATGCCATAGTTAGAAAAAATGATGCACTGCCTTCTCCATCTTATTAAGAAAATTACACAGTTAACTCTTTGTACCTTTGAAGGATGTCTCTGTCTGATGAATTTTGTTATTAGAGCAACATTCAGCTGGAAACTGTGTATTGAAACTAACTCATTTTGGACTTAATGAAGTAGATTCTGAAATAAAACAGAAGTGTCATAGTAACAGATACAAATTCTACAACTGTGGCCGAACATTCCAAGGATTTTTATGTAGCTATTGGTGAGAGAACAATAAGAAATGTAAAGGATCCATACTATCAACTGACTGACAAGTGAGTTATTAATGTACTAGAGGAAGGGACCATGTCATTTTCTGCACTACTGTTTGCACAGACTAATATCATTGGGTTCAAGCTACTCACTCACTCACTTACTCATTTTACTTATCTGGTCAATCAGTCACCACTCACTGGTCTCCTTGCTAGGTGCTGGGAGACCCAAAAGTAAACGAGATACAGTTTCTGTCCTTCAAGAATTTACAGGTTAGTAAGAGAGAGGTTGGGGGGAAATGAACACAGAAAAAGATAAATGTAATGCCATATAAGAAGTGTAATAAGAGAGAAAACCCCTTAGGAGCCTAGAGGAAAGTCCTCTAATTCAGCATGAAGTATGCCTGGGTTTGTGAGTCTAGAGGAGGTGGAGTGGAGAGGGTCAAGGAAGATTAATTACCAGGAGGGGGTAATAGTGAGGGGGTGATAGTTGAAGGGAGTTTCAGTGAAATGTGGAAGTTAGCCAGGTTTCTGTGTGTGTGTGTGTGTGTGTGTGTGTGTGTACACACGTGTGTGTGTAAGGGGGAAGCAAAGCAAAATTGAAAGGAGAGAATGCAACCCTAAAAAGGTACAGAGATGAGAAATATCAAGGTGAGGGGTGTGGGTGGAGGACAGCTTCAAGCAGCCGTGTTCCTGAACATATGGCAAAAGGCAGAAGGGAGAAAAGATGAGTATGAGAGAGAAGCAGGATCCATACAGGAGATTCCAGCAAGCAAACTGTCTGAGTGAAGATGGACTATAAGAAAAATGCAGCAAGAATCATATACTTAGTCCCCCTTGAAATCTATTTACTTCAGAAATGGAAACTATACTTTAGACGTTAACTATATAATTTGGGTTAGGAGGGGACAACCAGCATAATAAATTGAGACTATGGTAAAAATCAGGTTGTTTTGCTGATTAACTAGAACTTCTACAAAGAAGAGTATTTCCTCAGTAGAAAACGTTGCTTGTGTGGAATTGGCTACCACCCCACAGTTTACATCTGACGAGCACAATTCAAAGAAACTTCACTGGTCCTCAGTCTGAGGGCACTGAAGTCTGAGGGCATTACTGTAGAAAAAGCTTTTCATTTGGAAGCCCTCCAAAAACTCTGGATTTAAAAAAAAAAAAATATTGAGTAAACTGTAAGAAGAAAGATTCCTTATTTATACTAAAAGTAACTATGATAAGGCAAGATAAAGTAACATGAAGTGATTTTTTGGAACATACATTTATCCTTTCAATATATATTCTTTTTTATTGGGGTAAAATATATTGTGGCAAAATTTACTGTGGCCTCGAGCAAGATAACCTGGGCTTCCTTCCAGCATGGCGCCTGGGTTCTAAGAGAGCAAAAGTCCAGACTGCCAGGCTTCTTCAGTCCAAGGCCCAAAACAGACCTTCTGCTGCTTTTTATTGGTCAAAGTAAGTCACAGGGTGAGCTTAATATAAAAGTTGGGGAAACAGACTCCACCCCTTGGGTGGGGGAAAGTGACAAAGAATATGTGGCCATCTTCAATCTACCACAGTGTTTATATTTAAAATTGTGAATTTAGGTACCTAAAAATAAAGCAAAACAAATTAAAAAAACCCTCTTTCTATATTAGGTTGTCTGTAAGGACCATATGCTGTTTTTGGTTTCTTTGCATGGGGCTTAGGGTAGAGGGTTATGGGGAGATGGTAACTTACTAGTGTGTATTGTCATAACTGGCATGCTTATTTTCTGTGGTCTTATTTTTTTTATAGATCTGAAAAGGAATTTGCATCCAAAATATACTTTGAAACTTTTACACTGATACCAAAGCCAGACAAAGACACTACAAGAAAATTGTAAATATCTTTTACGAATATTGACCTAAAAATCCAGAACAAAATACTACCAAACCAAAGCAGCACATTAAAAGGGTTACACACCATGACCAAGTGGGACCTGTTCCTGGAATTTGAGAATGGGTCAACAGGCAAAAATTAATCAATGTAATATAGCACATCAACAGAATAAAGGAAAAAAACCCAAAATCATCTCAATTGATGCAATAAAAGAATTTGACAGAATTCAACATCCTTTCATGACAAAAGCACTTAATAAACTAGAAATAGAAGGAAACTTTCTCACCATGATAAAGGCCATACATGAAAAATCGACTGCTAACAACACACTCAGTGGCAAAAGACAGAAAGCGCACCCTGCCTCCCAACCAGGAACGATGCCTACTTTTGTCACTTCCAGTCAACATTATATTAGAAGTTCTAGCCAGAGCAAGCAGGCAAGAAAACGAAATAAAAGGCATTCAAATTTAGAAAGTATGAAACAAAACTATTCTTATTCACAGCTGACATGACCTTGTATCTAGAAAACACCAAAGATGACACACACACAAAGTTAGAGCTAATAAATGAATTCAGAAAAGTTCTGTGGTCTTATTTTAAGCTTCCTGATGATACTGTTATGTTTGTTTTCTCTCTTCTGCTGGTTATACAATTATTCCTCTATTGGTGTTTTTCACAGTTATTGGGAGTGGGGGAATTTTGAATTAACTCTATAGTGATCTAGATATATTAAAGTTATCTATATTTCTTTAATTCTTGAGGTCATAAAAAATAAATTTTGATTCTACTCCCTTATATAATATATGGCCAAGAATTTAGTGGCCCCTTAAATTTCCATGGTCTGTCTTTACTGCAAGTTTTTATCTCATTTAGGGTTATAGATCTGGCTTACATTTCTATATCATTTTTTAACACTTGAATCTACTTTTTCAACAATAGTTTTAGGATTTCTCATTTAATTCTGTGATTATATCCACAATAGTTTAATTCTCTAAATTTTACATTGGTTTCCAGGAACCCTACCAGTTTTTTGACACTTGATGCTGTGTTCCTGTGTTGTTTTTCACTTTTCTTTTGGTCAGCTGGATCTACCTTCAAGTATTCTTCTTGGGAAGGACACAGGGTGATATATCCTTTACTCCTTGTCTGACTGAGAGTCTTGGCATAGGTATATCAGCCAGCTTTTATACGGAATTCTTGCTTCTCAACCTTTTTATGCCTTAAAATTTTATAGATATCACTGTTTCGTTTTTCTTTTATTAGAGTTGAAAAAGAGAAATTTGAGCATTCCTATTGCTGTGTCTTTCTGAAAAGTGATTATGCAATTTCACCCCTTGTTTCTGAATTGAAGTTTTAAAAATTATTACTGTTTATTTAGATGTAGGTTCTTTTTATTAATTTTGCCCGGACCCTGGTAAGTCACTTTGTGTTGCAATTTTTCTTCATTCAGGAAAGTTTTGTCTATTAGATTCTTGACTATCACTTCACTCATATTACTCTGGTTTCTGAATTTGGAAAATTAATATCTAAGTCTGACTTCAAATTTGTGCCTTCCATATTTTTTTCTCCCCTCTTTTACCTCTTTGCATTTTTTGATTCTGCTTCTGAGAGGGTATCTCATGTATCCTTCACAGTACAGATATGAATTTGCAAATCATTTATGCTGTCTATAATCAATATCAAAGCAAATTTACATTTTTCATTACATTTTTTTCTTGCACTGTTTTCTTATTTTAGCTATATTTGTGCCTCTGACTTTATCTCAGCTTGATTTTTTTTCTATGGTTGCCTGCTCTTTTTGCAAAAACTCTCTAACTTTTTCTTTTTGAATCGTTGTGAGAGACCAAGCAGAAATCTTTTCTCATTTTTACCAGGTTATTGTAGGATAAGTCAGGTTCTTCTTCTGAGGCTTTGGGGTAATATCCCCTTTCCCTTAAGTAGCAATATTTATTAACCTTCTTTTTCACAAAATGGTTTGCCAGATTACTGAAATGCAGCAAATGAATATCAACTAGAAGCAGAAAAAGGAAAAATAAGGGGAAAGACTTTAAATAGGGATAAAGCAATATAAAATGCCTAGCATGAAGGCCCACACTCTTTGGTAGTTGTGGACAGCTATATGGGCCATGCTTGTAAGCAACAAACACCAACCACCGTACCCTTAAGACAAATCCATAATAACAATGAGCAATTGTTAGGAGAAGCTCAGTTCTTCCAGATGCTAAGATGAGGAAGAAACTGTCCTTGAGGTCTCATATACATGGGATTCTCTGCACCATAATGATCAATGTCCTCAATATTACTTAGAAGAAAGATACATGACCAGTTTCATATGGCTAATGACATGGGCCAATGGCTTTACCCCAAATGAAATTCAAGTATGAAGGTATTTAGAGTGTGTCCAGGTGTATGTGGATTTCATTCATATTCTTTAAGTGATCCTCCATAAACTTTGCTTCCTTCAGCTAAGGTTTTGCTGTGTTTTGGACAACTTGATTTTGAAATTGTTCTCTTTGTCAATTATCTGGAGTGTGACTGTTTTCTGTTTTCAGTTTGATTTAGAACTATACCTTAATAAAATGTCAAACCAGAAGTAGGGTTATCACCCCCTTGTGAAATTGCTGGAGCCTAGCAAAAAACACATGACTGAAAAAAAAAAGCACATAAAACTGTTCTATTTTCATGCAGAGGATTACTAGAAGTCAAGGCATTACTAAAGAGCAGAAGGAAGCTTCTTCTCAGAAAATAATTTACATCTACCTTAATTCACAGACAAGTGGAGACTAAAGCCCCTAAGCTCTACTTCTAGACCTTGGCTGCAACAATTTTAGCATGGAAATCTTTAAGGTAGGTGTACTCAAATACTAAACTGTCTCAATTACACCAACTCAATAAAGTATTCAGAATGCTTTGCTTTGAGCACTGCTACTTCCTGGTGTGTTCTCTAAAATATTGTTGCCTAAATAAACATAAAGTGGGACTTCCCTGGTGGCCCAGTGGTAAAGAATCTGCCTTCCAATGCAGGGAACATGGGTTCGATCTCTGGTTGGGGAACTAAGATCCCACATGCTGCGGGACAACTAAGCCCATGTGCCACAACTACTGAGCTCACGCGCCTCAACACGAGAGCCCGCGTGCCACAAACTACGGAGCCCACGTGCTCTGGAGCCCTAGCGCCACAACGAGAGAAAACCCACACACCACAACTAGAGAGAAGCCCGTGCAGCAACAGAAGATCCTACACGCCTCAGTGAAGACCCCACGTGCCACAACTAAGACCCAATGCAGACAAAAAAATAAAGAAAATATTTAAAAATAAATAAACAAACACAAAGCAACTAAACGAGTTGAGTTATTAAATATAAATAAATTAAAACTTCGGAGGGTATTACAAAAATAATTTTTTGGCTTTAAATAAATTGAGAGCCAGGTGTCCATTTTCTCCAGCCAAAGTCCATACACTTTGATCATGACAATGAGAGCATATCTTTTGTATATTTGAGAATTCTTATTTTTTGTCTACAGGAGATTCTTTCCAAATCATACTAAATAACAGCTGAAATGGCCTCTCCTAAACCTTTTTTTTTTATTGGAGTAAAATTGCTTTACAATGTTGTGTTAGTTTCTGCTGTACAATGAAGTGAATCAGCTATATGTATACCTATATCCCCTCCCTCTTAGACCTCCCTTCCCCCTTTCCCCCACCCCCATCTAGGAAGGGCTTTTGAGGGTTTTTTCTTTTAACTTAGTGTTCTCTTTGGGATAGGGGTAGTGAACTGACAATAAATTAAAAATCAGAAATATCACAAAAATCCACTGATGGGATCATTAACCTCTGTAAGATTTTATACATTTCTGGTTTTGTGTTCTTGGGTACATTTTCTCCAGAAAGATTCCAAGATCATTTGTGAAAGAGTTTTTTCCAAAACTGCCTGGGAATGTCTATTTGTCAACGGGCAGAACTATCTCTCCTGGAGATTTGACTCCAGGATAATCCTGCCTCGACTACATCAGTGGGAAAATCATCCTGTCTATTTTCCCTAACAACCAAAAAAAAAAAAAAAAGAGAGAGAGAGAGAGAGAGAGAGATAATAGTAGAGAACGGATAAAATGAGTTTCACTGTGTGGCTTGAAGTAAGAAGAAATTTTAAAGGACTCTGTGCAGCCCAAGGGGCAATGGCAATGGGGTTAGGCTTGATGGAATGAGTACAAGTGCCCCCTACTAGCAGCTTCCCTGAGTCTCTGCAGAGCTAAGAGCAGAGAGGTGGTTTCCCAAAAGGGGAGCCTAAACTATTTCCCTCAGGGCTGTCAATCTGCACCTTCAGGAATTCCTTGACTATATATTACCACAATGATTCCACTATAGCTGTCCTCATGGTAAACAACAAAACTGTCTCCCCCACCAGAATGGAGCGTGTGTGTGCGTGTGTGTGTGTGTGTGTGTGTTTGTGTGGGCGCACACGCGTGTGTGTATCTTAAAGAATATTCAGCAAATTTTTCATGTCTTTTCAAGTGTCAGTGTAAAATATGGTAAAAGGCATTCACATGCAATCCAATTATCCCTTTGCATCTCCAAAAGAAAGATTGTTCTGGTGTGGACCTGACCCTTGTGATGAATCAGAATGAAATGGTACAGTTTAAGGAGAATCTTTTCATTGGGAATATATAAGCCGGGGAGTGCTTGGAGGGGCTGATGAGGGCCACAGACCGGAGATGCTCTCATATCCATAGACACTGCTGCTTAAGGGTGTATTTCAACATGGTGAATGGCATTTCTGTTATATGACAAGATGACAAATACTATCCAATGAACCACAACACATAAAAGGGAAAAATAACATTTTCTCACCTTGGGAGGGCTTGAAAGGTCCATCTAGCTGCAGATGCAGGCTTATATTATTTTGCCAAGAAGGTTTCAACTTGGAGATGGGTTCAAAGAGCAGAATTTTAACTAAGAAGGAGGTGGAGACAAAATAAGGGTTCAGCGAGAAGCCAGTCTGGGCAATGCAAGATGGACCTTGATAAAATACTCTAAATGTAACTTTCTAAAGGGGGCTCTGATCTCTCTTCTTAACATCTGTATTTGAATAGGTGAAAATGATTCCCGCAAAACAGAATCTCCCAAAATACGAGAAAATGAAGGAGCGCCCTCATAAACATAGACCTCCAAACATTCGGTTTCCAGTCCTTACCCCACCTGGGTATCACGTACAAGCAGATAATTTTTTTCATTGCTTCTCCAGGCTGCAAGCAGATGAAAACTTATCATCTATATGATCAATAGTCATTTTGTTAGTCAGCTCCACTTACGTATGCCAGCTCACACGGCAAGTCTGCTGTCGGTCAATTGAGCTGCCCCCTTAAACATGCAGGCTTGACTGAGTGATTCAGTTTTTCACAGCCTGATCAAACAAATATCATCCAGAATGGCTATTTTCTCTCACTCTGGGTTGTTTAAGTTCAACAAGTGTCAGGGGGATTTAATGGGCCGTGTGGTAGTAAAATCAGCTGAGTGATTCTTTGAAGTCCCTGTTCTTACAAGGGGATGATATTGGGCATTTGTAGACTTCAGAATAAATTTGGGGGGCACAGGGACGGTCAAACTGCATTCTGGTAAAAACTTAGTACCGTTTATAAGTTGGGATTTTAAAATGTTCTACTTTAGCTCCTAGGCAACCTCCACATCTGAAGACAATTTACAGCATATTTGTGGAATGATTAGATCTTGGCTGCTTGGGCAGCCCACAGCGGGTGAAGGGCAGGGGATATAGGACTGACGCTGAGCTCTGGAAGTCCCATTTTGTGATTCCACGGGTAAAAGGAGGTTCAAATAAGGGGTAAGAACAAAGAGTCACATTTCAGAGCATCACATTTTGCTGATATAATTGTAGAAAATCCGTTTGTCTTCAGAGCTTCCTCTTTATATATGTCTTTTATTGTTGGCTCTCTATTACCTCTTCATGATAGGTTATTAAAACCTACACAATACTTGGGAATTCCAAGGCTAAAAACAAATGGAGCAGAGAAGTCCTTATTAAGTGCACAGGCTCTGGACCACACTGTCACGTTCATATCCTGCCTCCACCCATCATCTAGTAGCCATTTGACCTTGGATGAGTTAGCCTCTCTGAACCAGTGTTTGCGGCTGTAGAAAGGGGATAATACCAGCAATACCTCAGAGGACTGGCATGAGGATTAATTGACATAGCGCACACACAGATCTTAGCACAGTGCCTGTCACATTGCAATCATTCAATAAATGATAACCAACATTTTGAGGTGTGACAAAAGGAATCTTTGGGAATGCAGCACTTGCTGAAGAGGTGCTTCATTCACAGGAACCAAGTAAAACCAACTTGATTAAGGGTCTGACTACCCGATTTCCACATTTTCCCTTGCTTGCTTTCCTTGAATTTTCTATCCATTCATCACTGCAATTGCCTAATGCTCAACACAACCCAGTGCAAAAAAATTCTGCTAGAGGAGAGCAGAGCAGAGTGGGAAGATGGGGGGTGGAGGGGGGCGGGGGCTCCCCATGAAGATAAATAGAGTGAACAAATAAAAAGAAACCAGTCATCTGCCTCAGTGTAGGTGGCTTAGTAGGGGAATTGGTATAAGTTGTTGAAATACATCTTTATATGACGTGAGATATCAATTAGCATGATTACCTTAGCCATCATTAATATGGAGCACCAACGGGTGAAGACAGATATGTCTGTGCAATGCCTGACCCTCTGTGCATGCATACATATATACTTGGGCTCACACACATGCAAAATTTCCTTTGACATTAATCCCCTTACATTTACAATAAATTCTGTCCTCAACTCTGCATGACATCACTGACAAAAGGACACAGTAGCTAGATAAGCGTTTGAGGCACTGACAACAGGCCCTGCACTCAAACACTGATTTGCTGGTGTTCTGCCATCTGCTATAAAGTAAAGATCATGTTCTCTGTATCAATGATAGAGAAATCTTCAAAAAGGTGTTGGTTAAAAATGAGTATTTTAGTAAAAAATACTTGCTATTCCTCTGTCACTGCCTGAGATAGGAAGATGTGGAGTCAATTTAGTGAGCTTCAATTGCAGCTGACTTTGGAAGGAATAATATACTCATGTCTCTATGGATGAATATCAAATAGGGAGCTCTCTCCAGGGCTGTGATTTTGTAGATTGCAACCTGATCAGACTTCCAAACAGAGTCTCCCCTTAAAACAGAGAGAGGTAAAGCCCTAGATCTTGGAAGACCAGTGATTCAAGGGTTTCCAAATTCATTTCTAAAACATATATGGGAGGTTCTCCATTTTCGTAATTTTCTTGTCAAGCCTTATACCAGGAAGGTGTGTGTAAAGGTGCTAAGTGTTACAGGTAAGCAAGGTCGGGAACTGCCTTTACAGGGAGACCTCAGAGATGTAAGAAAGGACTCTTGTGCCTTACAGCCCATACACACCCCTTACGATGCCTAAACTGCCATCACAAAACCTGCATGCTAAAGTCATTTTCTTGGAAGTCACAAGTTTGGTAGGGAGGAATTAAAGTAGCTGAGGTGGTGATCAGCTGGGAAAGGGACAGTGCAGGCAGATGTCTTCCTCTTTGCTGTTTCGTGCAGCGCCAGCTTTGGAGGTGGTAGCAGTGAGTGACCTTCAGGGAATGAGACTATAACAACCCACTGAGTGGGCACAATTAAGATGAGCACAAGGGCTTCCCTGGTGGCGCGGTGGTTGAGAGTCCGCCTGCCAATGCAGGGAACGTGGGTTCGTGCCCGGTCCAGGAAGATCCCACATGCCGCGGAGCGGCTGGGCCCGTGAGCCATGGCCGCTGAGCCTGCGCGTCCGGAGCCTGGGCTCCGCAACGGGAGAGGCCACAGCAGGGAGAGGCCCACGGACCGCAAAAAAAAAAAAAAAGATGAGCACAAAATTGAAAAGCAGCAATGTGGCTGAAAGTAAAGTTAGTTGGCTCTATTCTGTGGGAGACCTTTGGAGAAACACCCCACATGTGACCTGATATGCCAACACTACCACATAATGATTTTTCCTTCTCACAGGAAGTGTTTACAATAAATAGACAGCGAAGATCTCGAGCAGGGTATCCTAAGGCCTCTTCTGTACTATGATTTGCCTCTTTGTGAGAAGAGAGAATGTGTAATACCATTAAACACCCTAGTAAAAGCCCCTCTTCTTCCTGACATCACACATTTTTGCTTTTTAGATTTCTATAAAAGAATAAGCAGACACTTGTCCATCTATGTTCCAAGTGAGACATAAGAAAATTGTGTTTGGCCATCACCATGGTCTTTATTCCTGTCTTGGGTTGGACAAAAAGAGAGGTGAGAAAAATTTCCCCTCCTTTGGAATGATTACCCAGCGGTGACAGCAGGAGCTTGGCTGTAGGTCTTGAGCAAAATCCTTTGAGACTCAGCAACATGGTCAAGTGTCCTATGTGAACTTTGATGCCCATGACTGTTCACATGGCTGAAGACTCCCACTTCCAGGCAGAGGACAGGAGGTTTCAGGAACACTTGGCTTTGCAATTGGCAAGGAATGAAGAGAGAATAAAATCCTTGAACTGGTCTCAGTTTCTCGGCCTCACGTGTCTTATTGGAAAGCAGGGTTAACTGAGTCTAGAACCCCTGCGCGCTAAGTGAGTCTGGAAAGGAGCCATCTTGGCAGCCTTGGTCAGGATATCAGGGAATAGTTGGCAGGTAAAAAATGCATATAAGTTAGGGATGGGGACCCACCTTCTTATCAAGAACATTCCCCAGTTGTAACTCTGTTGAATAATTCCAATGTAAGACAACATACATGTGTAAAGAAGAAATGGTAGAAATGTCATATTGGGGACTGGATCCATGAGAGGGAACAGCTAGTAGTGTACCTCAAAAAGAAGGAAAATGTTCACCACGGTTAAGCATCATTTTGTGGATGGCCACTGAACTCCACTGCTGTCAAAGTTCTTCCATCTGTGTCTAGCTGAGTGCACAGTTTCATGCCTCCTGGACTTAGAGGGGAAGGTTTTCAAGAACTGAGAGCTTTGAAGAATTTTTAAAGTTTGTATCTCCAATTCATTCATCCATATATTTATTCAATAAATATGTGTTTAGAGCCTAACTATGTGCCAGGCACTGTCCAAATGCAGGGGCTTCTGTGATGAGGGAAAAAAAAACAACAAACAGCTTCATCTCTGCCCTTAAAGAACATGCTAGAAGATGCAATAGGCATCAATAAAATAAGCATACTAATAAACGTAAAATTCCATCCTTAGTGCTAGGAAGGAAAGGATTGCTGTGAGAGCAAGAAGCTGGGGTGGTGGGTGTGGTCTAGAGGGTACGGGAAGGGTATCCTGAAGAAACAAAGACCCAGATGACATCTGAAGTATGAACTGGGTGATTTAGGTAAAGAGGTGGGGGGAAGGGAACTTCAGGCAGAGGGAACAGTATTTTCAAATGCCTTGTGGCAGGAAGAATTAGGGCACATTTGAGGGACTAAAAGAGGCCTGGGCTGCCAAGAATAAAGGAACATGGGGGAATGTGGCTGGTGAGGCAGGTCTGGATCCCATAGGGCCTTGCAGGCTGTTTGAATCATATTGTTTGTTGTTAGATTAATAGGAAGCCTAGACATATCACAGGTTTTAAAAAAACAACTGGTAGTGCTGTAAAACAGTCAGGATATTCTTATATTTTTTAATGCTCAAGATTCCATACAATGCTGAGTATTTCTAGAAAATAGGGTTAGTCTCAGGGCGTCATGTGTGGCTCCTTGGGTTGCATGCTGCATTTTCACATCTTACTCTGTTGTGGCTGAATAGGCTTCTAGGAGCTGTGGGGATAGGGGAGCCTTGGTTAGACATTCGCTGATCAGCATACAAGGCTGTTTTCTCTAAATGGAGAATCAAAAGACACACTTGAAATTGAAAGTTGTGTGAAAGGAATCTAAATTGGTTAAATGTCAGATACATCCATGATTTATGTGTCTTTTACATCTCATTGCTGAAAAAGCTAACACTCCTCTATTAGGCGGATTAGTGTGTGTGTGTGTGTGTGTGTGTGTGTGTGTGTGTGTGTGTGTGTG
>NW_020837949.1:73108238-73140918 GCF_003676395.1 Aethalodelphis obliquidens | reverse complement strand
GTGTGTGTGTGTGTGTGTGTGTGTGTGTGTGTGTGTGTGTGTGTGTGAAAAGGAAAAGAACTCCAAGGCAAGGAGACTGGAAGTTCATTATCTTATTTCCCTTGGCACAATAGTAAGGTCAGGGAAACATCTGACCTATGAAAATGCAAATCTCATGCCATGCACTAGGCAAACTCCCTATTAATTTCTATCTGTTTTATTATATAAAGCATTCATAATCACTGTAGAAAAAGTAGGAAATGTATACAATCAAAAAGAAAAAAAATTGAAAGCTCCCAATTCTAATATCATTTTGGTATACGTACAGCCAGATAAATATTTTTTCCTGTGAGTGTGTATGTGCACATGGGTGTACCTTTAAAATTTCGAACATATCCACATCACTGAATGAGCAACATGTTCATTTTTAATATAAAAAACAATTTCCACTCACAATGGAAATTAATCTGGAATCACCTGGAAATGGAAAAGTCACAGCCTCTATCTTGAGATGAGCGTTTTCCTTTGAAACCACAAATTCCATAACAAACAATTCTGGCTTCCAATTTTCAGCCTAATTATTTCCTTGCAAGCTATTAGTAATTTTAGGCAATGATGAGAATGAAAGTATATTATGAGGAAAGGTAAGTCAATGTCTTTAGATGTTTGATAATCAAAAAGAAGTCACCAGATACCCAAGTAGGGGTTTTCCGCCTGTGTTTCTGGAGACATAAGTCCTGGCTTATGTTGACATTTTTATGCCAGAAAACAATCTGAAGTGTGCTTATTTCACAGACTTATATATACTGCAGGTATTTATATCCTAGGGCTGCCATAACATATTATCAATAAACTGGGTGGAAGTCCAAAATCAAAGTGTCAACAAGACTGGTTCCTTCTGGAAGCTCTGAGGGGAGACTCTGTTCCATGCCTTTGTCCTAAGTTCTGGTGGTGGCCAGCAGTCCTTGGTGTTCCTTAGCTTGTAGCTGCATCACTCCCATCTCTGCCTCAGCTGTCACATGGCATTCTTCCCTGTGTGTGTCCTCAGGTCTCTGTATTCAAATCTCCCTCTCCTTTCTCTTATAAAGACACCAGTTGTTGAATAACAAATGCTGGAGAGGGTGTGGAAAAAAGGGAACCCTCCTACACTGTTGGTGGGAATGTAAGTTGGTGCAGTCACTGTGGAGATCAGTATGGAGGTTCCTCAAAAAACTAAAAATAGAACTTACATATGATCCAGCAATCCGACTCCTGGGCATATATCCAGACAAAACTATAATTCAAAAAGATACAGGCACCCCTACGTTCATAGAAGCACTATTCACAATAGCCAAGACATGGGAACAATCTAAATGTCCATCAACAAATGAATGGATAAAGAAGATGTGGTACATATATAGGATGGAATATTAGCCATAAAAAAGAATGAAATAATGCCATCTGCAGCAACATGGATGGACCTAGAGATTATCATACTAAGTGAAGTAAATCAGAAAGAGAAAGACAAATACCATACGGTATCACTTATATGTGGAATCTACAATATGACACAAATGAACTTATCTACAAAACAGAAACAGACTCACAGGCATAGAGAACAGATTTGTGGTTGCCAAGGGGGAGGGGGGGTGGGGGAGGGATGAAGTGGGAGTTTGGGGTTAGCAGATGCAAACTAGTATATATATAGAATGGATAAAAGACAAGGTGCTACTGTACAGGACAGGGAACTATATTTAATATCCTGTGATAAACCGTAATGGAAAAGAATATAAAAAGTATATTATATGTATAACTGAATCACTTTGCTGTACAGCAGAAATTAACACCACACTATAAATCAACTATACTTCAATTTAAAAATTCCTAAAAAAAAAAAAAAAAAAGACACCAGTTGTTGGATTTAGGGCCCAACTCAATCCACTATGATTTCATCTTAACTAGAATACAGCGGTGAAGACCCTGTTTATAAGTAACATCAGATTCAGAAATATCTGGAATTAGGACTTGAACATATCTTTTTTGGGGGCACAGTCCAACCAACGACAATGAATATTACGTAATCCAGTGTATAATAATTCATCTCATTCATAACTAGCAGCATTATGAGAAAATTAAAACTGCAAAGCGGTTTCATTTTCATTAATGATACAAAGATCCTACCTGAAACCCTCTGCCTCATACCAAAACTACTGAATTCTCAGAGCAAAACAAAACAAATCCTTTCCTTCAGCACACTGTGGAAAGACCCTAAGCCAGCGTCAAATTAAATCTGGGAAACAGAAGAGGCAGAGAGCAGATTCCTGAGTCCTAAGAGTATTGTCATCATGTATTAATTTAAGGATGAAAAACAGAAAGAAAAGTATCCCATAGTGAATGAGATTTCATTTTTAGTATAAGAAATACATAAAAATGAAGCAAAACAAATGTGAGTTACTCTACTATTTTAGTAGAATTGGGACAGAGTCTATTTGGAAAACAGGGTGTGAAAAGGTTCAGCTTCTTTTCAGGCAGGATGTTTTAGGATAAAATCTGTTTTTTCTGAGACTGGAACGTAGTATAATTGCTGTGAGCACAAATCCAAGAAATTATATTAAGAAATCATCATATATTAATTACATTAAGGTTTGCCTTCATACTGAATACCTCATGATTAATTTTTCCTATAATTTTTATATAAAATATTTTTAGAAATTAAAAACTTTCTGTAAAACTCTGCAAATTGAACCACATTTTCCCCGAGATTCACACTGTTTGACATGAAATGCTGGATTATGACAACTGTCATTATGAGGGGGCATGATGTAAGGGGAGGGTGGACCTGTGTTCTCTCAGTGAGTCTCCTTAATGGCTTTGCTTCTCCAGCCTCCATCTTGTGACCTATCACAAACGCTCCACTCTTCTACCCAGCCTAGGCCCCATGCCCATTGCAGCAGACTTTGTTCTGTTTTACCGTTTTTGCAAAAACCTAATCAGCCCCTTGAACCTAGAGTTGAAAAGTGCTTCTGGGGGGAAAATAAATCACACAAATACATGGATGTATGGCCCAACAAGTTCATGGTTCCCCCCCTCCTCTGGGACTTCCGTGTTGACCTGGGATGCCTCTGAATGACTCTGGCCGGGGTTCTCCCTTATTCTCTCCTTGTGTCTGGTGGAGGCATCCATTTTCTTCAACACAATTTCAGAAGGATTCACCCCAGGGTTTACAGGATCCCTTCCCTAATTCAGGTGATATTAAAATGGCTGAAAAGGCTCATAGAATCTACATTCACTGATTTTAATCATGATAAAATACTTCACTGGTGCGGGGAGAGCACTACAATAGCAGAGAAGAGTAGCAGAGAAAAACAGCTGGCAAATTCTGTCATCAATAAAATGCAGTAAAATGACAATTCTCTCCTTATTCTGAGGTCATGAATTGCATATTAAAAGGACCTTAAAAGAAAAGTATTGAAGTACCGAGCTGTAGCTTTAAAGTACCTGTTTACTGATGTTTAAAGGTGGTCTATGGTTTAGACTTGAAGTTTACTCCGGGCCCTTACTGTCGTTTCCCTTTAGAAACAGCAACTTGTGTGAAAGAGAATACATGCGGTGGACCTGTTTAAACACAGACACTCTGGGCTCCTTTCCTTTCCCTGATGGGCGACAGAGAAAATTACTTCTATTGCTGTCAGTTGAGGTTTCATGGTGGCCGGCCCCCACGTAAACCATTAATAATTTTTTTGTTAGATTGTATAATTTATAGTATCAGTTTTGAATGCATAATGTAATACTGTATACTGAAGGGTAGTTAGTCTTTCTTCAAATAGGTTACCGAAAATGAAATAAATACTTAGATTAAATTTCCATACTAGGGAGAGAGAAATGAAATAATTTGCTGAGTTGCAAAAAATATGTAATAGACATTGTGGAGATAATCTACATTCTAAAAAATTACTTCATTGTTCTAGTCACCTCAGATGGTTTCACCCTAAAAGCAATTCCTGAGAAAATGTTGCTGCAATTGTTGGACAAAAATAAGTATTTTTAGTTGAAAAATCATCTCTATCTAAAAATTAATAATATAAGTCTAAATTAGTTTAGGAAGTTATCATGTAATGTAAAAAAAATGACCGTATTTATTTTAGTGTCTCTGGTTTTTGTGAATGAAGGGGTTACAGAACCTTTAACATATGACATTATTAGCAGAGCTGGGAAAATTTTGCTTATCTTTATATTTGACCCTAAGCTTTATTCTAAGATTAAAAATTACTAGAGAGTTAGTTATATTTCTAGAAACTTGTTGGAATTTCTAGAGATTTGTAGATTTTCTGTGGTTGTAAGAAATACAATTCATATTTCATATTAAGAGGTATCTACTAAAATGACTACATATATTTTTTCCAAACTACCATCTGCTCCTTTCTTGTGGTTACTATAAATCAATAATATTGAGCCCTTCTCCTTCTGCTATTATTACCATATTTTTCATGGATTCAAACCCTTATTTTTCCTAAGCTTTGTCTTCCTGAGAAACTATCAAACTTCAACTGTGAAACTGGTACTAGATCCTGCGGGAATCCCAAATAGAATTTTAATTTTCTCTAGGCATTGGGTACCATTTGTTGTTTATTCCTCTGAAATGGTGCTATTTTTGTTATGATAATAGGATTAAGTTCATCAGAACATGTGTTATCTTCCTTAGTGTAACCTCACTTTTCCCCTTTGGAAAGGAAGGAAAACAGGAGTAAAGGATAGACATAGTTAGATTAATTTAAGTATAGACAGTGGTGAAGTGAAAGGATGAGATAGTGAATCTGAGATGCTTTTAAAACAAGTATATACCAAAATCTTAGGGGAATCTGATTTGTAAAAATAACAAGTTTTGATGATGTATATAAATGAAATGTTCCATAAAATTCTCTTTAGAGACACTTTTGAGGTTGTTTTTAATACTATACAAATTTTATTTTTAAAATGTACTTGCTACATAATAAATGTTTTAAAACTTCCAGGTAGTTAGTAAATGCTCTTCAATATACAGAACAATTTTGCCTAGATTGTTTATTCACTCTGAGTTGTAAAAACTGTAAATCATAAATTATTTGGTAGTTTAACATTTGTCCCTATTTTGAAGCACTCTGTAAATAACCCATCATCATCATAATAATTAATACCTTTTAAGACGGAACTCTAAAGAAAAAATTAAATGCTGAATTTATCTAACTTTTATACTCTCTCCTGAAACATCAAGTTGATTTACAAAAGCTTGGTAATTTTGCTGATATTTGTTCATATCTATAAATTCCCTACATTTCTAAATTTAGAAATTCTTTACTAACATGATTAAAATATTTCCTCATTTGTTTCCCTCATCTTGTTTGGGCTGTCCACAAAATGAAGGGACACACACTCAAGCCAGAGAAATCATACATAACCTTATAAGCTTCGTAATTCAAATACTGTTTTGATAGAGAAAACCATAAGTGATGCAAATAGCAGCCTCTACTCTCCAGTACAGGTGTGTAAAAGTACATATAATTAAACCAAAGATACATAATGGTTTGTTGTTGGATACTCATTTACAACAGCTGACTACGCTCTTAATGTGTGGTTCATGAGTTAGGTAATTTTCTTATGTCTCCACTCCTTGAACAGAATATTCCTCATGGACTCATATACAAAACGATTCTGTGCTTTTTCACCCAGCAGATTCCCACTGCTGCCTGTAATTTAGCGTCTTTGCCATATCAGCATTACCTAAGGATGATTAAAAAGAGCATGTAAATTCACAAACAAGTCATTTTATTCTTCAACTTAAATAATTTAGAAATGTCCCCCAAAAGGAAAGTTATCAAAATGTAAGCCTTTCGACATGGTTTCCATCTTAGTGAAATATATCAACCGTGCATTTAATCACTGTTATGCATAAAATACGGTTTATGGCTCTGCTCTATATATCACATAAACTTCTTTGTATATTATGAATCTGAGTCCTTTAAAGGGCATAAGGCAAATATGAAAAACTAGTAAGGGTTTTTAAGAATTGGTATAGAAACAGGCAGCAGTGCATAAACTGTTTTCAGTTATTTTTAATTCTATACTTTCATTGGGAATTTTTTTTTTTTTAGTTCTAAATTCATACACTCACATATATACACAGTCTTTGGATTTTGAACTGGGCAACCCAAAGATAAGAGGGAGTCTACATAAAAAGTATTTGAATTTCTTTATTTTAAACACCTTAAATCCTTTTTCCCTTTCCATCAAGATACTGTTAAACATTATAAGAAATATCATCAGATTTGCACAATTGAAATGATGTCTAATGCCTCTTACCAGGAATGGTCAAGAGTCTGTCCACTAAGGTTGATAATGTGGAGAAAAGTAGACAATGTAAATTTGTTTTATTTTTAAAGGAGATATCTTACACATGTATTGAACTACAGTGTGTATTAAAAATGGTCATGATAATACCTGAGTTCAAAAGCATTTTCCCATAAATTACGGTGTAGGTACCATTAATCAGTGTATTCAAGTGCTGTGCATCACCTGCTTAATTCAGCTGGTTCTGATTTATACATTATTTCAAAGAGCTCAAAGGAAACATAAGTTAAAGTTTTACTTTCCACATAGCTCATCCCCTTATAGTCCTATCTATGGACAGGCACTAAATAATCAATCTGATTCCTTTGGATGACTTTTTGTTTGAAACTAATTTTAGGCAAAACTTTTACTTTAACTGAGTCTTTAGCATGGACTTTAAGGAATGGAATTCAGTCCTGATACACTCATAGTCATCCCTATTACTGCTGTTGTTATTTTGGTTCCTCATGAAATAAATAAACTAGTCATTTCCCCCTCTATCTTCTTTTTTTATGACCTTGACTATGTTGATATTGTGTGTGTGTGTGTGTGTGTGTGTGTGTGTGTGTGTGCGCGCGCGCCAAAGGGGGCAGTTTGTCCTTAGACTATGAATTTGGTTAATATAAAAGACTTGGTGTGTTAAATTTCTTTTTTTCAAAAACAGAAATCATCAGAAGGGAATCCCTTCACCTTCTCACCACCATGTAAAAACCCACCTTTGTTTCAGGCCTCTCTTTTCCTCCTCCTTTCAAAGACCAGTGAGTTCAGATGTGCTCTGGCTCTCCTTCCTTCTCTTTTCTCAGAGACCTCACGCCACTGTTACTCTCATAGTCTTATGATCTCTCTCACCCACCCTGTGTTTTCAGTCTTTCTTTTTCTAAAGGACTCTTATATTCTCAGCTTTGTACTTGGTTGGGTAGTACGGATAGAGTCCAGATCATCTGGACCCTGTCTGCACTACCCAACCAAGTACAAACACAGAAGTTGCCTCAATTTTTTCACAGGTTACTAATTATCTGTATAGACTCTGAAAATAAGAACCTGCTATTTAACCTTCTATCAGGTGAGCAACTGTTGAGAGCCAGGAGCCAGCTACCAGGAGATCTTAAGAACATTTCTTCTTAACCCCTTTCTTCTCATTTTGTACATGCTATTGGGTTGAGAAATTTAAATAATCATTTCAATAATGTAGTATTTTGACAGATAGCTTTCATGTTAGGAGAACAATTTCAATTTCTTTTTTCTTGTCTTCCTGTGAGACACGTTCAGACATAAAGAAACATTTCACTTCTCTCTCAGCCCAATGACTGCATCACAATCTTTCAGACAATTCAGTCTGTGTCTATACATAAACCTGTCCATTGCTGAGGATTTTCAGTGTGTACAAAAAAAAAAATAGTTTTCAAAGGGGAGAAGTGTCCTTTTGAACTTCAATGACTTTGCTACTTGTTTCAAAAGAACAAAACAGCAAAAAATGATGGGGCTAGGGCTTGAGTTAGTTGATTTAAAAAGTTTTATTGGAGCATACATTTCTTAAAAGCAAAATGCTAGAAACTTTTATGTGAAGTGTTAAACAAAGTGTTTCTTCTTTTTGTTTCTGATATCTCTTTCTATGCTTAAGTGCCGCATGAGAAAGAAAATAGAATGCTGCACACAAATATCTATGAGTTCTATGGTGATGTATAAGAATATGTAAATAAAAATTATATTTTCAAACACAGGTAGTGGTTGGCCCTCATGCAAAGTTCAAGGCTGAAAGCAAATAAATGACTTCTGGATATTGGACATTATATGTTATGTACACACATAAATATATTGAAAAAATCAATGGTACTCACATTTGCCAATCTATATTTTAAGTTTATATTTTGTTAGATATGCCTTATAGCTACCATTGGAAACAGTTAAGTGTGGACACAGTGTTACATTTAAGAAACCTGGGCTTGAAGAGCAAAAGTCAGAATGCCATCAGTGCTAAAGAACTTCAGTGGGTCATCTGGTCTACTTCTCAGCATCTGGGTATGCAAATCCTTGTTAATTTGCCTGTTCTTAAGTTGCCTCCATCTCTAGAGATGGAGGTGTCATGGACTCCTTTAGTAGGTTAATATGACACTGCTGACTGTTCCCACACATTGAGGGGGTTTGGGAAGAGAAGCCTTGGAGACATGACAGTTTTCTTCAAATACAGTTCTCTTCCTTTTTAAGTGAATTTGAAACAGCTCTCCTTATTCTCCAAAGGCAATTCTCCGCAATTAAAAATTAATCAAGAATTATACAAGTTCAAAGCTAGAGAGCTAGGGAATTATACTTCTTATTGCTACACAGAAGCACCACTTCAGCCAGAAAACTACAATAACTACCATCCTTTTCAGAATTAGTCACAGTTTTTCATGAAGTTTGAATATGCAAGGTCCTCAGGAATGCATTCCTTACAAGAAATGGAACTTTAGTTGGTCTGAAGTGCTGTCATGTGGAGGAATATTATGTCTCTTGGACATTGCTCCAGCAACTAGGCTGTGAGCAATGGAGATAAATCATAAGAAGGCATATTTTGATATATGGTAAAGACTTAATAACAAAGCTGTCCAACACTTAAATGGACTGTCTAAAAATCCAGAAGATTCTTGGTTTCTGGAACTGTCTAAGCAAAGATGGAATGATCACGCACAGAGGGTGTTGTGAGAGTCCTCACTAGTTAAAACGTTGGGTGGAATAACACTTAAGGTACCTCCTACTGTAAGCTTTTATGACTAAATGGCTCAATTACTTTAACCTTGTTTGATGAGAGCTATCTATCTCATATTTCTTCAATAATCTTGGTTGTCATTTATGAATTTTTCCAAATTATTTACATATATAAATTGTAAATGTATATATGTCACTGATAAGCAACATTTACCTACCTATCTATAGGTGTGCTTATCTTTTAAATCAAATACTTAAAATATTTGACAAAAGAGCCAAGAATACTCAATGGAGAAAAGAGTTTCTTCAATAAACACTGTTAGGAAAATGGATATTCACATGTAGAAGAATAAAACTATATCTCTATTCTATCTTACACCACTCACAACAATTAAATCTAATAGATTAAAAACTTAAATTTAATACTGGAAACCATAAAACACCTAGAAGAAAACAGGAAAAGTTTCCTGGCAATGATTTTTTAGATATGACACCTAAAGCACAAGCAACAAAAGCAAAAACAAACAAGTGGACTACATCAAACTAAAATGCTTCTGCACAGCAAAAGCAGTGATCAACAAAATGAAAAGATAACCTACAGAATAGGAAAAAGTATTTGCAAACTCTATGTCGATAAGTGGCTAACATCCAAAATGTATAAAGCACTCATACAACTCAAGAGCAAAAAAATCCCAAACAATTCGATTAAAAAATGGGCAAAGGGGGCTTCCCTGGTGGCGCAGTGGTTGAGAGTCCACCTGCCGATGCAGGGGACACGGGTTCATGCCCCGGTCCGGGAAGATCACACATGCCGCGGGGCGGCTGGGCCCGTGAGCCATGGCCACTGAGCCTGCGCGTCCGGAGCCTGTGCTCCGCAATGGGAGAGGCCACAACAGTGAGAGGCCCGCGTACCACAAAAAAAAAAAAAAAAATGGGCAAAGGACCTGAATAGACGTTCTCCCAAAGAAGATATATGAATAGCCAACAGGTACAAGAAAAGATATTCAACATTACTAATCATTAGGCAAATGCAAACTGAAACCACAATGAAATATCATCTCATGCCTGTTAGAATGGTTATCATCAAAAAGACAAGGGATAACAAATGCTGGTGAGGATGTGGAGAAAAGCATGTGTACAAGAAACTCTTGTGCACTGATGGTGGGAATGTAAATTGGTGCAGCCACTATGGAAAACAGTATGGAAGTTCCTCAAAAAATTAAAAATAGAACTACCATGTGATCCAGCAATTCCACTCCTGGACATATATCCTAAGGAAACTAAAACACTCTCTCAGGGAGGTATTTACACTCCCATGCTCATTGCAGCATTATTTACAATAGAGAAGACATGGAAACAACCTAAGTGTCCACTGATGGATGATTAAAGAAGATGCAGTATGTATATAACGAAATATTATTCAGACATAAAAAGAAGACAATCCTGCTATCGGCAACAGCCTGGATGCACCTTGAGGGCATTATACTAAGTAAAATAAGTCAGAGAGAAAGACAAAACACTGTATCACCTCACTTATATGTGGTATCTAAACAAACAAACAAAAACCCAAACTCATAGAAAAAGAGATCAGATTTGTGGTTACCAGAGGTCGAGGGTGTGGAAGGGGAATTGGATAAAGGCTGTCAAAGATACAAACTTACAGTTATAAGATAAATAAATAATGGGGATGTAATATACATGATGACTATAGTTACCACAGCTGTAATGGTATATTTGAAAGTTGCTGAGAGTAAATCATAAGAGTTTTCATCACTAGAAAAAAACACTTTTTTCTCTTTTTTGTATCTATGAGATGATGGATGTCAACTAAACTCATTGTGGTAACCATTGCACAATATATGTAAATGAAATCATTATTCTGTACACCTTACACTTATATAGTGTATATCAATTATGTCTTGAAAAATTGGAAAATAAAATAACTACAGGCCAGTGGGAAAATATATACCATTAGCAAATGCAGTTTGGGGCTGTCTACACAGGACCAAAAATCTGTCTGGAAAGTAAAAAGTTTAGATTAACAACTGGTGATTCTCTCTGCATAGGTATAATTATTCTTTTCCATTATTTTCTACTTTCCCAGGAACCCACATTATACATCTTGATATCACTTTTGATTTCTCTTTTCTTCCTATTCCACATGTTTGTAAAGCTCATTGCTTATAGCTCTGCAATATCTTTTCAATACATCTCCCCCTTTCCCTTTGCATTGCTGCCTCCCTAATTCCTCCCTTAATATTGCTCAACCGGACTATGACAATTGTTCCCTGTCTGTTCTGCTCACAACACTCATTTGTTCACCTGACATGTGTAACAGGTGCCCACTATGCTCCACTTGGGGCTACAGCAGCAAACAAAAGCAATACCTTGTCTTCAGAGCCTCCATCCTTGTACAGAGAGACAAACTAAACCCTCCTTTCTCTCTCAATCCGTCTAGGACACAAGAATCATGTTTCTAAAAATCATGATGGTAATTATGTCACCACTTAAAAACTTTTGGTGAGTTTGCACTCTGAAATTTAAGATGCTTCATGGACTTAAAGTCACTTTCTAGGCCAATATTCCCCAACCACCTCCATTTTTTCATTTGGTTGAGAAAACTCTGACACATCATCCGTTCACAAACAACCCTAGTGTTTCCTGCCCACACCCTCTCCCTCCTTTTTCTCAAGAGCTGTTCTTTCTACAGTGCCATGCCAGATGGTCCCCAGATGCTCACGTCCTATATACGCACCTTGTACTGTCCCCCCCCACCTCACAGAACCTGTGAATATGCTGGGACATCACTCTTGTTGTTAGGTTACTCATCAGTTGACTCTGAGTTAATCAACAGGGAGGTCATCTGCATGGGGCTGACCTAATCAGGTAAGTGCTGAAGAGGGGCTGGGCCCTTCCTCAGCTCAATCCTGCTGCTCTCCAAGCAGCAAACTCATGTTGTAGAGGGAACCACATGGCAGGGAATGGCGAGTGGCCTCTAGGAGCTGAGAATGACCCCTAAGTGGCAGCCAGTGAGAGAGTGGGTAATAGGTCCTACAACTGCAAGGAACTAAATTCTGCCAACAACCTGCCTGAGCTTAGCTGAAGGACCCAAGCCTCAGATGAGACTGCAGCCCGGGCTAACACCTTGATTTCAGCCTAATGAGATTCTGAGCAAAGGACCCAGCTAACCCTGGTCCTGATCTACAGAAACTGTGAGCTAATAAACTGGTCATGTTGTAAGCAGCTGAATGTGTGGTAATTGGTTAGGCTGCTATATAAAACTAAAACTCCAATTTTACGTGGAAATATCCTCCCATTCACCAAGACCCAAGATAAATGCTTATCTTTTTTGATGTCTGCCCTTATTTCCCCATCCAAAAGTGATCTTTCTAAATTTCTATAGGATCTTCCTACTTTTATTACAGCGGTTGGCGTATGTCTTATTTCTTGTTCTGAATCGTGGATTCCTTGAGAGCAGGGATGGTTTTCCTTACGTACATATGCATATGCTTTGTAGAAGCATTGAACGCAGTATTCACTTAGGCCATCTAGGAAATAGTTCTCAGGGATCTGAGAGTTAACAGAGCTTCCGTCTTCAGCTTCACACTCACTTTTTTTGTGCTTGTGAGCAGCTTCATGTGACTTAGCACAAGTACAGATTTTTGTGACCTGACCCTCCCTAAAACTGTCACGCAAAAGGCTAATTCTTTTGTCAAAGAGTAAACAACACGCAAGTTCAACATATTTAAAATCCAGAGTTGAAGGTCCTTAAAAACAGATTTATGAGTTAAGAAAATTGCGGATAATCAAGGTAGCATTTAGAGCCACCCAGGACACTGTGATGCTTGCTGTCCAGAGGCGAGGTCAGGGGCAGCGGCTGTCATCCACACATGCCACTTCCTATTCTGTAACCTCACAGTTTCTCTCCCAGTGGGTACTCAGGTGGGTTGAAATAAGAAATAATGAGGAACCCAGGCTCGGAAAAGAGCTTCCCCCGGCAGTGGAAGCATTACGGCCAGAGTTGGTTAATTGAAATCATGCATCGAACTAAGTTGCCACTCTGATGCGATCTGACAAAAATGATCATAGGATAAAATTGCCTCTTGCTGATTCCCCACCTATCTTACATTTCAACTTGCAGCAAGATTGAAGCAAACTGCTCCAATTTACTGCTCCTGACCTGCTGATAATGGACACTTTGCCGTGCACTCTCCCTTCATTACTGCTTAGGTCAGGGCTGTTAACAGGGACTCTTGCCACTTTTGACAGATAGTCACTACCAAGATGAATGGCGGTAGCCACATGACCACTTAGGACCAGGCCTTCCCTCTCCAGCACCTTCAAAATGCCTTTAAAAAAAATAAAATAAAATAAAAGACCACACTTCACTGTTTAACTCTTTATTAACTAGGAGAATCAATAGAAACCAGGCAACTGTGACCTCCTGATTCCTCTACTGTAGAGCTGCAACTATTTCAAAGAAACCACTTAACAGCATCTGAAAAAGAAACTTTCTAGCGAAGCTGCCTTTGTACATTCTGTTCTATTGGGAATGGAAACTGGGCTGTAAATTGAGTTCCTCGGGGTAGGGAGGGAGTTATTCACCCAAAGTCTCAACTGTGCTAAATCTTAAGAAGAAGTGGCTGCGTTTCTGAGTTTAAAGGGGCTTATTTAAGAATAATAAAAAAAAACATTTTCAGAGAAAATAGGCTATTTTCAATATCACACAGATGAATGGAACCCATCAACAGGCTGGTACTCCATCATTTCAATTATTCATAAACAACCTTTCATGAAGAACTTTTTACCACCAACATTTCTAAGTTATTCTACTTATATTCATAGAGAAAAAAAAAGATGGGAGAGGGATGCATGTATCTTTCTGTGCTATTTTAATAGACACCATAGATTAGATAGTAAGTGCTTAATAAATAAGTTCTAAGAGCAAGCTAAAGGGGGATAATGTTTTATGTTCCTTAAAGCTTCTAACTTAAATCTGTATATAAACTGTGTACAGACTTCATATAGAATGCTTTAGTTTTTTATCTAATTCCTGACACATGCATTCATCTTTGCATTTGACAGTCAAATGAGCTCTCACAACCCTTATTAGATTTACACTGCATTGTCTAATTCACTTTGCCTCATGAAATTAGATGAACTATTAAATACCATAATCTGTTATCCACCATTAAAATTAATTGATTTTCATGTCACTTTAGAACTAATGAATTATCTAGAGAGAGTCTCATAAAGTACAAAGCATAGTGGGAAAGCTCTTTTTTTCCCCATCATTTCTAGTAAGGGTGAACAGTGCTATGCTTTTGCTAGTTTGTCTCTCAGCAGAAATCTCAAAAACAGAGCTGTATTCAATAATTACACTTCATGGGTAAGAGCCACATTTATGAAAAAGGTTTCAAAGATGTGGAGGATGTGATGCCTAATATTGCTCTGGGAGAGGTTTTCATATGGAAGGATATTTCCAGATACAGTACGGTGTTGCCATCAGGATAACAGAATTGAAATGGACATGCTATTAAACAGAAACAAAATCCTACCAAATAGTAATAGTCCTAAAAATAAATACAAGAGTAGTATTTGTGTTGCCTGAAAAAATCTTATTTGATATTTCAGTTCAAAGATTGCATAGCTATATTACAATAATAATGACTCATGGTTATAGAAAATTTATTATGTGCCAGGCACTCTGTCAAACATTTTTAACAAGGATTGTTTTATTTAATCCTCAAATGCTCCCATGATACGGGCTTTATTTTTACCCTCATCTCACAGGTAGGGAAACTGAGGCTGACAGAGAATAAGCACCTTGTTCAAATTCACATAATCAATAAATAAGGAATTGGGATATGAATCAAAAGCAGTCTTACTCCAAAGTCAGGCTCCTAACTGTTATACCCTGGGGCCTCTTACTTCTGTAATATCACTGTATCACTTGGCACGGATGGTATCAGAGGCCTTTGTTATCCATTAATATTTATTAATATAATCCTTTCACTTGTAAATTGGTTCATTCAAGGGAAAAAAAATTCTTGCTTTTTAAAATGATCTTCCAGTTTTAATAAAATTGCTCCATGTGAATTTTAACAAACTTAACAAAGCTCTGTGTTTAATGGCACCTTTTTCCCCCACTGCAACATTAAAAGTGGGCAGCAAGGTATACTGTACATCCACATATACTGAAGAAACCTTGCGAGCTGGGCTCAAAGGAGGACCCAAACCTCATCCCTGGCTGGGTGGGGGGACAAAGTGTTCTGGGTTGCCTGGGACTGTTCTGGTTTTTGCTAGTGGCCCCAACATAGTTATTAACAGGACCTCCTTTTATTCTCAATATTGCCCCAGTTTGGATAATAAATTACCTTAATCTTAGGGGAGAAGTTTTTCTGCTTATTAGTGAATTCAACCGTAAAGCACCGCCATCAGTCTCATGGAGTTGAACAGGTTGCTACCCGAGTGAGCTTTAAAATATTTCCAATCTGCATGCTGGAGCATCAAAAGGAGTAGATAGACCTGCTACATCGGACTCCTTCCTCACCCTTTTCTATTATTTCCTTTCTTCAGTTGGTCACCGTGATGGCATTTTTGGTGTGTAAGCTTGGCTAGGCTACTGCTCCCAGTTACTCAAACACTAATCTAGGAGTTATTTTTATTTTTATTTTTTTGCGGTACGCGGGCCTCTCACTGTTGTGGCCTCTCCCGTTGCGGAGCACAGGCTCCGGACGCGCAGGCTCAGCGGCCATGGCTCACGGGCCCAGCCGCTCCGCAGCACGTGGGATCTTCCCGGACCGGGGCACGAACCTGCGTCCCCTGCATCGGCAGGCGGACTCTCAACCACTGCGCCACCAGGGAAGCCCTAGGTGTTGTTTTGTAGGTGTTTTGTAGATGTGATTCAAGTCCTTAATCAGGTGACTTTAAGGAAGAAGATTCTACAAAATCTGGGTGGGCCTGATTCAATCAGCTGAAATGCCTCAAGAGCAAGCAGAGGCTTCTCTGAAGAAATTCCACCTGTGGACCCAAGAGCTCCAGCCTGACCGCCTGCCCTAAGGATTTCAGACTTGCCTCCCAGCCCCCCTCAATTGCGTCAGCAAATTCCTTGCAGTAAATCTCTTCATACTATATTATCTCCTACTGGGTTTGCTTCTCTCGTTGAATCATGACTGATACAGTCCCTAGTGCCTGTTGAGTCTTGCGTCAAATCCTTTGCATGGTCTTCCAGACTCCTTTAACTTCATGCCTACATAACGCCGATGGCTCCCTGCCTACTCTCTCTCTCGTTCTTAACCTGATCAATGCTCCTAAAGCACTACTCTCATCATTTAGCATCTAATCCTTATCAAGGGCTAACATGCCCCAGGCACACTGCTAGGCACTGAGGATACAAAGATAAACAGAGCATAGTCTGTTTCCCAGGGTCTCACCACCATGTCACTCCCCAGCACAAAACTTCCCAAGTCCCCCCCATCCCCCCAGTGCCCGAAGAACAAGGGAAATGACTCAGCCTGGCAAAGCAGACCCTGCTGACTTTAATCTGCCTCACGGGACTCAGATCCCACAAGTGCCTAAAGCATGAGCCTGGCTGCTCTCCTCATGGCCCCCGATAGGGCCGACCGACGTCTGTATTTCCTGTGGCTTCACTGTAAAGTTTGTGTTCTGTTACAGGGAGCAAAACCTGGCTATTTAAAGCAGAATGAATACAGAGAATTCATTACTTACAAAATTGCTGGAAGGGCTGGAGACATGGGCTCCCGACGGGTCCTTCAGGAACGGCTCTCAGAATCACACCTCTGAAGTGGCCCATCGCGGAAGCTGCCTGCTTTGCCACAATCAGGAAGGTGGAGAATCCGCTGGATTTGTTAACTGGAACTTTCATCTCAGGGTCAGGAAGCTGTTGCTTGTCACGACTACCGCATCTTCCTCTCAGCGCCCACAGAACTAGTGGCTGGTCACTGAGAAACTGCGGCAGGAAACCCAGCACCTCCACGGGGCCCCTTGCCCGCAGAAAGCTGGAGAAGCGGCAGGAAAATGGCTTCCACCGTGCGTCTGCCTCTCAGGTCCGGCGTGAGAGCATCTAATTGGCACTCAGGACTCCAGCTGCAAGGGATTCTGGAAAACAAGGCATTTAGCTTCCCAGCTGCTTGCAGTAGAGGAAGGCTCAGCAGAAGGAGGTTAAAATGGAGGCTGAGTGCCGCCCACATTTTCCACCACGGCTGGTTTTTATCTAACCTGGAAAGTTTGTATGCCTGTCCTACTTAAATAAGGATTATTGACTTTAATAATAAAAAGCCTTGGTGTGCTTAGAACTTAGCATAATTCCTAGTACATAGAGGTATTTCACATATATGTTGAATGGATGAATGAGTGAAACACAACAGTAATTCATCCATTTATTGACACAATCACAATTATAAATTGTAATTTAAGTGTCATAAGTAAAACTTTCCCAGCAAATCGTAAGAACTATATCCCATATACTGCCCAGTACAACATTTGCAAGTGGAAGGCACTCAATATATATTTTTTGAATGAGTGGAGGGATGAATACAGTGCTATCAGAGAATAGAGTCTGATATGCATTTCTCAAGTAGACCTGCATAACCAGCATTAATGTTTCTCTAGGGCACTAAGTCATTAGACTGGAGGGTGATATTTAATTTTCCATATTATAGAAGCTCATGATATAAATATTGCCTCTATGTTGATATGTTTTGTCTCCCAAGAATTATTTTCATTGGGTGCCTCCTCCTAAAAATTGCAGCCTAGTGGGAACAAATTAATTCCATATAAACATGATATAATTTTCTGAACAAATAATACGCTTCATTTCCAAAGACTAATGGTAAAGAAGATTTATATAATATCACACTCCTGATCACTTATATTTGCAGTGAGGAGAAAGGCAAACAAAGCCTAAGGGAGAGAAGTTGGGGCATCATTTGATGTAATCATGGTGCTATGATCTGAACGTTTGTGTCCCCCCCCAAATTCATATGTTGATATACTAATGTCCAATGTGATGGTACTAGGAGGTGAGGCCTTTGGGAGGTGCTTAGGTCATGAGGGTGGAGCCCTCATGAATGGGATTAGCGTTCTTATAAAAGAGACCCCGCAGAGCTCCCTAGTCCCTTCTGCCACATGAGGACACAGTGAGAAGTCTGAGGCCTGGAAGAGGGCCCTCACCCAACCACACTGGCATCCTGATTTCAGACTTATGGCCTCCAGAACTGTGAGAAATAAATTTCTGTTGTTTATAAGCCACCCAGTCTGTGGTCTTTTGTTATAGCAGCCTGAACGGACTAAGACACGTGGCAAACAAAAAAACTGCAGGAAAGATGGCCTTTGCATACATGGGATACCGTTTTACAAGAGAGAATTGTTAGAACGCATTTTATTCCTCTGAAATCTGTCCCCGCATACGTGGGGTGCTTGTCATGCACATTGTGCCTCTCGAGCAACTTTCCATAAACTCAAAGAAAGATGCTTTGGAATTGGATAATTTGACATCTGTACTGCAGGCACTATAATGAGAAATCACGTGATGTGCTTGCCCACAGGAGAGCAGGCGGTGCTGCATACACTGTCTGTACTTACAAAATGCCCCAGGTATCCACCTATGGGTTGGTGAGTTATTACTGGAAAGACAAGTTTACTGTATCATTCTTCACGTTAAGTTAGGGATATCACTATGTTTTCAAGAAGACTTACTTCCTTGAAAACTATCAGTAATTAAAATTATTTTACTTTAATTAAACATTTTATCTTTCTTTTCTATTAAGCTGAAGCTGCTATAATATTATACACATTTTCCAAAAGATAACCTGGTTGAGAAATTTTCCTTGTTAATAACTCATGAATATTTTTATAACAATATACCAGGCTCACCTTTAAGACTCTATCTCAGGGTTTCCTAACTGTGGCACTAAGAACATTGTTCCATATAATTCTATGTGGGGTGGGGGGATGCTGTGCTGTGCATTACAGGATGTTTAACAACATCCCTGATCTCTGCCCACTAGTTTTCAGTAGCAAATCCCTTCTCCCTCTTCTCCCCACCCCACCTCAATTTGTGATACTCAGAACTATCTCTAGACATTGCCAGATGTCCCCTGGTGGGCTGTGGTTGAGAATCACTGCTCTAGCTCCTCAAGGTCAAAGTTTCTGGTGATCAAAGAGCTGTTGCTAGAAATCAGAACCACCAAGGCTGTATCTGGCTATATCTTAGAGAAAACCATTATTTCGTGCGTGTGTGATGTAAGACACAGCATGGTTATTTAGAGCAGTTTACAGTGACTCAAAACACAAATTTTCCCATTATTTTAGAAAGATAAATCAGAGACGCCTGGCACCCACCACTAACCCCTGTTTTTCTGTACTAGATTATTCTATAATTATAGATATCACAATATTTGGAATTTACATTTCAATACTTCACCAAAGTTTTATTAAACTTCCTTCATTTTGACTTAGTTAAAACTGAGCTAACTCAGTGTAGTGAGTGTCAGCTGATCTTTCAGGCTTACATAGAAGGAACACACCACAAAGCTTGCAGGAGGCCTGGCCTTATTAGATGTATTTAAGTTGCATTTTCATGCCTTTGCTTCTCTAGCTCCTGAAATGGATAAAGGCTGATGTGGGGTGGGGGGGTCTGTCATGTAGCTTTAACAAATGTGTAGTGGGCCAGAGTGACTGCCCTTAAAGGGACAGGGCTGTTCAAGTGAGATTTTCCCTAAAGGCACTTGGGCAAATTCCACATTGGTCATGTCTTTGTGACAGTGTTCTTGGTGGCTCTAGCCAAGATCTTCTGACTTGCCCTCCTCTACCTTTTGCCCAGTCTCAATCTCTTTGTATTTTGGGTTTCCTGTCCCAAAGAAGACCTCACATCCTGAATCTCTGTCTCTTCCTTTTAAAACATGTGCCTCTCTGTTGTTTAGAGAATGTCCTTAGGTTTTCAAAAATCCATTCTCAACTATATGTCACATGAGTACAAGGAACCTGTATTTTTTCAATCCTTCCCAAGCTAAATTTGAGCTCAGCAGCACAAACATTCCCTAATTGCTACCTGAGAGCGCGGTCACTGAGAAGGTGAGGACAGAATCAGCCAGAGGTTACTGATGTCTCCTTTGTGCTAGAAATGCCTTCCATACCCACGGACCACTGGTAATACACCTGAATGACCCAACTGCTTCCTTTGCAGCAACTACAGAAGCAAGAAGCATCTTCCTGTATATGTCCTGAGCTGGGCTGAAGCAGTCCGTGACTTTCCGGATTCCCTAGGGCTACCAGGCAGTGGTTAATATTCCAGTAAATTCTTGATCTCTGCAACAATGCTCACATTCTTCTGGGTGGGGAGTGGCCTGTTCCATGACACTGAGCACAGGTGACCCACTCACTGCATCTGACAGATCATCATATACCCCAGGGAGTTCCTGAAAGAATCAGGTAACAGAGCAAACCCTGAGGTGGGCGAAGGCAACACTGGAGCACCTCTGCCCCACTCCATCATCAGCAAAGCCACTTGTGGTTCCTTCATGGACCCCGTATTGCAGACTGTCTTGCATGAAAGAATTTAAGGGATCAAGTTTGTCTTTAGCTCATTTAGCTATCTAAAGGAGCCATGAGGGTGAGCATGGGTCCATAGGGAAATGAAGCTATAGATTAATAAGATTACACACATGCTTGCCACCTATTGCTTTGTGTTTCCAGGGCCTCAGCTAAAACTTATTCAGAAAGAGTCCCACGTTAGCACACTGCTATAGTTGTACAATAAAGAACAAATTGGTCTAAAATTGCCTTGGCAAACTCCAGCCTTCAAAGCCAAGAGATCTGTGATACCCAATTGTGTTTGGTAACGAGAGTTTTATGTTCACATTGGCTACAGTGCGCCGGAAACAAGGGAATCATGATCCTTTATAGCCTCCGATGCCAAAGACCTTCAAAGTGAGCCTCACAGCAGAGGAGTCACGAGAAATGGCTCCCATGGGTGATGAGAATTTATCCAGTAGGAGACATGCGGGGGAGGGGAGAGGCAACTCCTGTTCTTCTGCAGTGAGGAAGGCAGAAAACAGAAATGGATTTTTGTGGATTGGGGAATCACCTGTGTTGCTTTCTGGATGGGTTTGAGGGTTACTGACCTAGAAGCAATACTGGGAGGTGAAACACCTCCAAACTCCTTTCAACTAAATCCTCCTTAGATGGATAGGCACTAAACAGGAACCAGGTCCGTGGCTTCCTTATACCTGATATTCAGGAAACTCCTCTCCCTGAATCCTTTACTGGAACAAGTTCTTAGGTTAACCTGGTGAGGTATTCCCTCAGCAAGTATTTACTGGCACCTACTAAGTTCTACGTGCTGGAGATACAGTAGTGAAAGAAATAGACCCAATTTACCCTCGTGGAGCTTACATTCTAATTAGAGGGCTAATAAGATCCAGTGTTTTAAGATCCTACTGTGGGCCAGGTATGGTTTTAAGCACTTTACTTGTATTGTCTCAATCCTGACTACCACCCTGTAATGCAAATATTATTATTATTTCCATTTTGCAGGTGCAAAAACTGAGGCTCCATGAGTTGAATTACTTGGCTAGACACCTTGGCTCTAGAGTCAGCCATCTCGGTCACTCTCTCATCTTTCAGATAAGAGGATGAACTTAATAGCAGGAGACATTATGACAGCAATGCCAAGCTGTTCAGTATGGGTTTGGAGACTTTGGTGCCAGTGTTGTAATGCCTAAAAGCAGTCCTTTAATGGGGCAGTAAAGGTGGCTGTCTTCTCACGCATGCTGTGCCCGTGTCCATGAGGCTGAGATACAGGACAAGCTCCCTTGTTCTTTCTTGATCCAGGCCAGACTGCGCCTGCTCTGCTTCTGTGAGTTCCTGTGAAACTCTTGACCAGAGAACCTGATCTGTTCATTCAGTGTTCAAGGCGTCAAGCTTTTGTTCCTGAAGCCCAGTCTCACTCAAGACTCCCTCCACCAGAGAACCTGTTTATCAGGAAGAAGTAGCATGGCAGCACAGAAAGTTTTATGTCACGAAGCTCACAGTGGAAAGAGTCCAGGGGTGAACAATACACAGCAAAACAATGAACAGTTGCAGTGACAGGAGGATAAAGATAGATTCCCCTATGCAACAACGAAGCCACCCAAACATGTACACACACACTTAGCCATTTCATACCCAATCGTAACAACAAAAACAACGAAAATGGCCACGCAAAGCCAGATGTATAAGTTTGCAGTGAGAACAAAGGCAGCTATAAATATTCCAAGGAGCCAATAAAAAGAAGAAGATGAAGAAGAAGAAAAAAAAAAAAAAACAGGAGTGGTTAGCTCTCCAATGTAATGGGCTCCATAAAAGCTTTTATTGTTAAGAGTGTTACTTTACTAAGAGCTATATGAAGAAAGCTAAATGAATGTGAAAAATTGCATGCAATAACCCGAGCTGAAAGATGATTATCAACCTCTGAGTCCTGTATTTTGGAGCAAGTCGGTGCTGCTATTAGAAGATTGCCATTGTAGTTAAAGGAAAGCTTGTTTTGTACTTTTCTCCCCCTTCTGGGTAAACAGAAAGTCAATATAGGCTTCTCCTCTGTGCTAGTCCATTTATGTGAACAATTATTTTAAAGATGTGATCCAATCTTACTGACTTACCGAAAGTATAACTCCTGTGAGCTTTTCCAGCAGAGTTCTGCACACACAACTTGCTAAATCAACAACTGAGTTATCTCCAGCCAGCATTCCCTCCCTCCCCATCTGCCCTTCACCCCCCATCCCACCCCATTCTCTAGCCATCTGTTTGCTTTGCTGTTGGCTATTAACAGGATAGTGGGTGACATTTAAGGGAGCTGACCCATCTGCACTTCAACCGTTCAAAGGCTAGCCAACTAGAATTGTAAAAATTGGAAAACTTAAATTTTTTTGGACAATATTCTCTTAGGCTATCAGTGTGGTTTTCCTGTATTCTCAGTCTGAAGGACGCTGCTCTGTCCTTTTCTGGGTGGACAGAGGCAGTACAACCTTCCAAATCATTAGCATCCGAGGGAAAAAAGTGGTAATTTAGAAGATAATATTGTTCAGCAGATGTTAATGGTTGATGTTTCTGAAATCCCATTTTATGTCATTAATATATTCTGGGAATAATCACTGCTGTATTATTGCTTTGAGTTAATTTGATGGGGAGTTGTCAAAGTTCCAGGTACACATGTAGGACAGGTAACAATGTGGTATAAACTCTTGGGAAGGTCCAAATAAAATCAGGACTAAACTCTTTTTTTTTTTTTTTTTTTTTTTTTTTGCGGTCCGTGGGCCTCTCACTGTTGTGGCCTCTCCCGTTGCGGAGCACAGGCTCCGGACACGCAGGCTCAGCGGCCATGGCTCACGGGCCCAGTCGCTCCGCGGCATGTGGGATCTTCCCGGACCGGGGCACGAACCCGTGTCCCCTCCATCAGCAGGCGGACTCTCAACCACTGTGCCACCAGGGAAGCCCAGAACTAAACTCATTTGATCAGAAATCAGGAACATGGCTTGTGCACCGTTTTAAAAACCTCTCCTAAATGTTTCAAATATATTTAATTAGACTATGTGGTAACTTTCTTTTCACAGATTATATAATCAGCAAATTAGATTTCAATAACTGGCACCTTTGACTTGCTTTTGAAGTGGCAACCTGGATTTTCCTCCTCACCTAGAGAACACTCTAGGACTCCCTGCCATTCCCAGTTCTCACATGAGTCCAAGCAAGTGAGCCTGAAGCTTAAGGTTCGTTAGCTCCCTGGGAAGTCCACCTTTGACTTGTTGCCCTGCGTTGCATGAACTAGAATAATGGCAAAAATACCGAATTCCTATACACCTTCCATGTGGTTGAAAGTATGCGGGAGGGATACTGATAAAAACGGTCCATGCTGTTGATTTCTCTTTGAAACAAGCACATAAGAGGATGCATGAATGGAGTTTGATATAAAGCGAAGTGGAGAAGACTCTTGTTTACCATGAGTACTTAGTCAACTAGGAGAGGGGCACAGTAGGGGAGAAGGGAAGCAAGCAGTCCTGACTAGATCAGTCAGCTCTATCAAGCAACACAGCTCCTTTCTCCCTCCCTCTGGTATCCAATCCATGTGTCCTATGCAGGTCATTTGAGTAAGTATTTTGAGTATCCTCGATATATTTTGAAGGTAAAACCAATAGGATTTACTATGTGTTTGAATATGTGATATGATAGAAAGACAGGAGTCAAGGATGACTCAAACATTTTGACCTGGGCAGCTAGAAAGATGGAGTTGCTACTTACTGAGGGGAAAGCTGGGGAGACAATGACAGGGTTGGGAGAGAGGAATTCGGTTTAGGACATGTTTAATCTGCAGAAGAAAATATCCAGGAGGCATCTGGACACACAAATCTGGAGTTCAGGAAAAATGGTGGGCTAGTAAGTGTTTAACAACTAGCTTTCTGGGAGAAAAAAAAAAAAAGAGGTCCAATATATAGTAGTGTTTGCCAATTTCTTTGGTGTAAATACTTTACCATGGCTGACTTCTGGTTACCAAGGTGAAGTCGCTGTCAGTGAATGCAGAGTTAGGAAGAAATGTGCTCTTGTGAGCCCAGGCGATCTGGCTTAGGTACATCACTGGGAATAGAGACATATAATTGGAAGCCATCAGCATGTATAAAAGCCGTGAGACTGAATGATGGCACTTAGGGAGTGAACATAGACAAACAGAAGATATTAACAAACTGAGCTAATAGGTACTCCAACGTTAAGAGTTTGTCAAATGATGAAGAATCAAAAAAGAGACATCAGAAGGAAACCAAGAAAGTGTTTCAAGAAGGAGGGAGTTATTATCCGTCAAAAGCTACTGATGGGCCACGTAAGATGAGGACTTAAAACAGGCCACTGGGTTTGACACCATCACCTGGACAGCAGCAGCCTCGGTGGAGTGCAGGGAACAAAGGCCTAGCATACCTCATCCTCACCTTCTGAAAATAGCAACACCTGGAGGCAGGGGTGGCTTTGGCAGCTGAACCCCATATTCAAATCTTTAAAATGCACTTTGGGCCTTTGAATTAGAGTAGATTTCAAAATCACATGATGTCAGGACTGGAAAAAAATCCGATATTGGCTCAAGGTGGCTCAAAGCCTTAGGAGGAAAGAGAGGAGGGGACCAGTCTGTGTTCAATAATTCGAGAAGGTATTTTAAAATCTACACAAACCTCTAGTCATTGTAATTGCCTGTTGTTTCATGCGACTGTGAATAGAAATCAGGGCCTTTTATCCAGGTTCACTGACCAACACCCCATTTCTTTAACACTGCAGAGATTGTACAAAAGTTTGGGAGGACAATTTTGTTTTTCCTCAGAGCCTGAGCGTGTGTTTCTGGCTCCTGCTCTATTCTCCTTGTTTTATCTATTTATTGGTTCTCATTCTTCTGCACTGTTTAGTACTGCAGTGATGAGGGATATCTGGGATACATATTCTTAACAGGTAAATATTATGAGTCTTTCTTTTTAGGCAATCTATTTCTAGGAAAATCTATTATTTATGCAATCATACTTCAGGCATAGAACTATTTTTCTTTGGCATGGCTCTTGGCTGTCCCTCACTTGATCATTCATTCATTCAAAACACAGCACAGAGGAGTGGCTGTGGGGATAGTGGCAGAGAGGAGACAATTTCCAGAGGGAAAATCAACAGGTGCAAAGGCAAGGAGGCATTAGAGAATGTGGTGTGTTCTAGAAACGAAATCACTAACAAAGGCTGGATCACACAGGTGTGGGATTGGTGAGCTGGGAGACTGAAAGAATATGCTATGCCTAAATTCTAAGGACCTTAGAAGCCATGCTGAAAGGTTGATTATTTTTTTAATACAGAAGTTATTTCCCAAAAAATGAGATCCAGAGGCCTTAACCAATGGAAAATTTGGGAACCATTAACTCATCCTATCTGTTCACTGCAATCCACATTTAGCTTCATCCTCAAATTCCTTCATATAGTTTGATTTTAATTGTTCTTTGAAACTTTCTCCCTCCCTCCCCTTCTCACCAGAAAGGTAGAAGACAAAGTCCTTTGAGTTCCTGCCAAACAAGGCAAATTAAATCCAGCATCACACACACTGGAGTGATTCTGAGGTCTCCAGCAGTGCGTTCTCAAGACTTTGCTGGACTTTTAAGTTATAGCCAAAAGTGAAGAGCCTTTTCTGTTTCACTTTCTGCTGGATCACAAACTGAATTTCAGTCCTGGATCTTCAGATAACAGGCTATATCCAGTTAGAAGTAGACAAAAACTTTTTGGCACGTGGGGTCTTCCTGGACCAGGGCTCGAACCTGTGTTCCCTGCATTGGGAGACAGATTCTTAACCACTGTGCCACCAGGGAAGTCCCTGATTCCCTTTTCTTAAATCAGGAAGAACTTCACATTGGGAACTGTTGTAGGGAAACAATGTCCCAAAGCTGAGCCAAGCAGGGTAGAAAGGCAGGAAGATTCAGGCCCTCCCTCTGCCATCACAGTGAGCCAGTGGAGGACAGAGCCCCTTGATCAGCTGAGTCCCCATCCCGCATCCCCAGAGCACATTATGCTGACATCCCTGCTCGGGAACTATGAGCAATGAAAGTGGGTGTGGAAGAAAACAGTGCAGTGGAAGTTGAACCTCCTTTCTCTACCTTCTCTCTGTGCCAGACTCAGGAACTTGAGTGATAACGAGTCTATCTTTTGGGAGAGAATTTCGGATTAATTAATTATGTTATTTTGGGATAAGTGCTCCTTTCGGTAGAGAATGGTTTAAACAGCTTACAAGGCACTTGGGGAGCCTTTTATAAAGGCAGATTCCTGGCAATGTCCCCAGAGGTTTTCAAGTCAATGGGTCGTTTTGCTACCTCCTTGATATGATGCTGACATGGGGACACTTCTCAAACTGAATTTTGAACCCCACTGCCTTGGGGAGGAGAATACCTCTAAAAGTCACCTTTTCCTTAATTGGATGAGTATCAGCTCTGGGTTTCATGAGCAGGTTCAGCCTCTTACGCCTGCGCGCGCGTGTGTGTGTGTGTGTGTGTGTGTCTTCTGGAGGAGAGGTAGCAGAGAAGAGAGAGAAAAGGAAAAAGAAAATTTGCACCTATACTCAGCCTAAAAGCGAAGATAGGAAAAGGAATATAGCCAACTGGGGCTGTCCTGGCTTGGGAGACCCAGTATCCACCAATATCTGAGATGGGATTTCAGAGATAAGCAGCTTCCCTGAGGTTTATGCTGATTGATACGCTTCATTGTGTTCTAAAGATTAGAGAAATAAGAGAAATACAGCTTGATAATTAGCAAACAGTCAGGAAACCTTAAACACATGTGACAGGTAAGTGGATGTATTAAAAGCAACCATGACATGCCCATTTTTCAGAGTTCAGTGTTTCACCAGCAGAATATAAAATAAAGAAAAAAATCCAAGATGTATTTTCACATTTCACATGCTTGGTTTAAATGTGAATATTTCATAACCAAGCAGTTCTGTGTCTCCCTGGCTATGGGAAAGAGTTCCCTAACATAGACATAGGATACAGAACAAATTTCACTTCTCTCGCACCTCATATTTCCAAGCTTAGAGGCAACACAAAAAGACATGGCGATGTACAGAAGCAAAGGATTCAAATTAGCAACAGTCCCAGGTAAAACAGGAGAATAGAAGAAACTTATTTTCTAATCTTCCTAACTTAGTTTTTCTTCAAACTTTCTTCTTCAACCCTCATTAGATATCCAGAGCGCTCTGCTTTCTCTATTTCCTCATGAAAGAAAAAAAAAAATTATGTACTCATTTATACTCACATGTATACGACTGATAATGTTTAATTTATTGTAGCTCCAGTAGGAGTTCGCTTTTGGATACAGTTCAAGAAGACTTGAACCAAATGGAAAATTATGTTAAGCATCAAATTAAAAAGTCACTGATCTGGTGGGGGAAATATTTTCTTGGGCCCTAAAATCACCCCCCTCTCTACTTAACTTGAGTCACACCATTTAATTATTTCAGCTCTCTGCTCACGGACTCTCATTCAACTCATTTATAAAACCCCGCTCCACCAAGAAGAGATACTCTGAACCCCTTCCAGCAGACAGGTTTTCTTTTCTATGCACAACATGAAACAAAGAGACCAGTAAGAAAATAATTATGACCAAGAAACTAAACTTGAATGGAGCTGCTGGATAATACTGAAGGGAAACTTTTATACATACCTGAAGCCCTAATAGGGCAGGAAGTTTGAAAGCTTCATCACGTTGGACTACACAAGGTCACTTGTTGAGCCACAGTAGAATATTTTGTTCATAATGAGACCTTACTGGGTTTGGTTGCTGTGAGCTTTTCAAGCTTCTAATTATGGTGTTTAGAAGACAATGGAGACAGCTTAAAATAATAAGAATGCTGCTAAAAGTAGTAGGATTGCTGCAGTGTTACAAAGAGAAATGTTGGCTCTCTGTGTACAGCATACATTTAACCTGTCAGCAAACACAGAGCATTTTACAGGTAAAATGTAAAGGATGCATTTACGAGCCATCGCATGAATGATGAGGTTTTGCATTTTGCTTTCAAAACGAGCTACTTAAGTTATAATACTAGTTTAATATAAATTAGAGTTTCTCCTTTGGAAACCACTCACAATTTGCTTCTGTTAGGCTGTAGGTCATTATGATGCAAAGTTAAAGGTTCCTGGAACATAATGTGATTCAAGCCTGCATTCTTGTTGCCATGTCCAATTCAGCTGAAAATGAGAATTATAGTGAGAGCATTTCCTGGTCTTTGACCCTTCGTGTGAGCTTTTTAAAAGCAGGGTTTATGCAGAACACTAACCTCATTCTCAGACATTCAGTTCTGACTAATATTAGCTGTGTTAAAATTCTTAAGGAAATTGAAAACTGTTTAAAAATACCTCATCCCAAGTTTAAAAACAGTGGGCACTTACCTTCCCATTTCCTTCCTTAATGCACAAAAAGATTTGCCTGTGAAACAGATGAATGATATTTAAATGCTTTAAAGGGTCTCTCTCTTTTCTCTCTCTGCCACAAATGTGTAGTCAGGCAATACAAAGGACAGTTGTTTTAAAATCTCCAGCTGTAACTGACTGGGGAAAGACAGCAACAATAATAGGAAAATAACATATAACATGTAATATGTTGTCTATGCCCAAGATTGTTTCAAGGACTTCAAAATAAACTAATGTGCTTCATCTTGACAATAACGCTACCATTAGGACCACTATTTTGCAGATGAGAAAACTGAGGAGGAGAGAGGTTGGGTAACTTGCCCAAGGTCACACAGACCACTGTCAGAGGGGAGATCTGAATCTGGGAAAACTGGGTTTTACACTTTTAATCCCTGCCTTTTAGGATGGGAGATCGTTTGAGAGGAACATTCCTGGACTCATGACGATTGGTATGACACAGAAAAGACACATCTGAAAAAAATCCTATGATATATAGGATTTTGGAACCCACCCCCCCAATAAATGACAAATTCATGAAACAGATGAGAAGTCTAAGCCTCTTTTCTTTTTTAAAAAGGTCATTGAGAATCAAGCTTAGAATACATGAGATTTGACAAAATACCACACACATGTACACTGTACACCCAGTCAGAGCAGGACTTTTTCCAAGACCTTACTATTACCCTGTGGCCCAGGAGAAGCCAAAGGACCAGTGTGGGACTGCCTTATCTGGTAGGTCTCACTTAGTGATGAAGATGACCAACAGTAAGGGGCCATATGGCCACTGACACTAAGTTCATCTGCTCTTTCCACACTTTTCCAACCTGAGTACCCTTTCTGAAGACACATCTTTTGCAGGAGGGTAGTACGTTGGTTGAAATCATAAGGAGAAAGATGGGTCCGAGCAGACTTCACTCTGTGTTCCAAAATATCATGCAGAATTAAAAAAGAAAACAGAGAAAAGAAAAATCAAGGATCAAAACCAAAATGAAACACAGTATCTATGAACCCTGGTTCCCCAAACACCTGTCCTGAGGCTATGCAAAGAAGCTAATCGGTAGGAGCTACACTTGTTCAGTCTGAGAGGATTTGCAGGCAGAGGTGGAAATCCCCTGAGGCCTTGGAAGCTCCAGAACCCCAAGGTAAAGAATAAATCCCTAGTGGCTTTTCTTTGAGGAGTGAAGAGAACTTTCCTCCTCCAGCTAGTGCTGAGCTGAACCAAATGACAGAGGGTCCCCAGGGATACTGGAGGTATTGTAAGCTTGGTGAACAGACCCAAGAACATTCTAACAGTTGCACAGAATTACTGGGTGTCCCAATTGCTCCTATGCTTACAGAGTTATTAGCTTGAGAAATTCCTGACTCTGCAAACAGGAAGGTTGGAGCACTGGCTCTGATGAAATTCTACTTTCAAGCCAGGTGTGTAAAGCATTAGAAGAAGCATGTATCTAGGACAGAGGTCCAGTGATACGTAGCCAGGGCACCAGATACATCTCTCTGTCACCACTTCCTTCTGAGCAAAGAGGTCTCAAGTGCCAAAGGATTAATGTCCTAGGGAGCCCTGAACCTCCCGCTCTTTCCCTTACTGCTGTTGTAAAGAAAGCATTGCAGGGGCTTCCCTGGTGGCACAGTGGTTGAGAATCTGCCTGCCAATGCAGGGGACACAGGTTCGAGCCCTGGTCTGGGAAGATCCCACATGCCGCGGAGCAACTAGGCCTGTGAGCCATGGCCGCTGAGCCTGCGCGTCTGGAGCCTGTGCTCCGCAACAAGAGAGGCCGCGATAGTGAGAGGCCCACGCACGGCGATGAAGAGTGGCCCCCGCTTGCCACAACTAGAGAAAGCCCTTGCACAGAAACGAAGACCCAACCCAGCCAAAAATAAATAAATAAATTCATAAACTCCTACCCCCAACATCTTCTTAAAAAAAAAAGAAAGCATTGCAGAAGGGAGCTGGTGTGACTGGGAAAAGGCAAGTCTGGGGAGGAGAAAAGGTAACAACTAAGGAAATAGAAATGAATAGTGGAAGGTGAAACAATAAAGAATCATAGTCTCAGGAGAAACATTTTTATGGATAGTTAGGTATGGACAGCCTTATGACTCTCACTTATGCACTTAGAAGAGCCTTGGACCAGAAGTTGAGAATTTAGATTCTGTCTCAGGTCCAGCACTTTGATGTGTGACCCTGAGAAAGTCTCTTCACTTTTCTGAGCCTCAGTTTATTGTGAACACCACAGCGACAGCACACAGCAACATTCGAAAACTAGGACATGCTTTATGAATATAAGTGTCTGAGGTCAGGTTCTGGGAAACAGCTCTTGTGAGGGAAGTTTACAAGCAGGAAGTTTACTGTCATCTCTTAGGATCAATACCTTTGGGGATGTGAAGAAAACAGGATTGCGCAAGTGGGAGGACATGAACTGTTAACACTGAGGACTTTCTCACACCTGAGGCCCCACCTGAGCTCTGGAACTGAGATGGCCCTTCAGTAACCCCACGCTGAGGCCTGGGGCCTGAGCTGGGGATGGATGAGGTGAGGGAGGGAGCAGGTATCTGGGGAGATCAAGGCTGGTGTGATGTGGATGCGTTTAATCCAAATCCTAACCCCTTGACCTTTATGGGCACTGGCAACCCTAATCCCCCTCCCCCTTGTGATGTCTGGAGGTCACCTCATTTAAACTTGGCTCTTCGCCTTCTGCTGCTTTGCCCTCCCTCACCCCCTAACCCTGCTTTTATCTCCCCAGCACCTGCTCCCTCCCTCCCCTCTCTCTCCTGCCCTGGAAGAAGAGTGGAGGAATAAGAACCATACCCCTTGTCATCGTAAAAGAAGCCACCTCCCTGCAAAGTCTACTCCTGGAAATCAACCAGACTTTGGACGCAGGCTGCCCACAGGGAGGGAGCCTAATCTTGACAGAGGTCTTTCTCTTAAGCCAAAGACAAAAATGAGACAGGGGCCCAGCTGAGAGCCATTGGCAGCAGACTGTAGACACAGGAGCTGGGAGAATGAATGTCTGGGAAGTGAGCTAGAGTATCCACCACGAGAAGTCGCTAGCATCACCACGGCTAAGAAAGTTTTATACCTGGAAGATGGAAGCTTTACAACCACCTGGTGCCTGCGAAGAGGAACAGGCTTTCAAATCCCTGATCTTCCACTTGACCCTCCCGGGCCTCAGTTTCCTTGGCTGTACAAGTTGCTGTGAGTCATCGTGTCTGAGGCTCTAAGGGCAAACAGATATTAGTTCTCTTTTACTGATGTCACCCAAACCTGACTTACCCGCAACTATGAACTAACAGCAGGGGTCACGTTGGGATATGATTCTCAGAAAGTCTTGTGAGTATTCCACTCTCCACACTGCATCTTAGAAAAATACCTACAAAAAAATCCACTAGAGACAAATCAGTTTTTCTGGTTTTTGTTTAACCATTTTAACTCTAAGTTGCTACTAATATTTGTCCTTGGGAAGTGTGAGAGAAACGACAGCTGAAGGGAAGATGTAATATTATACAGAGGAATTGTGAGAGGAACAGTCAGGGTGAGAACTTCAGAATGTGGAAATTCTGAAGTTGTCCAGGGCAGTCATTTTGCTTAAGAAAAACACTTTTTTAAACAAACCAAATTTCCAATAATCTTCAAGAACTGGGGCTTTTAATTTCTAACATTAAAACACACACACACACACACACACACACACACACACACACACACACACACA
>NW_020837949.1:72977256-73108228 GCF_003676395.1 Aethalodelphis obliquidens | reverse complement strand
ACACACACACACACACACACACACACACACACACACACACACACACAACCCATATCGTAACAAATCTTATTTTCATCCCTTCCAATCTGTGGTCAAACTCTCCAAATTTGAGTCTGTCAATCTCTGAACACCCTTATCCTGGACTTCTAGTCAAAATGGCTACCCCAGAAACTCCTCTTCTATTTGGGGGAAGAAATTTATGAAAATACTGGTCATTTAACAATACTGTACTCATTGTCTTAAGGTTGAACTTGGGCCATTGGCCAGAGCATGCATATTTCAAGTTCCCAAACAGAAACTCACTTCACGTGAATTTAATTCAGAGAGAGCAGTGGGGGGAATTAAGCAGGACTGACGAAGCAGAGAACAGAGGGTGGGGAATTAGGAAACAAGGATCTCTGGGAATATCCAGTGTGGGACAGGGAAAAAGGAACGGCACAGCTCAAAAGGGGCGTGGTCTGAGGTGAACATAAAGCGCAGCCCCGAGAAACACAACTGTCTCACTCTCCCCAGCTCGTCTCCTCTCCTGCAGCTCATCTTAGAATAAGAGAAAGATATTCCTGGCACAGGCCAGTACAGATGTTGCCCACAGATGAGAAATGAGAAAAATAAAATCCTACAGAGATATAGCCAGATACCTCCATGTGGCAGCACACTGGCATCAGTGTGCTCTCAGGGAGCCTAATGTAATGTCACAGAGCATACTGAGCAAGGGGACCAAGTCTGATCCCCTGGTTGCCATAGCCGGCTCTTTCGCCTGATAGCGATAGATGTTTGAAAATTCTGCGATGCCTGCTTTACAGCATCTTCATGTCTGATGGGGCCTGGCAATCTGTGAGAAATGAACTTCAATTGCTTTTTCTCCAAGTGCTAAAAAGTTACTTTTACATCACTGGAGGGCCCTGGAGAAGCACATGTCAAGGACCCGTAGGTCAGCGGGACTGAAATAGCGGCTATGAAATGAACACTTGATACTGTATATAAATTGAATGATCAGCTGGGTGATTTTAGAACTACCTGGGTGGAATTTATGTGTCTTCTGGATGAGATGATGGCTTTAGGCCAGTGGGAACACCTCGGACACACAGGACAGCAATCAGTGCTAGGTGGGATGGGAGCTGGGCGGGAAAAGGTGGGTGAGTGGCTTGACCTTGACCTTGGTCTTTTTCACCCCTCTCTTCTGACTCATCCCGTAGCATGAATGCTGGAACTGGCAGGGCAGTTGCCTCCTTGCTGTGCGGGCTCAGGAGATGGCTCAGCACCCACTGTCTGTGACGGTCAAGTGCTTCTTGACATCCAGGTCCCTGGTAGATTGGGAAGTTCTGGGAGTGAGCTTATGAATTCACAGCTTTTACTTGGAAACCGTATCATTACAGACGATGATCAAGAAAAAATTCCTAATATTCACATGCTCAACTTTAACCTTTTCATTTACATGCTGGGTTTTGAGAGAGAGAGAGAGAGAGAGAGAGAGAGAGGGAGAAGGGGAGAGAGAGAGAGAGAGGGCACCAACAGACATGGAGGAACCTGCACAGTGGGAGAGACAGAGAAACAGACTGAGTCACCCACTCAGAAGTGGGGACAGAGTCGGGGGGAGAGAAGAAGGGAGGGAGACATTATGAAAATATTATGAGCAGGAGGAAAAGGAAGAGGAGAGAGGGAGAAATAGAGAGATACACAGATAAAGGGAGAGTGGAAGAAAGCCCAGAGAGGGAAGGAGAGGAGGGAGAGATGAACATGGAAGAAAGAAAAAGCAGCAAAGGGGGGCTTAACGAAGGTGTAATCATGCTGTTACTAGAATGGTGACTTACAGGTTAAAATACTCATAACTTCCTTTCTTTCCTAGTTATCTTGTCTTATTCTTTTCTAAATTGGTGTTGGTTTGTCTCTTGGTGAGGATAACATAATTGTTTTCTTGGTTTCTAAGTTACATTCACCACTTACGACAACAAACACAACTGGAATTACATTAAGACTGAAAAAAATTTTTTTAAGGTAGCATTGGGAAAGAGAAAAAGAAGGAAAGATGAAGAAGAGAAAAATCTCACTGACCACTCAACACTGGCAGCTGGACCCATAGGTTAGTACTCATAGCTTTGAGATGGCCTAGAGGTGACTACTCTAATTTCTCCCCGAACAGTTAGATGTTCATAAACAATCTTAGCATTCAGACTTATCCACGGAAAACAGCTTCACTTGTAACACCTTACTGGATTGTGAGTGGAAAAGGAGGGAAAATGCTACTTAAGGAGGATGATGACCCAAACTTAACACTGACTAGTGAGATTCAAAGTTGTTTCCAGAGCACAGGGTGGGAAAGAACTTTTATTGAGCATCTTTTATTTCTGCATCAGTCCTATGTGTTTCACATACATTATGTCACTTAAATCCCCACATGACCCATGTGGGCCTGGTATCTCCTTTTAGCTGATTGAAAAAGGTTAAGACACATAGATGCCTATCCTTATCTGCTGCCATTCTTTGCACTACATGCAGTATGAGTGCCATGCTCACTCATCAAGTAATTTAACACAGAGAATATATGAACAAAGCATAGATAATCTTTAGATAATCTTTAGTTCAGCCTCAGATAGTTATTTCCATGCATCAGAGAAATTACTGAAGCAAATTAATAAGTTGCTAATTTCCAAGTACAGATAAGCGATAAAAACACAAGCCCAAAAGGACTCTACTCTATTTTGGTAGGTGGAGATTCTCAGGCATATCTCAACAGACTCACCAGAAACGGAGTCCAAAGGCTAAATTTCAGAAAAGCTTCATACTTGTGGGGAACAATTGCGCTGCCCCAAATTGGCACATGCAAACTGGTGTTTGCCGGGATAAAGCTGATACTCATGCTCATAATTCCTTGATTTGCATGAATAAAAAATATTTCATCTCACTGTCCTACCAGAAACAGGCAAAAGTTGTGGACCTTGGGGAATCAGACTCACCTCCTTTGAGCTCAAGGTTGAGATTTTCCATTTTACACAAATCAAACCTTCCAGATGACATACATTTGCTGGGTGTTGCTTCCCAGAGGAAGAATACATATCAAGACATTGGGCTGCATGGACAGGCTGCTATGATACGGCTTAGCTAGAATCTGTATTAGACAGGAAATGAATTCATTTGTTAATTATTCATGTTCTATTGCATCACATTTCCTTAGGTTTAACGTCAAATACATAAACAGCAATAGCAGTACTTAGGTTACTTTTTTTCCAGTTGAATATTCATTTAAGATGCCTCTTCTAATTCCATAATTGGGAAAAATAAGATGCTTTTTACAAGGGGCTTGGCAGTTAGCAAATTTTGAACATTTGAAAGAGCAAAATTATGAAGAAATTTAAAGCCAAAGTACTATCTCTCTTGATGTCAAACAGGTAGAACCCAACACTAAGATATTTCTTCCAATTGCCATATAAGTAATTGACGTGTATGTAAGAAAACACAAGTAAACATGAGTTATAAATATGCCAAATCGGGGCTTACATTACAAAATTTTCCTTTCTAGAGGACAAAGCCATATTTGGGCCTGGGATAACAATGTCAAATAACTGCCTTGTGTCTACTTGATGTCCTTGTTTGCCAGCTGAAAGGGCAAACTTTCACATTTACGTCTGGCTCTGATTCCAGCTCAGAAGCCTGCACTAGGCATGCCACCCTCCTCCCGTGTGCCTTCCTGATACAGCAGCTCCCTGCTTGCGAAAAAGAAAGAGTAAAAAAAAAAAAAATCATTGACTGTAAAAATCAGATCATTAATTCTCAGGAACGCTGAAATGCAGGGGGAAAAAATGCTCAGCGCACGTCCCAGGAGAGGCCGGCATCTTATGATTTTCTCTGACAAGCTATGCAAAGCTGATCGCAGTCAGGCTCCCCCCACCCCCCAAGCCCCCGAGTAATGAACACACAACACGGGACAGATCTCAGACCTGTACATACCTTTCTCTGAGCAATTTTAACTTTTCCCATGTCCATTAGGACTTACAGCCTAATCTTGCTCTGCCAATTGCTCCCACGGTGAGATCATTAAGTAAATTATTTTAAGATCAAACACCCTGCAGTGACAATAGCGTCCCGTGTAAGGTAAATGCTTCAAAGGCCCCCCTTTCAAATTACAGCTCTCCGGAGTTATTCATCACCTCTCCGGAGGGCTTGCCCCGCCATTACTTGGCTTTTTGCCGCAGGCGAAGGTAGCACTGCTAATTGGCCTCTGTAACAAAACTGACCTGTGGACAGGATAAAACTTGTTTGGAGCTTAGAGACAAAAATTATTCAAGGTTAAAAACACATGAATGCCCCAGCTACGTCACCAAAAAAAGGGGAGTGAATGAATGTCTTCCCCTGCGGTTCTTAATGTGAAAGAATGCGCTCCCGGCGCGCCTGGCTCAGACAAAAGCTCCTTCAGGTAGCCGAGCCCGGCCCGAGCCTCAGGGATCCTTTTCTCCTCCGGTTTTCACCCCCCTCTCCACTCTCCTCTTCGTTGTCCTCTTCTTTTTAAACTCCAAGACAAGACGCTCCAACCTTTGCTTTGGTCCTTGGGCACCCCTCCCGGGGATGGCCTTTGATCTCCAGGGATAATAGCAGATGGAACAATTTAACTGCTTCGTACAGGTGCAGAGTTTACTTGACAGGTTGGTGCTTTTATTTCTAGCACATTAGCCGGGCGCATACAAATGGGTTTTTGACAGACTCAAGCAGGTAAAACAGCACCGAAGGCTCCGCAAAAGCGCGGTCACACCTGCCGGGATGGCACAATTTGAAAATGCTACACAAATTAAAGACAAGGAAAACCGTGGAGTTCCCTGCGGAGTGGTGTCTTTTTTCTTCCCCCCCCCCCCCCCCCAACTTGTGAACGTGGTGTGTAGTGCGGGAGAATCTCGAATCTCGAATGAATAAACAACAAATGAACTCCTTGATCTTGTGCTCAAAAGAAACAGGGCTCAGGCAGGGGGATTTCAAATCGGTGCTCCCGCTTGAGGCGGTAACACTTCATTGATATTCACCGACAGCTAAAGAGAAATGGAAAAGAAGTAAAGGTCGTTCCAATATTTCTCTTTTTGCTTCCTCTGAGGTTGACTTTCTCCCTGTTGCTTGCCCAGTCCCCATTCTTCCTCTCCAGGTCAAAGATTGTGATAAACAAATTATGCCTACATCATGAGATAGCTTCAGTGAGGAAACTTTGGTAATTGTTAGTCCAGGGATGGTCAATAGGCTGTTAAAGTTGCTGGGATATTTAACGAATTTTTTTCTATGAAAAAAAAATTGTTTTGGTGTTTGGCAAGCCCTTGTTCAGTTACTTCAGTTTTTCTAGAAACATATATCATGTAGATTTTTTTTTTTAACTCTTCCAACTTGAATACCTAAACACTTACCACAAAAATATTCCAGGACACTCCTTTTGGAAAATGGCACATTGAGGAAATTTAAAAGTTGCATCAAACGATGTTATTTGGTGATAGCTTTTCCTTTATTTTCTTATTTTACATATGTCTCTGTGATAATATTCTCTGTTGTCCAATTAGATTGTAAACCAACAATTAAGAGTTAAAGCTTTCCTTTTATCATTTCTATTTTGGTCTAACAGTTTCAAGGGCTTTCCATTGCTAACTTTTCTCATTCTCAATAATCTTAGTAGGCACTGCAGTCAATAATTTACAGTTTCTTGGGAAAGGGGTAATCCTTTCTTCACTGTGCTTCCAGCCAGAGCAAGATTAAACCTTCCTTTTCTTTACCTTGCTCCTCACTAATGAAACGCCAGTGCCTGTGTGTAGAGACAGCATGTACCAAATGGGACAGATCTAGTCCAATCTGTCTGAAAGGTAGACTCCTAACAAAGGTGTGTCTTTGAAAGTCACAGCATTTCCTCCACCTTCTCTGAGCAGACTTTGTACCTACAATTTGCCAGTACCTCTGTTGAAATCACAATCTTGGCCCAGTATGGCCTAGAATCCTAAGATTTCAGAGAACACTTAAGCCACTCCCCGGGTTTTATGGAGGAACTATAAATAAAGATGAGAAGCTCAGAGCCAGACGTAGAAAGCAAGTTATTTTCTAAGAATAGATTACATTTGTTTGCCCATTTAATAAATTCCTCCAACACTGTTGAACGCCACAGCGTAGAAGGCACTAGGGGGCATGCAAGGATGAACAAGGTAATCAGAACGAGGCCCAAGAAGCCCCTCCCTTGTAGAGATATATGGGTGCGCACATATGCACGCATGCACGTGCACAGTGTAGTGATTATGGGTGAATGGATAATTAGCATATGGTATATTAAACACTAAAAGTTTGCTGTACGTAGAATGGGACAGGAGCACAGAGGGAAGAGTAACTGGCTCTATCAGGATAGTTAATATCAAGTTCACAGAGGAGGTGATTTTGAACAATCAAAGATTTGAAGACACAAAAGAGTTCAAGCTGTTTGGAAAAATGTCTGTCAGTAGGTTATAGGATGTCTTGGAGGCAGTCACAGGAACGAGCCCGGGGACAAAGCTCCCCCTGGTATATGGCAGCCATTGTATGTTATAGGTGAGGTCCTGTTCAGCATACCCATTCTCACCAATGGCCAGGTAACACTATCCTAAAAACTGTATGAAGTATGACCATAAGGTAAAAGTCCTGTATTGTTTGAGCAAATATACTAGAGCTTTTTCATTCACACAAAATGTCTTTTCTTTGAAGGTTCTGGGAATTGCTTTTAGAGCCATCTAACATATTTTAGGAAACTCCTCAATAGTGACTTACCAATATTTTGAAAATGATTTTGACTTTAGAAAATAGTGAAAACTAATTTGGAACTAAGCCTGATGAGTAAAAGAAGTATTATGACTTTGTTGAGTGGTATTGTTTTTGGAGAAAAACTGAGCTGTTAACTATAAACCAGTAAGTCAGATTGATATCCTCATGTGGTGTAAGACCCGTTTCTAAAAGGCAGTTAACAAGAGAAGATCCAGAAATATTTGGCACAATAATTTTCAAAGAGTAACTTCCAAAAGTAACTAGTTTAAAAATAAATAGATTTGTATGTAAAAAAATCAGTTGTATTTCTTTAAAACGTGTTTGTCTTACTTTATAGTCACACCTTGGTATGTCCACAGGGCATAGATTATACCCCTAAATGGGCTGCACCATCATAAGCTATGGCTGAGACTGAGTGGTTCCCCATAATCTTTCTTCTCTTCTCTGATGTGCTAAAATAGCAATTGCAGGTTATTATGATCTTGTGACTAAGTTCTGGCCAATGGAATATGAGGGGAAGTGATGTGTGCAATCTCCAGGTTGCCATCCCCTTCCTTTGTCCCTTTCCCACTAACTACAATATCCACATGATGGTGGTGAGTCATCTCTGTGCTGTGCAGATGGCGTCAATAATCCAAGGATGATACAGAGTAGGCAGGAAGCCTAGGTGTGAAACTGTGGAACTGCCATCCCAGTCCTGGAATACTAATTCTGAGATAGCTTGATAAAGGAGGAATCAACTTCTGTATTGTTTATGCCCCTGCACTTTGGGTCTCTGTTATAGAAAACTGGATCTACGTCTTAATTAATAAATAGTGGTGGATTGAACAAGAGCATATGAAATACTTGGGACAACTATTACCAATACCAGAAATGCAATGAAAAGGATCTGTTCTAATGAGGTTGTGTTTGGTGACATCTACATAAGTGTTGGAACCAACTGCGATTTTCTTGTCATACAGGGGACTCTGCCATGAGCCTTTTACCAAAGCTGAACTTTTTTCCCCCCATATTTCAAAATATATCTGCAATGGCACAATATTTTTTCACCGAAAGAAGCTGTCATGTGTCTGGGGTTGTGAGTTTAGAAATTATGAAGGTGTGCTGTGAGAGAGAGGTCATAGGCAGAGGATCAGCTAGCTCTAAACCCAGGATAAGCTAAGCCTTTCATGTGGGGAAGGAAAGGGATGGAGATAGTTTAGTAGACTGTGCTAGACTCTTGATGAGATCTATTGATCGTCGCAGTAGGTTCCCTAGCTCTCCTTTCCACAAGAAGCAGCTAAAGCTCAGAGAACTGAAAAGCTCAAGCAAGCTCAAAGGTTTGAAACAATTTGTCCAAGATCATGTCTGGCAAGTAGTCAGGTGGAAATTCAGACCTACTCTGCTATAGACTATATGCTTGTGTCTGCCCCACCCCCAAATTCATATGTTGAAATCCTAACCCTCAATGTGATACTATTTGGGGGTGAGGCTTTGGGGGGTGATTAGGTCATGAGGGTGGAACTCTCATAAATGGAATTAGTGTCCTTATAAAAGAGACCCTGGAGAGCTCCCTTGCCCCTTTTGCCACGTGAGGACACAGCAAGAATACGGCCATCTATGAACCAGGAAGAGGGCCCTCACCCAACCATGTGTCACCCTGATCTTGGACTTCTAGCCTCCAGGACTGTGAGAAATAAATTTCTGTTGTTAATAAGCCACTCAGTCTGTAATACTTTTGTCACAGCAGCTCGAACGGACTAAGACACACTCTATGATGGGACTCTGCACTAAAATACCATCTACTCTTGGTAAATACTTTTACCAATTTACTTAATGAAGTAAATTATCTCATCATATGTTTGTGATGCTTGTTCAACTCAAACTGACATATCCCTTAGTCATTCACAATTCCTCTTACCTAATGTGTCCCTTGTTTCTTGCCTCCCTGCCACTGGAGTATAAACTCTGTCTCCAGTTTCCTGCTGCTGCACCCTCATGCCCAGAACGTTGCCTGGAACACCGTAGTCACTCAGTCACTATTTGTTGAGTAAATGAGTGATCAGATGAACCCAAGAAACTGCAGTCACCACAATGAATGGTTCATGAGCTGTTGGCAGTATTCACCAACTTTCCTTGTCCGTCTGTGTGTTATCTGTCATAGGGAGGCCCACGACACAGGGAAGCTGTGTGCAGGCCATATGTCAGAGTGTGCTATGCATCTTTTACTACCAGTTTGACTTTAACACCATGTACTTCCCACTAATGCTTTTGCAAACTACCCCAAAGCAGCACCATTTTGTACCTATCTAACAAGGTGTGAACAAGAATCCCAAGGTAATGACATTAGTCCCTGAACTTTAGTGATGTGCCTTGTTGACTTAAAATGAAGAGCCTGCCTGGCTCCAGTTAGCTGATCCAGGCATGTTCCTAAATTTTGTCTGGGATGGTGAATCTGAGGGAGCACATATATCCCCACTCTCCCTTAGGAGGAGAGGATTCTGGCAGATGGAACGCAGTTTCCAATGAAGAAGGGCCCTCACTTGGTCCCAGGGCCTCTGAGCAGTTAACTCAGACTCAGAGGGGTGCTTAGGCATTCGATATAGCAGGTGAGTCTATAGCCATTTGGGGCTGGAAAACTGTGTTCCACCAACGGGAGTTAGAGCAGTGTGCTGGGAAATTGCAAGGAAGATGCTGTTTTCATTAGAATACATTAGAAATGTGATAAAATGCTCAAGGTTTTTACAGTGGGTAAAGATCACCAAATTAAAGTCTATAAGCCTTTACCTCCTTTCCTGCTCCTGTTCTCAAATGCCATTAAATATTTCATCATCCCTAGGTCAGTTTCTTCCCCTTTTAACCTAACTTGAGCCTGACTGTTACATATTGAAATTCCTTAGGATCTAGTCCTTTTAATGCTTATTTTCACTCACTTTAAGGCAATTTTATTTACTTGTATAATTTCAACCACCATCTATATGTTGGTGGCTTCTAAATTTGTATTCTCTGCTCAAACTCCTCTCATCAGTTCCATCTCAGGTATCAACTATCTACTTGATGTCTCTACTTAGATGTTTCACAGGCACATCAGCCTCCAAACCTCCAAAATGGGAACTTAGAATCTCCCCCCATCCCCTAAATCTGTCTTCTTATGTTTCTAGCTCATAGATGGCACCTGTAAGAAATACATGCTCAAGCCTAGAATCCTAGAGGTTATTCCTGACTTCTCCCTCACCTCATATTCCACAGCAAATCAATGTCCAAATCCTGTTGTTGCTCCTATAGCCCTCCTAATCCATCACTTTGTTTCCACCTACGGTCACCTTCTTGGTCTAATCATATCATTGTTCAGGTCGACCTGGTTATTTCAGGTGGACTACTCCAAAACCCTGCTTGTTATTTTCCCTGAAAATTCTCTTGCTTTCCTTGAATTTCATCTCCACACTGCATCCAGTTGTCTTTCTAAAATGCAGATGTGTTTAAGTCACCTCCCTATTTAAACTCTTCATTGCTTTCCACTGCTCCTAAGATAAAGTACAAAAGGCTCAGTGTGTCGGAATGCCCTGCAGCATTGGCCTTGCCTAATGTAAGCCTCACTCAGGACCCCTCTCCTGCCTACTCTCTGGACTGGCCCTTCCATGCTCCTCCCTGTGCCCCAAATGTTCTTCCTCCTCTTCTTTGTCTAGTTAAATCCTCAGCACCCTCCAAGCTTCAGCCTAAGTATCATTTTTCTCAGGGCAGCCTTGCCTGACCTGAACTCTAGCTAATGTAGATACCCTGTGTGTTCTTGTTCAGAACTCTTGTCCCCCTTGTTACCATCACATCCCCACACCCGGCTCAGTGTGCAGCCTTTGAAGAGTCTTAAAAACATTTGGTGAATGTAAGTGCAAATAATCATAGACTGGGCCTGGAGTAAGCCAGACTATTGCTATGTAATATTTTTAATGAAAATCGGGGAAAGTAACTCAAATTGGAGGGATATGTTTATGCAAGTTATTGGTGTATGTTGTTATCTGATGTAGCATGGTAGTATGCTATTAGATAGAGCTGGGGGAAAATCAGTAGGATGAAATAACCATTTAGAAAACATAAATGGGTTTAAAAAAATCCCCTTTGCACATTCATGCACACACGCACAGAGCAAAGCAAAAAAAGAAACATTTAGAAATATATCTAACAAGAAATATGCAAGATCTGTGTTTTTAAAAACCCTGGAAAAAATCAGAAAAATATAGGACATACAAGAATATTTGAATGAGTAGAGAGACATACCAAATTCCTGGATAGACATCAATCTTGTAAAATTGTTGGTCCTCTCTCTCTCTCTCTCTCTCTCTCTGTATATTCCCATCAAATCAATGGCTTTTGTAGGGGGCATCCTCTAAAATTTACCTAGAAGAATTGAACAAGTAAGAGTAAGCAATAAAATATTTTAAAAAAACAATACGGCAGGAGTACTTGCACAGTCAGATACTAAAACACAGTCCAACACCAAATAATTAAATTGGTGAGATATTATGAGAACCAACAGACAGAAGAAAGGAACACAATAGAAATCCCTGAAACAGATCTGCATATATATGGGATCTTATTGTGTGCTAAAGATGACATTTCAAATTAGTGGGGGAAATAATTTTTTTAATTGAAGTATAGTTGATGTACAATGCTATATAAGTTACAGGTGTACAATATAGTGATTCACAATTTTTAAAGTTTATACTCCATTTATAGTTATTGTAAAATATTGGTTATATTCCCTGTGTTGTACAATATATCCTTGTAGCTTATTTTATACATAATAGTTTGTACCCCTTAATCCCCTACCCCTATATTACCCCTCCCCACTTCCCTCTTATGGGGAAAATAATTTTTATTAATAAATGTTATTGGGTAATTGTTTAATTACTTGGAATCATTAGTGTAAAATTCTTACCTCATTCTACACCAGATATATTAATTATGAATTAAAGACAAATTATGGTACCAAAGTCAGAAATTATTAAAGAAAAAATGGACAGGTATGACTACACAAAAGTTTTAATCTTCTATCAAAACCCACCATAAACAAATTTCAACATCAAACAATAAGCTGGAAAAATACTTTAAACATATATAACACCAAAATGGGCAAAGATTGAATGGACAATTTACAAAAGAAGAAATACAAATATTCATAAACAATATTCTCAGTTTCACTATTGAGCAAATAAATACAAATTAAAACAAGATACCTATTTGACTAAAAAATTAATGAAGATTAAATAAAATGATAATATCTGTAGCCTCACACGTTTGTAGAATATCTATTTTTCCTGATGGATCTATGAATGGAGACTGTGTTGTTGCTCCGAACAGCTACCCCCATGTCTAGCGTGAGCTGGCATATAGGAGTCGTTCAGTAAATATTGTTTAAATGAATACTTCCTAATGTCTTTGTGGACTTCAGGAAACAAGTTCTTTCAAAACCTTTTTTTTTTTAGGTGTGTTAGCTTCTGCTTTAAAACAAAGTGAATCAGCTATACATATACATATATCCCCATATTTTCAAAAACTCTTGATGTAATTAATATGGTGTTTTTGGATGGCATTTAGATAATAACTACCAAATGTCTTAAAAGATTGTATATGTTTTGAATAGTGTAACCATATGTGACACAATTTGCCAAATAGGCCTGGCTTACACATCCATTATCCTGTATAGTGAATAATAGTACCCCATTCACACTCAGAGGTCCTGGTTGGGATGATAAAATACATGGTCAAAATACTCAGCAATTGGATACATAATTATGAATGTGTGTTACAAAATCTTTTTGAATTTAATCTATTTAGAGTTACGTATAATTATAAAAAAAAAGGAAGTGACTTAACTAAGAAAAGAGATCATTTACATCAGTGTTTGTCATCACTGACTGAATATTAGAATGACCTGGAAAACTTTAAAACACTGATAGCCAAGTCCCTCCTGAGACTGAATGAATAAGAACCTCATAAAGTAAGGCTTGACCATTAGTTTTTTTCATAAGCTTTCCCAGTGATTATAATGTGCAGTCAGAGTGAGAATCACTGTTTTAAATGATCTAAATCATATCTCCACAAAGTAGAATATTCTATAGTATAGACACTAAGGACGCTGCTCTTGAATTGCATTGATTAACAGAGAGATAGTTGTAATACATTAGCATAAAAAAGTAACAAAGTAGCACATTCTTTAGAATCTCGTTTTATTTTTAAAATATGTATTTTTATTGTGGTAAAATAAAGAAAAATGTTACCATTTTAACCATTTTTAAGTGTACAGTTCAGTGGCATTAAATACATTCATATTGTTGTGCAACTAATACCACTATCTAAAAATATATTTTTAATTAAATTTAAGCATATTTCATTATACTCAACATATATTATATATAATCATATATAGTTGACTTTTATACATAAGAATAAATCTCAAAGGATAGATACCAAAGCGTAAATGTGACTATGTTTACATTTCTTCCTTTTGCTTGTTTGAATGTTCTATTTTTTTATAGGTGATATATTGCTTTCATGTTAAAAATGCTAATTTTAAAAATGTAGTAGGATAAAATGTTTCCCTCATTATACTTAAACATATATACTTCAGCCTTGCTTACACAGAATTTAGCTCAATATAGGACATCTTTGGGCCCAATCCACCAGTTTCATTTTTGAGAAGAACTTCAAAGTCTCAGCTATAACTTGGTCCCCATGGAGGAATCCTAGGACGGTCTTACCAAAGACTTGGTCAGAGTGGCCACCACCATCCAGAAATTCACTGTGTGGAAAACAAAGAGCTGCTGGGGGTAAAATCATCATGTATGATAAAATATGGAGTTATGCTGATTTGACCAATTCTTTTTAAAATCCAATGGCTGGGCTATAATTTGGGCAGAAAACTTCCTTCTAAGAATTGTACTTTGTAAGACTTGTCCTGATCCTGTAAATCATAACCAGATACTAGGTTATCTCCCCCAATATTAAAGGTAGAGAGACGGTGAACTGTATGTCTGTAAAAATATTTCCCTAAGTTTGAAGGCAGGGACTGTTTAAGAACGTGTTAAAGTTTCTATGCATTAGGCTTGCATGCTGAGGAATAAAATACGCCTCATCCGGCCATATTTCTGTTAAAGCTACTACAGGTTTATGGGAGTGCTAAGATGGTGCAGCAAACGTGGAAATTAGTGTCACCGTCTTGTAAGATTCTTTATATATTTGCTCATATTTTCAGGAAACATATGATGGTTATTTGGCACTTTCAGATAAGTAGGTTTGTTTTTCAAAATTTTAATTCCTGTCAAATCCACAGCCAATCCATCAGTCCGCTTTTCCACCTCACCTTTCATAGACAAACACCGTTAAGCACTTCAGAAATATCAGATTAACATTAATACCTGATGGATTAGAAACCAGACAAAAGTGGGCTTAGGCAAACACTGCAAGAGGAGTCTGAATGTAGGTGTACATCATATCAGTTTCCTGCAGGGCTCAGCTCTCAGAAACTTGAGGGGCAAGAGGCCCATTTAAAAATATTTGCCATTTTGATGAGCCTTCGGGCACCAAAAGCGTCTGCAGACACATCACATAGCTCACTTCGGACAGCCTAAGAAACTTTACTGAGAGCAGCTCAGGTCGTGTATTCCAAATAGAAAATTTCTTTTCTTCCCTCTGTCCTTCTCAACCCCACTTCCTTTCTTTCTCCCTTCCCCCCCCCCCCACATTATGGATAGGGCTGCTGCTCTATGCTGCAATGGTTAAATCCTGTGGCTAGCACTCCAAAAATACTAAAATCATTATACACTTGACAGGACAATGACTTTGGCTTATAGGTGTGAGGAAAAAAGAGCCCATCATATCAGCTCTTTAACACACAAATGGATACAAGGTGAAAAGGCAGCCAAGGCACATGCTTGTCGCTGGTGTCACTTGGAGTCTGAGTTTATGATTTGCAACATGCCCGAGGCATACGTAGACAATAAAATTGCAGCCACGAAGATGCCTGAAGACTATTTACTCACAAAAAAATTCCCCTAAGAAGTGTTCATCTGCCTTCTTTGAAAGTTTCCCTGCCCAGTCTTCTCTGAGGAACAAGGGATTCGATTCTTAGCATCTGTGATAGCCTCTTTGCTATAAAACCTAAATTTCCCCAGAGCACAGCCTATTTTCTCAAGCACCTTTAATACTTTGGGTCAAGCTCTTCTTCTTTTTCTTCTTCCTCCTTTTTTTCTTTTTTTTTTTGAAAAGCTCTCAAGGACTCTTACTGGAGTTTAGGTCATTAAAAATCCCACAGATCATTATTCCTGTAGTCTAAAAGGCTGCTCAAATCAATGGCAAATTATTTCCATTTTCAATAGTTAAGAGTCTATGGGCTTTTAGAGACAGAAAATGAAATCATTCATGATTCTAAGGTAGAAATTAATGATGTAGTTGTTTACTGCCCTAAACACTGATATGTGAGCTGTTGCTACATTTTAGATAAGAGAAATCTCTGCTCCGTCACTACTGGAGGTACTACAATGCCTATTCTGTACATTTTCTGTATGAAAATTTTCATGAGAAATGTTATGTAACCGGTCACTCCTTTTGTTTTCCCTTGCTATAAAGGAATGAAAAAAGACTTTGTTAATTTCTTGGCAATATTGCCTCATTAGTCTTGGCAAAGTATGGTTTTACGGTTTTCTTACCTTGCTTTCCTCCATTATTTTAGTGACCTCATTAGTGATTTATTATAAGAAGACAACATGCTTTGATCGCAAAATCAAGAGAAAAGAAGTCAAGATGCTGAATAGCAACTTGATTTCACTGCAGAATGATGCAAATCCTTTCCTCGCTCCGGCTATCAATTCTCTTCCAGAGGCTATAAGTTCAGTGGTACCAAGCTCATCCCCTGCTCAGTTATTCAACCAGCTGTTCTGGAGCATGGTGGAGAGCCAGGCGTCTACTTGCTCACTCAAATCCAAAACAGAGTTTGCAAAATACACGTACTGAAGTGTGGTTGTTTTACTAATTAATGATTCCTTACTCCATGGGTGTGTCTCATGCTTTATACCCTACTCTAACTAGCTGGGATGTCAGCTCTTCAAGCCTAGAGCAAATTCCCAGCCACATATTAGGTGTTTAATAAATACCTATCGATTCAAGAAGCTGAAGTGAGAAGACAGGAAGGGAGAAGGCTGCTGGTCGTAGTAATAGCAGTAGTAATAACGAGTAAGAGAAGAGAAAAGAAGGTGTAATGGGAAAAAAGCACAGCTACCTCTTTCAAACTCAATAAAGGAAAAGAGTCCTAAACAATCTCCCAACCCTTGAAGGGTCAATGTTTTAGAGAATATATAATAATCTGGACACTACAATGAACTTTCTCCATCTTTTATTGTAAAGATTTTCTTCATGCAATATTACTCAGCCATAAAAAAAAGAATGAAATAATGCCATTTGCAGCAACATGGATGGACCTAGAGACTATCATACTAAGTCAGTCAGAAAGAGAAAGACAAATACCATATGATACCACTTATATGTGGAATCTAAAATACAACACAAATGAACTTATCTACGAAACAAAACAGACTCACAGACGTAGAGAACAGACTTGTGGTTGCCAAGGGGTGGAGGTGGGGTGGGGGAAGGATGGGTTGGGAGTTTGGGGTTAGCAGATGCAAACTATTATCTACAGAACGGACAAACAGCAAGGTATTTTAAGTACATTCCCTGTACTGTATAGTACAGGGAACTGTATTCAATATCCTGTAATAAACCATAATGGAAAATAATATGAAAAAGAATATATATGTATAACTGATTCACGTTGCTGTACAGCAGAAATTAACACAACATTGTAAATCAACTATACTTCAATAAAATAGATTTTTTTTAAAAAAGATTTTCTTCAATGAATATTTGTGGTCCTTAGTTACTTGGAAAATTAAACTAATGACAATCATTATTTTTAATAGGCACCTGAAAGACATAAAAATGCCCATGTTAAATATGCATCGAACTCTGAAATCTAAGCATAAATGAAGGCAGCACTTGGGTGGAATCAGCTATGCTCCTCAGCTCCTGTCCTCTTCACTTATTCAGTTCATTCATTTGTTCAAGCACACTGATTCAGTACATACTTCTTAAAATCCAACTACAGGCAATATCATGTTCAGGGTGACATTCAGAAGAAATTTCCTCTGCCCTCTGAAAAATTACAGTCTGGTAGAGATGAGGCACATATATACAACGCTTACAGTACAAAGCCTTGTGTGAGACTGGCAGTAAGAGTAGTTCAGACCAAAGGCTATAGATATTCTGAGCAGGAAGAGATCATCCTATGAGACTGAGGTAATCAGAGAAGGCTGCCTGACAGAGGCAGCATTTAATTGGTTCCTCAAAGGATACACAGGATTTCTATAAACTGAGACTGAAGGGAGGGCTCCTAAAACGTTAAATCAACATTTATTGATCACCAAAAACACAAACATGCTACGGGGGATACACGGATTAAAAAGACATGACCTCTGACCTTGCAGGTTGATGACAGATGTAGAAATGGAACCAACTAACTAAACAGGAGGGCAAAACAGCATAAGAGCTATGGCAAAGGAATAAGCAAATGCCATTCCTGGAGGAGGAACAGCACAAGTAAAAGTCTGCAGGTGAGGAAGCCAAAGCCAGTTGGAGCCAGGAGTGGACTGATGGTGCCCAGCTGCTAAATCCACTGGTGGGTGGAAACCAGACTTCTCAGAGACCCCACCCATGGGGTCAGGTAGACGCTTTCACCTGGCAGAGTTAAGAATGGGGGGAAGCAGGGTACTGGAGTGAGGGAGGACCTATAGGGCAGGGGATAGGAAGAAGGGGGACTAGAAAGGGCAGGACAATGGTCTACAGCCCCACTAGAGAGTCTCAGTGCTGGAACTCTGAGGCAGTGTAATATAATAGCCTAATTACACGCCTGCCTTCTTTGACAGGCTGGCCATGACCCTGAGGACGAGGTCCTTGCCTGGACTGTTTGCCCTTTACCACTAGGATGCCACTTTGTGCCTAGCACTTGATATAAGCTGACCAAACATTTTCTGAACAAATGAAATGATGAACGAATAAGGTGGAATCAGCCCTTCTCCTTAGCAATATTAGACTCCCATGGGACTCAAAGGATCCAGAAAGATCCCTGACTTCCTTAAAACATCTCCTGGCAAGCTGTGCATTACATTTTATTTTACTCCCTCAGACTGCTTAAAAGTGGATTTGGGTCCACTTCAAATTGTTCTCTCTCTTTTAAGATGCAAATCCTTCTAGAAAGCACTCTCGTTTTGTAACTCATTTTTTAGTTAGATAATGTCTCTTCTATCCTTTGGGGGAGATCAATGGCCTCTGATAGAACTGTGTTTTGATGGATTACAGACAGGAAATGAAAGGCAATTTTGGATCTCAGGTCCTCAACAGGAGGGCAAAGCCTCAGGATGGGACTCAAGGACAGGGGAACTCGTGGCACTGAAAGGGCTGGGCCTCAGACTAGTTATTTGGGGCAAATAGACTTCTTCTCTGGGTTACGAGATGTTGAAGTCCTCATATATTTAAAGGTGGTGAGCTAAAAGCCAGTTTGTAAAATACTGGGTGGTAAGAGAATCCCTGGCTTGATGATGTGAGTACCAGACTTCACGCTTAAGGCATCAGAAGAAGAAAGCCAGGTTGTCCCAGACGTGATATAGGAAAAGTGCATGGCCATTCCCACTCCAGTGAAAGCTGATGTTGGGAGTGCTTGGATGAGTGAACCTACAGTAAAGTCTACCCTAGAAAACATTGACTAATTTTTTTAGTGTCTTTTACACCTGAACCTGGTAGAGGTGTGCTGGGGAAGGGGAAATATACATGAGGCCTCTTTCTTTGACATTAATTATGAGGACCTTTGGTGACTCAAGGGTGGCCATGTTCATAATTTAGACCTGACCATATGAGGTCCACAACTTATCTCCCTTCATTTTCCAGAAACTTCTAGCTTTCTTTTTCCAAGAACCTTTGATCCCTCTCTGTTATAAACATCACAGTCTACTCATATGTGTGTGTGTGTGTGTGTGTGTGTGTGTGTGTATTTTTTTAAAAATCAACTTTCTTTGAATCGACAGCTTTTCTCTTTCCAGTATCTTATTTTTCTCTTTCCACTTCCAGCTAAATTTCCATATTTTTGCCTTCACTTTTCCTTTCCAACAGGCTCTTAATATTAATCTCTTGTTAATCTCAATCAGCTGCTTCCCCTCTGATGTTTTCTGTGCAAAGGGCACTGATGATGTCAATCAGCATTTGTCGTTGCTCCAGGGCTCCTCCTTCATGGTCTCCTGTGTTCAGTACTACTCATCTTTCGAAAACTGATTCCTCTTTTGGCTTGCAGAACCCCACACTGTTCTGGTTTTTCTCACACTCTAAGCATTCTATATTTTTTGTCGTTTCTTGGTCTTTTCTGCTTCTCCTGCCCCCTTAATAACAGGCATCGTACTCCAAAATTCAATTTAGGCTTTCTGCTTTTCTTGCTTTTCATTCTCTCTAGCAATTTATGTATTCATCATTTCAATGAAGAAAGCTCCTAAATCTGTAGTTCTTCATCATTCTTTTTATCTAAGTGCAGTCCTGTATTTTCATCTGTCCCGAGAGCATTTCAGTATCAGTGTTTTGCAGTCAGCTCAAGATTTTCAGAACTAAACAAGCTCTTTCCAACATAAATATTTTATCAAAAAGTTTCCTTTTTACTTCACCAGCTTCAAAATCCCCAAGTCACTTTTACGATTCCATTCACTATTTAGTTTCCAAATCCTGTCAAATCTTCCTTTGAAATGTGCTTCTTTATGTCTCTTCATCCCTCACGTTCTCACCGCCTTCATCCGAGCCATGGCCCTTATCAGCTCATTCCTGGATTACAGAAGAAGCTACCTATCTGGCCTCCCCGACCCCAAGCCCCCTCCTCTCCAAACTCACCTTCATGCCATTGCCAGACTAATCTTCTTTAAATGTCACTTTCATCTTGTCACTGTCTGCTCAGAAGCCTTCAATAGCCCTTTAATCATACAAATGTGAGCTGAAGGCGACCTTGGAGTTCATCTCATCCAACCCCTCACTTTACAGACGAGGAAACTGAGGTTCAGCAAGAGTAAGTGGTTACTCAAGATCCCCATTAATAAACCACAGAAGGAGGATTGAAAGCCAGGCTTTTACCTTGAAGGTCAGTGCTCTTTCGACTTCAACGGTATTTTCCAAACTTCCATTCACGCACCACCTTCAGGACCACATCTGGATGCTGCTTATAGCACTTCTTATTTCATACATTGTTAACTGTTCTGCTCCTAAAAAAAAATATATATATATATATATATATACACACACATATACACACACACACGTATATATATACATACATACATATATATATGTAAATGTTATATCACAGCTGTAAAAGGAAAACCATTATCACTTAATGGAATTAGAAGTAGAAGATAATCTTAAAATTAATACAATGGGGACACAACCATATTATTAACTCATAGGTGACAATTTTGCCAACCAAAGTTTCTGTTCTGGAGGTCTATTTTCTCTTCCTCTTACAAAGGAAAATTAAAACGTAATAGAGAGATGGTAAAGTCTTACTAGCATAACTAAAGGAATTGAAAGGGGAATAACTTTCTCATAAAATGATTCAATGTTTCTTAATGCTTAGTGTCTATCTATGCCTAAAATTGTCTTCTGTGCCACATGTTTAGAGAAACACAACAATTCATAAGGCTTCCTTTTTGCTACCAGTACTTTGCTGAATAATCCAATTCTCATTGACTACAGCCTTTTCTAAATTCTACAGCATATTCTTCAAACTAAATTTTGGAGTCATTTATCTACTCTCACATATGATTCAGTAATTCTTTTGTGTGTTAATTTCTTTTCCCTACCAACAATGTATGCTACTTGAGGGCAGAAGTCTTCTCTTCCACGGCTTCCCTGTCCCGGCAGACCTGGTTTTGTGCTAGGCACCCACGAAGTTGACCAGTGAGTCCCTTGAGATGTTCACCACATGGTAAGGGCTCAGAGTGATGCTCACCAACGTTTTGCATATTTAAACATTATCAAGAGCTTTGGGTCTTTTCAATGAGAGAGGGCCCACCTGTTATATTTTCTGCAATAGACAAGAACTTTCATTAACATAATCATCGCTTGCCTCAGTAAAGCATAGTAAAGGAGGAACTGTTTGTAGTGAGATCATCAATAGTTAAGAGGCATTCCTAGTAATAAATAATAAGTAAAAGAATGATGACATTAAAAATCACTCTCCAAGCATTTGGTTCACGGTCAGATTTCTATAGGTGGAAGACGACTTCAAGGTTACGGATTATCTCATTTTGCAGGTGAAGAAGAGACCCCAAACTGGAAGGCGACATACTTGGCATTTCGAAGCAATTTAGTGGCAGAGTTTACAGTCAGCCTCTTCACTCCACAGTGAGCCCAGATCCCACTTTGCCTGAGATAGTCCTGGCTGAGGCCCCATAGTCCCAGCCTCTCCCTACTTACATGAACATGTTCACCTATTTAACTACTCAGTGCAACGTTCTTCCTCCTGAATTAAAATAAATAACATGTTTATTTCTTTTTGCACATTTTTATACATTAATGTTCCTCCTAAAGACTTTGGGCTTTGCTTCTAAACCCCAAACGATCAGTCAATGTCAGGGAAACAAACACTATTTTTCTCCATTTATATAGAGATTTTCTATATGGACTGCTCTCCTGAGCCGTTAAATTTACATGAGCAACAAATGAATTTTCGACAACACCATTTGGCTGCTTTAATAGAAATAGAGGTCTAGTGTGTTATTACTGTTACTATAGAAGGTGAATGACCTGTTACAATTAACAGGAGAACTGTTCACCAGAATTTATGGATTTTGTTCTTTTTAACCTAATGAGCACTGCAGCGTATTATCACTTATATCACCCTAGATTGCCCAATCACCCTGCATAATATTACTTCAATCCATTTTGAAATAGGCCCAAATTGTCATTTTTTTTGTTGGAGTAATGATCAAGTATTGATGTTTCTTGAGTTCATACAAATGGCTACAACCTCCTTGCACGCAGCCTGGTCAATAGAGTCTGATGTTCACATTAGGGATTTGGAAATCAATGTAGTTTTCCTGTTATTCTTTTATGATTAAATCAATTGAAGTTATTTACTCATAGCAGAAAATATGGGTGACTGCCAACCCTATGGCTTAGTGAATTGCTTTCTCACCACCGTTGCCCTGTAATGAGAAGGTACATATTCACTTCAGAGGTTGACTAAAACCTGTTCATGTATAGCAGCAATTTGAGATGCAGAAAGTGTTTATTATTAAAGGCTAAGAGTGTTGAATGCCAAAGGGCATCTTTATCACTTGGCATTGCATTAGCATTGACAAAGGAGGGAAACACGCCCAGAAAACCCTTCAGCATTGGGCAAATGGCGCTCAATTATAGAAGCTGAGCCCGGCAGCAGCCAATGGGTGTTCTTGCCACATCCTTTCTGGTATACGCTGTTATGCAGAGACCCTAGTTAAAGACAGTGGAAATGTCAATTAAGCTGAATGGACAGGGCCTATTTGTTGATGGGTTTTCTCTCTCTAGCATGTGGTGGGTGACCTACAGTGTTTCGATGCGAGAATAAATAATGGCTTGTATAACATGGGTTGCATTTAATGTGCTTGAATGCAAAATAGCATAAGGGAAAAAGCAAATGGAGACAGCATTGGAGATGACTGTGGAGGGGGGAAGAGGCCATGCAAGGAAGCTGCATGCAAGTGACATCACTTGCAAGCCGAGAAGAAGGTCATTTGCTCTTGTATTCTCTATCTGAAGTGAGTAACAGGCAAACGATAGAAGAATCATTTCATTTTTAGACCAGTTCTGTGCAACCAGCTGCACTGGACCATGGTGATGCCAAGTCCTTTATAGTTACTTGATCTTGCCATCATGTTTGATGAGAATAGTGCAAAAGTGGGAAATATGAGTTGTTTTGGCCAAGTTCTCCTAAATGGTCTGGATTGCGCTTAATTTCTTTAACTTCTTTCCTCAATAATATCTCATAGAAGAAGAAAAATAATCATTCTGACAAAACCTTATCTGAAATTTGACTTTAAAGATTTGCAGTTTGCTTTTTAGGGAATAGTAATGAAATAATCCATATTTTTATGAGGGAGGTCCTGGTTGGCTGGGGTAGGGATTCAGGGACATCTGGCTGGGAAGGCAAACATTATCTTTCCCCCACCTATATGCACCCACTAATTTACTGAGAGAACAAGGGGCTGCTCTGAAAAGTCCTCGGGCCGTGTCTATCTTTGAGGTTCCAGAACACAGGCATGTCTTACTACCTGGAGTAGGGTGGAAGGTGGGGAGGAGGAACATGGGTCAAATTGCAGAGGAGGACTCTGAGCCACTCAAGAAAGAAGACAAGGGAAGTGGGGTGGGGAGGCATGATGGCTGGGACCTGGCCTCCGTTTGTATTCCTCCAAGGAGAACACGGTGCGGCAGGGGCGCATGCTGGTTTCCCATGAAACTTCCTATACTCCAACCAGCTGGCACATGCACGTGTGAAGCAGAATGGCACTGCCATTAACGACGCATGTTCCACAGCCATGTTCCAGGTCCACCTTTCCTCCTTGTCCGCCTCCGGCTATTCTTCACTAGTTTGTGCTTCCGTTTTCTTGTCTGTAACATGCGGGTGGTAGTAATGGAAGGTACTTCACAGAGTCTTTGTGAAGATGAAATGAGTGAATGCATGCAAAATGCATTTAGAACAGTGAGGGATAAGCTCTCAGTAAATGTTAGCGATTATTACTATTGTCACTCTGGAGTTATTACTATTGCAGATTATAGGTAAACAAAAAGAAGCCCACTCATACTTCTTGACATTTCAGGGTACTGAGCTCACTGCCGCGGGCCCCTCCGAGCAAAGCATAACACACAAAGGGAAACAGCGAGTCCCCTCTTACAGCGCCACTGAGGCGAGGCTGCCTTCAGCCCTCTACACTTGGGATCAAAGGATTAACAGCAGTGGCCATGGCGGCAGGGAACTGTCCTGAATTCACAAAGTAGAGGGGGATCCTGGGTGGGCTTCTGACAGCAGCGGGAGTGGCAGCAGTGAACCATGGCTCATCTGTGGCCAAGCTGCGGCTCCACGGGGATGGCTCAGAATCAGCTGGGGAGGAGGCGGGTGATGAGAGATGGCAGTGGGGTCATAAATCCAAAGTTCTCTCTGGAATGTTCAAAAAAACTTGCAGGGAGGAGGAGGAAACTCAGTGGGTGGGATGGATCAAAGTTTTAAAGTAACCTAGATGTGGGCTAAAGATCTAGAGAAATCTGGGATTCAGTCACAAGGAGACTACACTGGAAGCACCACTGGGAGGCCCAGGGTTGTCTGAGTTACATGTTATGGGGTTTCTCTGGGGTTATTTGAATCCTGGATCATGCACTTGTGTACCAGGGATTAACCACTGCTCCAGAGATTAGAGCTAATTGATTTGGTTGTTGAAACTCCTCCTCAGGCATAGAAAGTGCTTGTCTGAATACTCAGGAGAAAAGAAAATACCTTGTAGCCTTCCAGAGCTTGCCGAGTGTGTCAATTTTCCTTCTATCTCTAGGAAAATACAAGGAAAGGAGAAGGGTCCCTAGAAAGTTATCCTTAATTCCTCTACATTGGTTAGAGAATTTCCAAGAGTAAACCCTTTTCTGGAGAAAATGAAGCAGCTGGTGGCAGGTATGGCTAGAATCCTCATCTGTAATGACAGCCCCCCTCTACCCTAACCTGGGCATGTCCCTGACCCTGGGTGTGCCCTCTCATAGGGTGGGATGGAGAGGAAGTGCATTCAGCAAACTGAGGAAGAAGAAAGTACTGGAACACTGGCTGGCACAGGTCACACAGAAGGGCCAGCATGGCTGGCCTCAGAAGGGGCAAGGAGAAGGTGGTAGGGGGAGGGCCTGATGCCCGTGCAGGTGAACCAGGCAGACGGGATGAGAAAGGACAGGTTAGTCAGGTGTTCACACGTATGGCCGGCCTCGCAGGTGTTGTCCTAACACTTAGCAGCAGGCAGGGGGCAAGTCTCCCCAGGCGTGGTGGTTAGAAACCTTATTTCACAAGGGCCCTGCCACAAGATGTAGTGTAGGTGGTACCAGCCTTGAATAAGTCCCACTGTTAGCCTCAGAACCTGCTGTGGGGCGGGCTTCCAGTTTCCCAGAGGAAGGGGAGGCTTAAGAGAGAACTACATTCTATCTGAAAGAGTTTCAAAAGTTCCTGCCGGTCCTTCAGTGCTCAAAGCAGCCAGCCACTGCATCTCTCAGAGTTCGGTCCAGTGCAGTTACAGGCCGCTGTGATTAGAGGAAGCAACTCCTAGCCCCAAAAGGCAAAATGCTGAGACTCAGTGAAACAAGCCTACTGCCATTTTGTTTTTGTTGCATCCAAGAGAGTAGTTTCCTGGGCTTTCCTGGTGGCGCAGTGGTTGGGAGTCTGCCTGCCATTGCAGGGCACACGGGTTTGAGCCCTGGTCCGGGAAGATCCCACATGCCGCAGAGCAAATAAGCCCGTGAGCCACAACTACTGAGCCCGCGTGCTGTAACTGCTGAGGCCTGCGTGCCTGCAGCCTGTGCTCCACGACAAAAGAGGCCACTGCAGTGAGAGGCCCGCGCACCACAATGAAGTGTAGCCCCCGCTTGCCGCAACTAGAGAAAGCCCACGCGCAGCAACGGAGACCCAACACAGCCAAAAGTAACTAAATAAAATAAATAAATTTATAAAAAAAAAAAAGAGTAGTTTCCCGGTGGATCAGCGTAGTTTTTCCTGATGGACCCGAGTATTGCCTCTGGGCTTTCTGGGAGGGGTGAAGGATGCAAATGGCACTCTCTCCTCCCAAACGGCTCAGGTAAATCTGGAAAAAATTCCTGAAGGAGAATCTGAAAAATCCAGGACGCGTGTCAAACAAAAGGAAGAGGGAAGAGCATGGGACCAGCTAGACCTTTGCCAGGCAACCATCATAACTTACAACCTCAGGTGAAACTTGTATTGAATTTTGAATCAATACTCTGCCTTCCACAATAAGGAATGGGGGGAGGGGGTACTCTAAACAAGCTCAGGGGCCACCACCTCTTGCTATGTGGAATCCAAAGACCAGCAACAAAGTCCACTGAAAGATGAAGAAGATACAACTAGAGATAAGGGCTGTGGAATCAGCTTGCCCCTTTTGCCTAACCTCAATCTCTGATCTTCTGCCTTGGCAAAAGCAGTGGCCAGCCTCAGGATACCCAGGGGCATGACAGAACTCCCTGGAATCAGCAGAAACTTTGTCCAGGACACCGACAACCTCAGAGGATGAAACTGTGACCAGGTAAGGGCAGAGGGCAGAGGCAGCCTGAGAGAACTGCCCTGGTCCAGAGGGGATCAAACTCCTAAGGAAGGGGAACCTTGGTTCTAAGGGGTCTTGGCTCAGTCTAATTTACCAGCACATGCAAACAGCCCAGAGTTTCTTGAGTAGGGACAGAAGTCCTGCAGTTACCAGATGAGAGATAACATGCTTGAAATTTGGGCTTTTGGGTCAATTACCTTAAATAACAGCTACTCATAGCTGAAGCTGTGCAGGGGGCAATGGAAGCATGGAAACAGGCAAACTGGCATTGTGGTCTCTACCAGCGTCCTCCCGTGGGGGGCAAACCTCCTGGAGAGATGCTTCTGAGCCCACAGCATATTCATCAGGATTACTCGTGAAACCATAAACTCAGCACTGTCCAGGCTTCTCCTCCTCCTGTAGCCTCATCTGGCATTCCAGGTGCCAACCTCCTCCTGACCTATGGAGACGGAAACAGAAGAGCCAGGAGGGCTGGCCCCTGCAGCCAAATGTCAAGTGCATTTCCTGTTTTATCTGGTGTCTACTGAGGAAATATACGAGGCAAACGGAAGGGGCCATCCTACTTCTCTCCCTCCTCCCTTCCCTTCTCTGTCTTCCAATAAATGCTCACTGTGCAATGACTAGGTATCTATTCGTACCCAGATCCTAGATGTTTCCGGTCCAGGAGTTGAGATTAGACGCATACATAAATAACCCTATTACAAGGCCAAAAGGGATAAGAGCTGGTACATAATGTGCAAATGGTGCCCAGGGTTTTCGAATGCAGGCCCCCCTGTGCTTTCAGTTCAATTTTCAGTTCTTTTTCAGCTACCTAGGGATCCATTTCGTACAAAGCCAGGTAAAAATTATCTAATGGCCCCATTATGGTTTGAAAGAGTTGTTGAGTCCCGTTTGGTCACGTATAGAATTTAAAAACACATAATCAAGCCATAAAAGTGGCAGATCTCCTTTTTGAGCAGGTTGTGTTTTGGGGTTTTTTTTTTTTGTTTTTTGGAGGGAGGAGAGGCATTCTTCCATGGTTCTATATCTGCAAACATTTTTGTATCTGGCTCTCTAGCACTGTGTGTGACTCAGGAGGCAGTCTTCAGGGATGGACACGCAGGATGATGATCCCAGCCCCACAGTGGCTCTGGCACCCTTTGAGGGAGCATCAGGGATGGCATGAATAGCTTCCTTCTGCGGCTGGGTTGTAAGGGTTCAGGCTGCATAGGGATATAATTGACTGCTACCTAGGCGGTATTATTGCTAGTGCAATACACAAGGTTGGGAAAGCGCTTTTGGGGGCCAAGCCGAGGGAGGGTAGTTTGAAGACTCAGCGATTTTATAATCTGGTCATCTATCTAGCTGAACACCTAGCACATTATCTGCTAACACTATTCAGAGAAGGAAGCAAATGCATGAGATCTCATACCCAGGACGACCCGTGCGCCAGTGTTCTGTCGGAAGCTGGTGCATTCCTGGCACTCTTCCTCTCACACAGGCGAGCAGAGGACTGGCAATTTCCTCTTGGCTGAAGGAGATAGTTACAGGGATTGGGCTTCCGGGTCTAAGATGCACCTGTTAGGAAGGTAGAGTTGAATAAACTGAGCTTAGCCGTACCTGCGTTATCAGAAGCAGCTTACTTAAAAGGTAATGAGAGCTAAACACCATAGTTTCACATGACTGTAAAGCCCAAACCTTCCTGCTGATCCCTTTTTAAAAATGCTTCCAGTATCCTCCCAAACAATAAAGGAGTCTGCACTGAGCAGGAAGTCAAGCTGGACAGCCCAGCAACACGGTGCACAGACCAGCATCCATTCCTTTGGGAGGAAGATCCCAGGTATTTAATACCCTATTCCTGAACCAGAGCAGTTAGAATTAGGTTTACTGGTAATAATAATGGGACATTTGAAACACTGATCATTGAGAAAGAAGAATAGTTCAAAAATTTTTAATAAATAGCTTTCCCAAAGCATTTCCTTTTACATTTCTGAAAGACACTAGCAGCTCTTAAAAGTTTAAAAACAATGAACTTGATCTGTCTTCTTCCCTGAACCTTTAGTTTCCTAAAGTATTTTTATTAGTTTCCTATTGCCACGGTAACAAATTACCACAAAATTATGGGTGTAAAGCAACACACATTTATTCTCTTATAGTTCTGGAGGTCAGAAGCCTTAAGATCAAGGTGTCAGCAGGGCAGCCTTCCTTCTGGAGGTTCTAAGGGAGAATCCATTTGTGTGACTTTTCCAGCTTCTCGAAGCTGTCCACATTCTCAGCCTGTGACCCCATATCACTCAACCCTCTGCTTCAGTCTCATCTCCTTCTCTGACTCCTTCCCGCCTTGCTCTTGTCTGGACCCCTGTTGGTTACACTGGCTCCATCAGATAATACAGGGTAATCTTCTCATTGCAAGATCCTTAACTTAATTAACCTCATCCACAAAGTCCCTTTTGCTACTTCAGGTAACATATTCACAGGTTCCAGGGATTAGTACATGGACATCATCGGGAGGCTACCATTCAGTCAGCCACAGTATTTTATCCTGAGGAATATTTCTCATTATCAATGGGGATCTTGGTGGCTCTTCTTTTTTCATATTCAGGCTGTGTTATGATATATTTACCCATCTCGAATTCAGCCACAGAAGTGGCATGTTCACATGTCATCTCTCTCTAACCCTCCCCACCAAACAACTGAGAAAAAGCCATATCTATATGGTAGGTTGCTGGACACAGTTGCCTCAAATGTGTTAGAGTATACAATTCTTTAGGGTATTTACATATAATTACATAAGCACATAATTTGTTGCTTTTAATGTAATCATCACTGCTAATTCTTGAAAATAGAACAGCTTCAGGTTTATAAATCAATCATGTTATGAAATTTCTTATGCCCTATAACATAGTTTTGTTCCAGTTTATCATATTTAGATGTTTAATTTAAAAAACATTGATGACCATTTTGAAGTGGAGAAGTTGCATCTTTTTTCCTCTGAACATAAAAGAATTATGAGTAAACTAGTATTTGGGAAGCATCATATAATTTTATGCTTTTAATGAAAAGTGTGATTAGGCATTGGAGTCGGGCATGCCAAATTTCAGTCAAAAGTAAAATTTATGGCTGCATGTTAGGTCCCTTAAAACCGGGGCGTATAATGGAAATCGTGACAGGTGCTTAATTATAACGATGCTACTCAACGTGGATATAAAAAATATGCTAAGCTAGTTCATACAAAAACTGACGCAGCCTAGAAACCTGTGAGTAACATGAACCGTCACCAAATGGCTACATCTTTTGAATTCACTTTAAAAGCAAGTGGGAAGGGAGAATGCCTCACAGATGCCACTCAAGGCTGCTCTTGACTCATAGCTCTATGACATGGGGACTTAAGAGTCCAACAGAAAAGGATCAGGACAGCATCTCTCAGCAGCATGGAGTCCTAACTGTGTCTCCCATTGGTCTGAAAAGCTGATCTCTAGAAGAAGTCAGTTTGAGTGAGCGTTTGAGCAGGTGATGCTGTCTGACTGGCAGTAGCCATCTGAATACAGTAAACATGCTGATGGAAGTTTGCAGAGGGCCAGTCGGAAGGGGATTTGCCGTAACTCTGTCAGCAGGCAATAAAGGTATGAGAAAGTGTCAAAATATGTGAAGGTGAGTGATAGGGAAGCGATCTCCACACATGCCTGTCAGGACCCCCGAGAAATGGGTGAGCCTTTTGCCGTGACAGACTTGTATTTCCCATTATGGGTGAAAAGAGACAACGTTTAGTCAAGTTCAGAACTGGAGGGCTGCAAAAAAAATCAGTAGAGGCCACATTTTATTTCATGGAAACGACTTAATTCCCCAGTTGATAAGAGAGCACAAGATATTGGGTGGCAAGTTAAGTAATCCTGGATGAATTCTGCAGAGCAAACTCTGCTGGACAAGTCAGTGTGGTGAGAGGACAGGAAAGGAAATTGGATCATGGCACTAGAGAGCTGGAAGGGATTAGAGATCACTTCAGTGTGCACCTGAATCACAGAGAATCTGGTTACAATGCACATTCTGATTCAGTAGGTCTGGGATCGGGCCTGAGCTCCTGCATTTCTAACAAGCTCCCAGGTGATACGGATGCTGCTTGTCTGTAGAACACAGTTCAAGGAGCAAGGATTTAGAGAATTCCCAATAGGCAATTCTTGGTTCTTTAGGGATCCTTGAAAGAAAAAAATAGAAGTCAAGTTGCTTTCACAAAGCTTAAGTGATGTTGGGTATTTGGGTATTTCTTTTATTCAGAACAAGATAGTAAGTAGCTGAAGATGCTGAATGACTGTATGTGGTTGATAACTCCCTGAGATTCTGGCCTCAGACTGCACATCTTTACTACATTTTAACTATGTGCCCTCAAGTAATTTTCAGAACTCCTTCCTGCCTCAGCCCCATCATCTGTAAACAGCGACTGACAATAAAACCTACCTGGCAGGATTGTGGGAGGATTAAATCAGTTAATATATGTAATGTGCTTACAGAGATACCTGGCCCAGTGCAAGTTCTCAATCTGCATTAGCTCGTGTTACTGTCTGATGTGCAGGTTAGTGGTGCTTCGGTTTTGATTTTTCAGAAAAACAAAGTCATTATTTTTTAATTCATTCAGAATGTTAAACCACATCTTCAAATCTAGGGTACAATTTTCATAATAAAAAGTAGGGAACCTTTCAGAAGGGGGAAGAAAAACCCAGGAGAGCTAAGTGTCTTGACGAAGGCACACAGCTACTTACAAAAACAAAGCTAGAGTCTGGGTTTCAATCCCTGGTTGAAAAGTATAGAAACAGAGCAGGACCCTATGGGGCCTTCCCAGGAGAGACCCCCATCTCCCCGTGTCTTCCACGTGCCTTCTGTCTGTAGAAAAACTTTAGCCAAAGAATAAATTTAATCAGAGAAAAATGCAGAAGCAAAGGAAAGCAGTCAAACAAGACCAAATAATAGTTGAGTCATTAAACAAAGTCAAGGACATTTACTTCCTCCTCAAGGGCTATAGATAATATTCTGAGTCATAGCCTTTGAGCTGTTTTGTAGATACTGGAACCCCCATCAAGTGGAAGAAGTTAACTACGTGACGACCAGATTGTAGCCATGACATAAGCTGCCACAACTCTGAGAACTGGCCTCAAAGAAATGGGAGCAACTCAACCCTGGAACAAAAGACTAATTGTACTTAAAACAATCAAGATGATGCTGATCAGATCATCACAGGACTAATTTCAAGATGGTTGTCAGAACTAACAGACAGATGAGACATGTAGCACCCCTTCTGCCTGTACACCCCTGAAACTCCCCCTTTAAAAGCTTTTGCCCCCCCAATCAGCAATAGAGAGTTGGCTTTTGGACATGAGTCTACCTTCGCCCCTGGTTGCCAGCCTCCTGAATAAAGCAACCTTTCCTTTCTACTAACACTTGCCTCTCAAGCATTGACTTTCGAGCGGCAAGCAGCTGGACCTTAGTTTGGTAACAGTATCTCTCTTTTTTTTTTTTTTTGGATATTTTTTTCTTTCTTTTTTTTTTTTTAAATTTAAATTATTTTTTAAGTTATTTTTGGCTGCGTTGGGTCTTTGTTGCTGTGCGCGGGCTTCCTCTAGTTGCGGCGAGCGGGGGCTACTCTTCGTTGTGGTGCACAGGCTTCTCATTGCGGTGGCTTCTCTTGTTGCAGAGCATGGGCTCTAGGTGCGTGGGCTCAGTAGTTGTGGCTCGTGGGCTCTAGAGCGCAGGCTCAGTAGTTGTGGCACACGGGCTTAGTTGCTCCACGGCATGTGGGACCTTCCTGGACCAGGGCTCGAACCCATGTCCCCTGCATTGACAGGTGGACTCTTAACCACTGCACCACCAGGGAAGCCTGGTAACAGTATCTCTTAACTCTAAAAATACTTTCCAAAGCATTCCGATAACTTAATCATAACAGTAGGTGAAATATGATTCACGGTCAAACTTTTTAAGCAAGTGATGTTATTTCCATTTTCGCACCATTCACTCTCTTCCTGAACTCTTACAATCTGGTCCCACCACAGACGAACCCAATGGTCTAATATCAATATTCATTCTTCTTGGCCCAGTGTTGCCACATCCATCTATTATTCATTTTTTTTCTAAATTACACTTTTCTAACTGTGAACTTTTTAAAAATTGTGTTGAAATACACATTATGTAAAGTTTCCCTTTTTAGCCATTTTTAAGTATACAGTTCAGTGGCATTAAGTACATTTATACTGTTGTGCTACCATTACCACAATCCATTTCCAGAACTCCTTTCATCTTGCAAAACTAAACCTCTATACCCATTAAATAATAACTCCCCATTCCCTTCTCCCTCAGCCTCTGGCAACCACCACTCTATTTTCTGTCTCTATGAATCTGACTACTCTAAGTTATTTCATATAGTAGTATAGTATTAGTCCTTTTGTGACTGGTTTATTTCTCTTAGCATAATGCCTTCAGGTTTCTTTCATACTGTAGCATGTGTCAGAATTTCCTTCCTTTTTAAGGATGAATAATACTCCATGTATATAAATGATACATTTTGTTTATTCATCTGTCAATGGACACTTGGGTTGTTTCCACATTTTAGCAGTGTGAATAATGCTGCTGTGGACATGGGTGTACAAATTCTACGTCTGAACTTTTGCACACACCATCTCCTCCCCTTGGAAACACCCTTTTTCTTCCTCTCCACTGATTAGATTTCAATCAAAATGTCAAAGTCTGGGTTCAAATAACATTGCCTGAAGCTGTCCCAGACACCTCTGATAGCAGGTATTTTGGGGAATGCTCACTTGACACTTATCGTACAGACCAGTGGTCCCCAACATTTGTGGCACCAGGGACCAGTTTTGCGGAAGACAATTTTTCCATGGACGGGGGTTGGGCGATGGTTCCCGCGGTAATGCGAGCTACTTGGAGGGATGGGGCGTGGCCGATGAAGCTTCGCTCACTTGCCGGCAGATCACCTCCTGCTGTACGGCCCGGGGGGGGGGGGGGGGGGCGTTGGGGACCCCAAGTATAGACGCTTGTTTTCAATTTATCTTTTCTTACGTGAGTGTTTCATAAGTTTTTTAAGGCGAGATATAATGGGAGGTTTTTCTCACTGTTTGGCTGGTTGGTTAATAGGTTACTATAGAGCTTGGTTTAGTGATTTTCATAGACTAGGTATGTAATTAATCAATGTTATGGAGATGATCATGAGGAGGAGGAGGATATAGAGAAACAGGCAGAGAATTAGCAGAGACTTTTCCCACTGGTTGCACATCTGTATGGCTGCTGAAGATTTAAGAGTAACAAAAATACTCTCACTTAATCTTTCCTAACTTTCACATCTTTTTTGTTTTTGTGTTTTTTTTCATTACGCGGGCCTCTCACTGTTGTGGCCTCTCCCGTTGCGGAGCACAGGCTCCGGACGCGCAGGTTCAGCGGCCATGGCTCACGGGCCCAGCCGCTCCGCGGCATGTGGGATCTTCCCGGACCGGGGCACGAACCCGTGTCCCCTGCATCGGCAGGCGGACTCTCAACCACTGCGCCACCAGGGAAGCCCTGACATCTTTTTTGATATGCATTACTACAGCACTAATAACTGCACAAAAATATGTATGTAGGGTAAGTATAAAATGGTTATGTGACTTACTCAAAGTCACAGCTTGTAAATGCTAAATCGGAGACCAGAACCCAGGTCTCTGTTCTCTCCCCACTGCCAGTTTTCATAACACGGCATTGTAACCGGCTGACTTCAGAACCTGAGGAGTGTTTTTACCCATTTTGGTTTTGGATCTTCTTATTTCACATATATTATCCTGCCTTATCCTGTCATGGGCAGAGAAAACACAGAATGTTCACATCTAGCCTGAGAATTTAAAATGGTTTTGACAAGCTCGTTATATGGCTTAGAATAAGCAGAATGAAAATTCAATATGGATGACCATAGCTCCACAAATTACAGAAATAAGCTCTAGAGAATGGTAGAATATTAGGCACAGCAGGAAGATCTTTAGAAGCTAGTTGACCATAGCCTGAACATGGATTAGTAATGTAGGGACATAATACACTTTTGACAGAATATCAGAAAAGAAATATAACAAGAATTACCTATATAGTAATTTTTTTCTCCCCAATTAAAGAAATGAGCCATTATCAGAGATTTTTTTTTTTTGTTATTTGGAATTTAAGATATGTGGGTGTATCCTGAGAACAATAACCATAAATGTATACATTCATTTACTGAAATATTTATTAAATACCTATCATAATGTACCAGGCATTGTGGCAGGGTTACAGAGTAAAGCACAGTCCCCAGCATAAAAGACCTAAAGTGTAGCTTTAGAGATGGGCAGATAAAAGACAGTTAGAATTTGAAAGAGGTATATATACAAGATCCTCAAGTAACAAGAGCAGAGATGTCTAACCCTGACTAGGCTGCAGGATTTAGTCAGGGAAGACTTCCTGTCTGGATTGGGAGTTAATCAGGAAGAGAAGCGGGTGGCGTGGTCATTTCCCATAAATAAAGTCACTTGAGCCAGGACATGAAAGTAAGAGAAAACATGGCCACTCTAGCTAGTGAGGAGGTAGGTATGACCAGCATCACGGATGTGAGCTTGGACAGTGGTGGGAAATGGTGGGCAAGGAAGGTACGCCTTTGGCTATAAATGGAGGGCTTGAATTTTAATTTGCAATTTATCTCTGTGTCTCCAAGACAGTGCTTGACACATAGAAAATATTTTGTGTTTGGACAAATAAATGATTCTTTCACAAGCTAGATATTTGAACCTGAGAACAGACAGCCTCTAAATGTTATTTTATGAGGAATGCTTATGACATGTTCTCTATCTTCCCTGATGATAGCACCAAACAGAATAAGCAAAACTAACAGATAAAGGCTTAAGTGTTTTTTGTTTTGTTTTGGGTTTTTTTTTGCAGTACACGGGCCTCTCACTGTTGTGGCCTCTCCCGTTGTGGAGCACAGGCTCCGGATGCGCAGGCTCAGCGGCCATGGCTCACAGGCCTAGCCGCTCCGCGGCATGTGGGATCCTCCCGGACCGGGGCACGAACCCGTGTCCCCTGCATTGGCAGGCGGACTCTCAACCACCGCGCTGCCAGGGAAGCCCAAGGCTTAAGTTTTATACAACAGAGAATCTACTGACTGTGAACAAGTTACTCGGCAAATAGCTTGACTATGCAGACTCAAGGAAATCATGGATTCCTCCTTGAAGAGCTCTCAAAATGTGATCAAGACCCACTCTGGGGGTAGGTTAGGTGCAACCTTGCTTAACCAAACTGGTGAAAGCCTTCGCTCTGATCTGGGGAGCAACCTTCAAGTGCTCCAACTGCAAGTCTGCAAGCAAGTTCAGGGTTAGCATAACTTATTTGTCCCTGCTGCATCCTGACTGATGTGATTACAGTTTTATTTTGACTGCTTTCAAGGTAACCTTTTCTGCCCTTTATGTGTATTCAGGAGCGTTGGCAACTAGTGGTGCCCATATTGCTTTATAGTCATCTGTGGGGGGCGGCATAGGGGGTGGAGGACATTTAAAGAAAGAGCAGTTTGCTGTGGTCCCTCCGGAGACCCTCCTGCTGATACCCCTCATTACCTTTATCAACATTCTGCTTTTGTACCCGTAGCTACCCTGCAGCTCAGGAAACGGAATGGTAGCTGCCCTCCCATTCCACATTGGGCAGGCCCTCAGAGCATCCAATAGTCTCTCCTGCCCACAAAACCTTGGCCCAGCTTGGGGAAATCTCCCTATTTGTAAAAGGCTTTGCATAGTTAGAGCCAGCACACAGGAACACGCAATCTGATTTTCATGATAAAAGACCATTTTTTGCATACGAGAATCATGCTGAAGTCCCTTGCTCAGGCTGATAGATCTCCAGTGCCATTTTTGCTGGCCTGGTGGCAGCCTCCTCCGGCTGAGTGGCAGCAGGAGTCAGGAAATGTCTACAGTTAGGGCAACCGCAGTCAGGATTTGCTAATAGAGACAATACCTTGCCCCGAAGGCAGTTTCCAGCTGCAGCCCTGAAGCACACACGTTGAGAATGTATCACACAGAACTGTCAGTCAGTACTGGAGCCTGAAAATTGTTGTTTCAAATGTTACAGTACAGACAAATCGCCTCTCTGCTCTTGCTGCCAAAAAAATGACAGCTTAATTTATGCCGCACTGAAGCTACATTACAGAGCCATTCAGCTTGGCAGTTAAGTACGGGCCACGCTCCCGTCTTCCCCCTGTGAGAGTGCGCTGGGGAGAAATACACAGGGGCTATAACAAGGACAATTGGCCTGGGTTTGCCAAGTCAGTGGGACTAAATACAGGTGAAACAGTATCGGCAATAAAATACATCACCCCCACCTCATTTGCAAAACCCACGTCTGCCCCTGCAGTTGCAAATATTCAGGAGAGCCTGTGGCAGCATTGTCATGCACGGGATAGATTAGGGAGAGATGTGCTGGTGTCAACCCCCTGGGTTTTATGTCGAGGGGAGGTGCTGTGGTATTACTGTGACTTTGAAAATTATGTCAGTATCCTTGATGCAGACCTTCAAAACTTGGCAGTGTTTACCCTTTCTGAAATTAAAAAATCTGTCAGTATTATACTGCAGTAGCCAAGACTCTGTATTTTTCGTTTAGATGTACCTTAAGGTACTAAAGATACTCTTAATAGTCATTTTTTTTTTAACCAACCCAAGTTATTACCACCAAGGTTGTGTTTCATATCCATTTCTGCAATTTTCACACATAATGGACCATCTCGTACTTGAATGGCAAGCAGTATGACTTCTTTGGGCGGCAAGAACAGAAAAGTTCGAGATCAGCTAGGGGTGTTCTTTTCTTCTCATTCTCAGCCATGAAACTTCCCTAATGTCAATCAAATTCTAATAAATAAATAGTCTAATTTTTACTGACCTTTCAGATGAGGAATCAAAGTCTCCCTAATATAATTGTGTCAGAGTACATGGCTACCGTTTTATGTAAAGGATGCCAGGTTTCAGAGGCCCTTTCATAGGGACCCTCTTTCTCAGAATGGCTCCATGGAGTTGGAATATTAATTGGACTGCAGGATATTTTGCCAAGAAAAGATTTATAAGTAATTTACAAAATATTTTTAAGGCAACCCTTGTAAAACATCGTAGCCCCGAGAAAGCAGGTCCTCTGCAATTGGTTTCTCTCTGCTCAGTAAGCCATTCATAATAAAATGAGCGGCCCTCAAAACAGAGCAAATGCATTTGCAATGGCTGTTGATGTGCTATAAATCATTCTCAATAAAATGACTTGCAGAGATAAATGATACATATCTATTTAATAATCCATTATCCAAAATAAATATTCTACCTTAAAGCAAACGCACTTTCCCTGGTTGTTGATGTATTAGAGCTGCTCAGGCTAATGGTAAAATGATTTGTAAAGTGGGGCTCCGGTGCTGGCCATCGTCTTGTGTGCTCAGGAGAGATTAATACCTCTTCATAACTCATCAATAGAAATGCCTTAAAGTAAAAACATCAACCAAAATGTTTTCATATATCTGTAACCATACTCATTTTAGCTTCCTCATTGGGTGCCTTTGTTGTCAAAAGGTGAGCATTTTTCAGCCTGGCATTGCAAAGGGGTGATGTTAGGCTATAACCAAAAGGCCAAATAGGCCTCTAATCTCTAGGATCTATTGTGTAAAATAGGCCATTGTTAGGTACACTAGAATCAACACCAAACAATAAGAAAAGCACTCACATTTTAAACAAGCAGGAGGATATGGGTTTGCTCTAAAAAAGTTGAATTTTCCCAGATCTAAAATCCTACTCAACTTGATCTCAACTTGGTGTATACATGGTGTATATGGCTGTCTCCCACCCAAATACTGTACTTATGGGTCCTTTCTCCAGCACCTGTTAGTCTCGGTAGCCTTTGGCTCAGCTACCAGCACTGCAGGTCATCAAGCAGGATGACCTTGGACATGTCAGCTCTCTGTTTGCTGGTCACTCTCCAACAAAGGGACTCAACCCTAGGTGATCTGTAGAACTTCTACCAGCTTTAAACACCTGCAATTCTTAACATCTTGCTTTCTCATATTTGTATTATTATTTTAACTCTTTTGCCTGTTTTTTTTGGTTTCTGTCCTGAATTTTGTAATTCTAAAGAGTAAAGAGTCTTTCTGATTAAGCCTAACACTGTTATCCCACAGAGTGTTAAAAGGATGACTGTGGTCATGATTACGGGTATATGTCATATTCAATTCACTGAATTTACCATTCAAATATTCCCACATATCTGTGCAAAAACATGGCTCCTGCCTGCCCTCACCATCCAGAACCCAGTACAGGAAAATCTGCTCTTTTGGTAGCTTCTAGCCAAGTGGTGTCCTCTGTCCTTTTGTTCCTCTACCATTCACAATCTCATCTGCGACCACAGCCTACCTGTCACAGAACTCTTGCCTAAAGCTGACGGACAGGTGAAATCTGACTCTGATTAACTGGCAGTTCCATAAACCTTTCACCCGCCCCCATGTCATGCTAGACGTTACCAGTTCGTGTGCCTGGGTTTTTAACACTCCTTAACTGGCGTTTCTGTTACTGTTATATCTTAACGAGCCCGAGTGAAAACATTCCAGGTAACCAGTGCCTGATAGATACGCCTCCACTGAGTTGCAGGCAATTCTTTTACAGTAATTTTTCCCCCTCCGGGTTTTATCAGTCCACTAAAAGGGGGCCAAGTTGCAAAAACAAACTGTATCATTCACCAGTAATGTAGGGAGTACCTACTATGGGCCAAGTCTCATGCTAGGCTTTAGAACAAACATTACCTTTTACCTCAAGGACTATAAAAGTTACTGGCTACATAGCTAACTTTTTATTTATAATAAAAGTCTCTTACTACCCTGCGCGTTGACACACTTCTTTGAAAATAGTAGGTTAAGTCTTTTCCTTGTGAACAAAGGAGCACTTAGGTCTTCAAGACTGTGCCTTTAACATGCCTATGACTCTCCAGAGAAAGAGCCCCAGAAGGCAGCAAAGTATGGCTATCATGTGGCCAAAGTTTCAACTCCAGGTTTCTCACTGAATTATCCTAATATGAATGCAGATTCCCACATCTCTAAAATCAACTGTTTCTAAAACTATGGAAACAACAGGTGTAATTCCTATCAATTAGCGTGGCAAGTCATACTGCTTACCTGCTGGCTGGGCCACCTGCTTGACTTCCTGATGCTTCCCCTCCTGCTGTCCTCTTCCCAATTTTACTCTGAAAAAGCACCTTCCATCTTCCCTGCCTGAACCATTTTTCCTTTTTAACTTGGGAAGTTAACTTTTCTTTTTAACCTCTGAAGAGGGAAATAATTCCATGAGGTTTTGTCCTTTCTGAGGCATATGGTGCCCCGTGATGAGTCAAGGGAATTGACGTAAAAATACCGAGAAACCTAAGGAAAAACGACTCTTGACAAATGTAAATCAGGATTTAGCCAAACCAGCTGACTTGTTAGCGATGTATATTCAAAAGTCAGTAGAGGCTCTTGTCCCATAATTGGAGTTTGGTTTATAGTTTCGTTGGTAGCAAGCTCATAGGGTTCGCCACAGAGGGTTTAAGTCGTGTGTGGTGTGTCATGGGTGTCACTGCACAAACATCAGGCTTTGAAAATCTCTACAGCCCTTTGAAAGAAAAATCACTGGCAGCTAGAACAATCTGCAGACATACTGAAAGCTCTGTCTGTCTCAGAGGGACATGTGAGGTTCCAATGCAGCCCTTTCGACACAAAGTTAAAACTTTCGTGATTAAATTTTCTATCTCCAGATATTAATTGTGACTAATATCCAATAAGTCTAAATACTAACTAAAAGTAGAGTTACTGGTCTTTGAGGTCCAGAGTAAGTATGAAACGATTTTGTTCTAGCTTCTTTCAAGCCCATGTCCACCCATCGAAGGCCACACTGACAAAGGTGTCAGCCTCATGGTTCTGTCTGGTTTCTGATCCTCTAACCCAGACTGATACTCCAAAACCAGGAGAGCACAACCAACCCTGATTTGTTTTAATCAAGCAAAGCTAAGGGAGGGATATTTACAGTATTTTAGGGTCTGAGCTGAGTGATTTCCAGGTGGGACTTGCAAAGTGGGGGCCTGAATGGAATTGGGAATAGATTATGACACAATCACTTTAGATTGATGAGTATAGCTGGGAGAGGGTCTTGAAGTAAGTTGCTTTGGTTATAGCATAATCTTAACTTCTAAGAGTATTTCCTGGAAAAAGTAGCTAAATTTTTTTGTATGTGTGGCCCTAGCATTCCTTAATTCACAGACAGGGAATTATGTTGGTCTCAATTCCAGGATCTACACTTGCCTAAATAGTATCAGAGAGAGAAGCACCCCAGAAGCTGTCAAACGTACATTCTTAGATTAACATTTATGCAACTGCCTAATACCACCTCCACCAACAAACCAACCAAATGAACGAACTACCCTCCTTCCTTCCTTCCTTAGCTCTCTTGACTCTGCCCTAGATTCTGGACCAATACCTCCTTCAGGACATCCTTACAATGCCACCCCCATGAAACCATATGGACCCATGAATCCTGACCCTTGTCACTGTTGGATCACTGCAATATGCAGGAGGCTTGGTGTTCTTGGTTAATCTTTGTTCCCTGGGCAGCCTTTCTTTAGCACCAGAGCTAATGCTGACTGGTTTTGACTACTGCAAATCATATGCTACTTCTTTGATCAAAACTCCATGAGAGATTATTTTTCTCTTCCTGCCATCTCTTTCTGACCACGGTTCAACTCTGACCTTTTATAGAACACATTCAGTAGCTCCTTTCCTCGTTTTCACCTTGCTTCATGCCTTCTGTTCAGTTTCTCCATTTACTAAACTCCTTATCTCTGACTTACTATTGTCTGGTACTCAAAACTGACAATACATTGGTGTTGACCTCCACTGCTCTACATTGGCCATGGTTTTTCATTCATATTCTAGCTGTAAGTTCTCCCTGTGGCTTCAAGCTATTATTCTGTAACCCCTTGGTACCCACATGAGATTGTAAGCCCCCTCTCCAATTCTGACCTGCCTCTCACTCCACTGTGAGTGAGAATAGATAGATACTTCCCAACAAGCTACCTGAACTGCTACCTTGAAAAGTGTGCTCCATTCTCTCAGGAGTTATCTCTAACATTTAAAACATCTAAATATATATAAATATAGTGACAAGTACAAGTTTTTTTTTTTTGTATTATCATAATCCAACAAATCCAACACCTGTTTTAAAATGGGAACACTCCAGGATAGGATACAGTTAGCAAGACAGTTAGAAAAGTTGTTCTGCCTTTCAAAAACGAATTCAGGATGTTTTAATAAAAACCAAAGATGGCTGTGGAAATTAGCTGTAGGTACTGAGCACAGAATGATTAAATAAATGAATAGAATTAGCAATTGTTGTCTTGCCTTGGCTCTAGTTCCTGTCTCACTTTTGATTTGCAGTGACTGCTGGCAAGGCAAATGGTTGTTCACGCTGGACTAGACTTGCAGAAAGCGAAGTGGTGTCTTTTTGTCCCCAGGAGAGATCCTCCTCTGGTCTGTGGTTTGACTCAGGTGGCTTCCTAAGTTTGTGCCAATATTTTCAACATATGTCAGTGAGGAGGATGTCATTGTCTACTTTTAAAAATGAGTTTAGATATGTGACTGTTCAAGTCACTTAGGTTTATTTGACAGTTCATATAACTGCTAAGAAGGATGAATTATTATTATTCAAAGGAAGAAAAGCAGGTGTTGTATGAAGAGGTTCTTGGTGCTGCTATACCAAGGCGAGCACAAGGTCTCAAAACGCTAAATGTTTGCAGTGTGCTGACTGGAAGAATATCAAGACTCTGAGACACGTATTCCTTCTGCTGTACTCTGAAACCATCTGTCTTGGGCAAACCTAAGTTATCAGGTTTACCAGATAATGTAAATGTTTATAGCTATATATTAAGTAGATAGATAGATAGATAAAACATAATTAATCAATCTGTGTAAAGCCCTACAGGGTAGGGAGTACTATGGTCCCCAGTATACAAAGAGATAGAGACACCAGGAAGTTGAGTCCATTGCCCACAGTCATATAACTACTCGATAATGAACTAGAATTTGAACGCAAGCAATCTGGCTCCAGATACAAGGCTGCCTCAACGAGGAAAAGAGAAACCATTTTAATGGCTTATGTTATAATACATTTCAGCATGACCCAGAATTTGGGATAAGGTGAGACTTAGTTGAACACCATCCTGTGGGAGTTCCCATAGGGCTTCACTGTAGGTCAGTCTCACAGGTTACCTTCTCTATTTCTGTGTCCCTAGCCCAACACAGTGCCTGGAACAACGGAGGGGATTAACATCCTGGGGTATGGAGCTGAGGCTGTGAAAAGAGAGACGGGAGCTGTGATCTCTGGTGGGCCATGCCTCTCAGTACAGCTCAGTGGTTAAAGGCAGGGGTTCCAGCATCGGACTCTCTTGGACTTAAATTCTGACCGTGGATCATGATGGTTCCAATGGATGCCTTGAGCAGGGGTGGTGACTCTAGCTAGCCCTATAAACTCCGTCAGCCACTGCCACCCTAAATAAGCCTCTACTCTTCAGCTGAAACAGAATGCTTGCCTGCAAATGCCGCCCTAAAGCTTTGGCTCCCACTAATTCCCAACACCCAAACAATACTGCCTCGCCACGTCCTTCCGAGTTGATACTCAGCAACCGCAGTCACCACCGATGGTGGGCACATCATCTGGCCTGTCTCAACCTGTTTCTACATCTCAAAAGTGGGAATTCTGGCAAGGCTGATATAAAATCATTACATAAGTCACTTAGCACAGTAGTCAACTCAGAGCAAGCACTCTGTAAACGTGATTGCAACCTGGTTTCCTCTGCAAATGAATAATCAGGATTCACAAACTCTCATCAATATTTCCAACAAGTCACTGGAAATTACATGTTTATTCTCAGGAAGGTTGTATAGACTGAAACATTAAGTTTCTCTGCTTCTGATGGTATTATAAGTTAGTGACATTTGTTACATGTCCCTAATTAAAGAGTGGAAAAAGAATTACTTTAAAATGCAGTTTCGTATATAAAAATTACCTAAGCATTCTAATTTACACAGGCTTAAATGTTACACGTTATTAACAATAGTAATAAAATTATAGTTATATAGAGTTTTAATTTATTAACTTTTTACTATTAGCCTCAAAGAACATTTATCAGATACCTATTAATTAATTAATTAATTTATTTATTTTTGTGGTATGCAGGCCTCTCACTGTGTGGCCTCTCCCGTTGCGGAGCACAGGCTCCGGACGCGCAGGCTCAGCGGCCATGGCTCACGGGCCCAGCCGCTCCGTGGCATGTGGGATCCTCCTGGACCGGGGCACGAACCCGTGTCCCCTGCATGGGCAGGCGGACTCTCAACCACTGCACCACCAGGGAAGCCCAGATATCTATTAATTTAATTGAGAATTTAATAAGCACCAAACACCATATGAAAAGAAATATATTAATTCAGCCTATTGGAATATAAAACCTTCTTTTGATTATGGTTTTTTTTTTTTTTTTTTTTTTCTTTGTTCAGCCTCATCAGACTTCAGAATGTCTAGATTTAAAAGCCTAGTTCACCGGCTCCTTATGGGCCAAAGTCACATCTTCTAAGAGGACAGACTGATTTATCGAGATACTGATTTGTGTTTGTTATGACTCTGTTTTTTACCCACCTCCCCCTTCAAGAAAGTTTTGCATTCCTTTTTCTGGAGAGTGGGAAAGGGACCTATCTTAGGGAGAGGTTATTGCCATGGGGGGAGAACACTGAAGCTACCTGGAGTCAACAGCACCTCTGTTCTTCTGTACAAGCCTAAACTCATCAGTGACAATATGTATATCGTGGAAGGCAGCAAGAAAGAGGAAGGTTGTAAAAGGAGAGGAAGGGGGAAGGGATAGGCTCTCGCATTAATTGGTGTCAGAACCTTGGGGAAGTGGTAAGTTCTCAAGGAAATGGCTGTGTGTGCACTTCAGGAATCCAGACCTAGACATCTAATGGGGCCTTCCATCCTCTGAAAAGTTTCCTGTGACCCACACAAAACATGGCAACAGAGAGCTGCCAGAACTCAAGGACTCCGTTGGTTTTAATACCAGCGTTGGCTGGATAGCTCAGAGGTTCCTGATGTTCTGGGCACCATGTAAATCTTCTGGATTTTTATATGACCTAAAGAGAGATGGAGATGGAGCTCTAATACTGCATTTATAGGTAAGGAGTTCAGAGTCAGACTTGTTTATTTAGATAATAAAAAGAAAGAGACTTGTCTTGTAGACCCTATAGTTTGTAGACAAATAGTCTTACTGCCACACGTGCCTTAGCAAAGAACTTTGCACATGTTAGGTGTATAGTGAATTTTTTTGAATTGGAGTGAAATTGCAGGTGGAAATTTATGGTAGTAATGTTAATTGAGGTTTACACAATAAAGTAGACACTTGTCCCAACAGACATTAGAAACTATCTAGAAAGCCATTACTTCAGTGATTAACAGTGATGGTGCCACAAGGCAAATGTGTGCTATAGAATATGTAGAAAAGAGTAAACAAAATAGTGCCAGTTCAGTGTGGCAATCTTTGTGTCACTTGCTAGCTGAAAAAATGAGTTATGCCCTTGTTTAATTTGTCAGCGTTTCAATTAGAACATCATTGGTGACCCTTCCTCCTGACACAGGCTATTTTGTTCTTGCAACAAACTTGGCCATTGGCCACATTTCCTGTTATTGATGATGTGAATTTATGTATTGCAGATATAAATGATTTAATTGCATATATAAATGATTTAATTGCAGATTAGATAAATATGATGTAGACATTCCCAATCACATAATTATTCAAAAGATGATAATAATTTTGTCCCATTTGTCAAATAATGTTACTGCATTTTAATTTACATTTTCAGAAGACTTAATTAACCAGGTTCTAGGAATTTAGACAGGAACAAGGCGTCTTAAATCCTTTCTAGAACAAGGTGGGATATAAACAAATAAATAAATAAACAAACAGACAAGAGCACATTGTTCCTTTTACAGATATGATTGCTTTCCTCTAAAGATTCCTTTTTTTTTCCCCAGAGAAGAACATGGTGTACTTGAGAAAAGAAGTAGTGGCCCATCAAAATTAAAATTAATAATTAGAGAAAACATACAGCAAGTGTATCCAGATTTAGGACTAACATTTTAAGATCCACTTTTTTTGAAGCTGTTCTTTGGCATTAACTTAGAGCAGGGATACATAACTAAAATTGGGGTTCTTAAACATGGGTGGGAAAAGAATTACATCTTTATTTTCCCCGTATTGAAATTTAGCCTTTTCTTCCATTACAAGTGCTGGCAACAAATCACAGTAGTATTTGCAGTACCTATGATGTCACTGATCAAAGTCTCCTTAGATCTTGTTATAAAATGTGTTAGTAAAGAGGCATGTATCTTCCATATCGCAGTTATGTGTTTTTAATATTGTTTTCCTTTGCAGTAGTATGTATATGACTTTATGAATTTAACAACATTCTGAGAAGGGGCCCGTGGGCAGCATCAAACTGTCAAAATGGACCATGGCAGAGAAAAGTTTAAGAACCTTGGCTGGATACAAGGTTTCAGGAAGGAATCCTGGGTTTAAAGCCTCATCAGTAAGTGGCAGGGATCATCTTGTATGCCTTTGTGTTCCCGCACTTGTAGTGAGTGCTTAATAAACACTTGCTAAATAGTTAATAAATGTATATATACGTCTCAGTATGTGATTATAATAACAAATATTGCAGACTTTCTAGTCCTCTCTTAAATCAGAAAATTATTAAGGGACGTGAACATGTTTTCATCTTTTCAAGACATAGTTTGTGCTTAATACTTTTTTTGGCCAGATAATGAATTTGTTAAATTACATTTTTAACAACACCAACGCACACAGTGCCTGCTTTAATATTTTCAACAAATCATTTGGCTTTTACAACATACGTATAAGGGAGTGAGAAGGAAGTGAAGGATTGAAGAGTTCTGACACAATTTTCTGCCAGGCTGACTACAATTTAGATACGTGCCACAGCTTTGATGGATCAAACCCAAGCATTTGTTCATTACCGTGTAAGGAGGGAAGGGGGCAGTTTTTAATGGGACAAAATTAGACAAAGCTTATTTAGAAAGGGGTCTGTTTATTCAGGGATACAGAATCTTTCTGGGAAACATTTTTTTCCTACCTGAACCCAAAACGCCAAGGTCAAAAGTAGGTCTAGCGATATGTCCCCTTGGCTAGGGAAGCCATAGATAGCAGCAGGGTCAGAACCAACATAGAAACAGTGAGCCCCTGACAGCCTGCTGTTGCCCAGCATAGAGAGCCTAGAGGACTTGTACGAATGTCCTATCACTGCCATAGCACGTTACCACAAACTTGGTATGTTACCATCTTACATTTCTGTATGTTGGGAGTCTGACACAGGTCTCACCAGGCTAAAATTAAACATCGACAGGACTGTTTCTTCTGGAGGTCCTGGGTAGGATCAATGTAGGGGATCATTATGCTGCCTACCACAGTGTTCACATGAGCAAGGCCTAATCCTGAGGAGTCAGAGGGCTCTACAGAAAAGCGGTGACCTCTAGAAATGAATTCAAATTTGGGGCAATGAATAAGGAGCTCAACTTACCATAGCCCAGTAGTTAGCTAGCAATGGGTCCAAGAAATGAGTACATGGGAAGGAACAAGAGGTTTAATAAAAAAGGCAAAGAGCAGTGTTTGCCTTTCTGTATGGGGTACAAGGCCTTAGAGGGAGCAAGTGCACACAGGGAGAGAGCGGTACAAGCAGAAAGATGACACTAGCAGAAGACCTACAACCACAGGGTCAATGATCAGTAACAGAGAAGAAGTGTTATACAATAGAATTTGGAAATTACTTATTAAGTCTGAGAACCTAGCACAGCTCTCATACTCAAGAGGTCTAATTATCATTGAAGGAGTTACTTATCCCTATGACACAAGTATAGAATCCAAAGAACTTTGCAAAAGAGACTAGAGATTTTGACCACAGTCCATTTTGGTTTCTGGGGAGAAGAGCCATTGAATAAGGCTCACAAGAGGTACTAGGTAAATATTATTACATGTATGTGAACTTAGCCAACTGCTTAGTAGCTATGCATTTACTTAACGAATCTAGTCCTGAATTAAAGACTTCTCTATCGTGAGGATTCCGAGTGAGTTCAGTGGCAAACCTGGTCACAGTTTGTGGAGCTTGCTAGGTTTTCTTTTTCACCAACGTCAGTTCCATATCAGATGTTTAAACAAGTAAGTTTCCTTGGCTTAGATATTTCCAGGTAACTCAATATTAAGCTTCCACTTCGTAAAAGAAATAGCTTTGGACCAAGATAATATTTCTATATAGACTCATTAAGTATAATCTCAGTTTGAAAGGAAATTTGAAATAGATTGTTTCATGACTGCTAAAGATTTTGTTTATTTTGAGTGAATTCTCCATCTTTATAATCTTGTTTTCATTTGCACTTGAGGAATCATTCCTTTAATTAGTAAAAAGTATTTCAAAAATGGGTCCAATAACCCCTTGGATAACCTATGCTTGGGCCTCTTGAATCTAGTGATGTGCAGTTTTGCCTACAAGAATTTGACAGAACCCCCTTGATTCTCCGAAAAGTTTCTGATAAGGAAAATCCAATGAAGATTATTACATTAACATGAAATCACAAGCAACTCTGCTTGGTTTGTATATTCATTGTTGGCAAAAGACCAGTGTTTACAGTAGAGAGGTGATGAGACAGTTTCTGTTAGGATCTTGAATACTCTATTTTGAAAATAATACAGGGGCAGATGCCTTGGCAGGACTAGATGTACACCAAGAACAAGCAACAGCCAGGAAAATGCTACTTAGGATAGATTTAATTTGCAGGAGTAATTGATCCTTTTAAAGTAGTAAGTTTATTTCTTGTCATATCAGTCTGACTTTGGATAACAACTAAATGTATTTTAGTAGTACAGCTTTAAAAACAATGACTCTTTGTGATCATTTTAAACTGTACAGTGGCACCCCCATAAGAGGAGACCCAAGAGACAATTTGACAATTTTCTCCCAAACGTAAGAGTTTTGCAGTAAACAGAGGGACATTTCTAGTTGCTAAGAAACCTGTCTTTAACATGGCCACTTTTGATAAACAAAAGCCTCATGAATTATGGTTTCTAATTTTTAGATATAATTATGATAGAGCTGCACTTCTATTGTAACAATATGTCTTACCATATATATTACTTAAAGTCCTAATGATTTTGTTATTTAAGTAAGTAAATAAATTTGGTTCGGGGCAGTCCTTTCTGAGTCTCAAGAGAGAAAATAAGACAGATAAATTAAAATGCACATAATTACGGTACAGTAGAATTGTTTGTAACTGTCTCCAATACACGGCCCTTTAAAAACTAAAAAGGAAGTTCTAAGCAATATGTTTAAATAGAACACACTTTGTATTGACTGACTTGTATTATCTGTGCCTTTGATCACTATTTAAGAGAACATGGCTTCGGGCCAGCTATAGAACACCTAAAAACAAACCTTTAAAGACTCAAGTGATGTTTTGTCCAGGAAATCAAACACCTAGCCAAAGGGCATCATAAATAAATTTGATCTCTCTTCAGGGGGTGCCCCTGAACAGGCCATTAGAAAGCCTCTCTTTATTTCAACCAATTCTGAGAGGAAACTAATTAAACCCGCTCTTAGATAAAGTTGATTAGGCTGGAAGAAGAGCTTGGAGCTTGGAGACAAGGACTGACACAGCCCTCCAGTGGGGAGAAGGCTGTGGGAAAGTTCTTAGGCTTGGGTACAAAATGATTCAATAGCAAAACTGAGCCAAGCCATTGAGAATTCATGTCATCCCTAGATGAGAAGATAAGAAGGTGTGGGCTGACAGTGGTGCCCCTCCTTTTCTGTCCTGCATCCATTTTACTTGGAGCGCTAAAATTTAGGGACAGTTTGGTGCAGTGCAATGCCCCTTAAATGATCTGTCGAGCGGATTAGGTTTTTTCTTGGCTTTTGTTTTCCAATCTGTCACATACAGATACTTTTCATAAAATACAGTGTCAGTGTTATTACTAAAATACAAACAACAAAGCAAAGGCATACAATTTACACGGCTCCATGTTTCACTATTATGTTCAACACGTACAAAATTACTTTGTCAAGTTACTATGAAAATGTCCAAACGCAGACTCCTAATTCCTGGGCTCATCTCTTTGCAGACAGGCAAGGGGCTACAGACCATGCTTGGTGTGTAACTAGTGTGCTGAACAGACTTATGGTTCAGACAGACTTGTGTTTAGATCCCATGTGTCACTTATTATCTGTGTAACTTGAGAAAGTTGTTTAACAATGTCCCAGTGATCAGAGAATCAACACACATTTCCTAATCTTCCTAGTATCAGGTACAAGATCCATGATCCATGTTGTAAATATTAAAATACTAAGATATCCCCCAATTCTTTTCTTTGTTGCTGCCACCTGAAATCGTTATCAGAAGACAGACCCTCCCTAGTTTTCCTCATTTCTGTTACGATATAATTTTAGTTTATCACAGGTGCGAATGAAGCCAAAGTTTGTTATCAATGCATCCCAGGAAAGGTCAAAAGCTAGAAATAATGGTTTCTGGTTGGGAGATTGGAAAAACTGTCTAACTGCAACCACAGCAATAGCTAAAATGAGCAACTCAAGTTCCCAGATGATGTGTTAGGTGGCCTCAGGCTGACCTGAGGGGAGAGTAATGAGTAGTAGAGAACTTAATAAATATTTGTAGAATGACGATTACAAAGAGTAACTCTGAGCTGACGACAGATTGGTCCATTGGGTGGAAACACAGATGATATATTACCTCTTATGCAGTACCATTATTATTTTACTATCTCAAGCATACTATCTTCAAGTGTACACTGGCCTACTCACTGGACCAGGAGTCTCCAAATATCTTTAGCCATGAAATCTATCTTCAGACATAATTTTAAATGGAAGCCTACTGTGTAAAACAGATGAAATCACGGTTGTGCTGACTGAAGCAGGAGGAGGTGGAAGAATTAGAGCTTTGCCTATATCTTGCCTTCCCTACACAAAATGCCTAGGACACCACAGAGCACGAATTGAAAATCTCTGCACTCGAATTCCACAGGAAGTCCAAATGAGGAGTCAAGTGAATGGTCAAGTTGCTGAACATAGCCAATTGTTGTTCTCATCTAAAACTAGCAGGTGTTCCCTTAGCTTTCAGCTCTCCCTTAGGACAGCTGCAAGATTTTGCCATTGATTGTCCTGCCTCATGGCAGTCCACTACCATTTTGCCCTTCATGAGACCATCTTCTCTCAGTCTTTCTGTATCTGTTTCCCCCTGTGTGAATTCTACCCCAATGACTACTGTGCCACAAACTAGCACAACTTCTTATTCAAAAACCCATAACAAACTCAACCCCAGGGCTCTGCTCTATTACTGGAGCATGAAGAGAATAGTGGGCAAAGAATGATTAGACAAGTTGCCCATCCTCTGTCTCTTTCCTGTCTTAGTCTTAAGGCTTGTCTGGTTAGAGTATCTATTGGGCCACTCCTCTTGCCAGGGATTCCACCCGTGAGTGTCAAGGGAACAAACATAACAACATAATTGGATTTGTATCTATTTCTTTGGGGAATAAATCCTCTAAAAAATTCTATGTCGATAGGTCCTCTGAGTACATACTACCGCTTCAGGTTCAGTTATATATAAAGGCAAAGTTTAGAAACCTCATACATTTAGAGATTGGATTGGATTTTTCTTTTTCTTTCTGAACTCATGGCTTTTAGTATATAACTATAATAGCTCCTATAGCACAATTACCTCACTAATTCAATGTTAGTGAAATCAAAACACAATAGCTCCATGAATAGTCCAGAAACATACAGATGAGGTCTTCATTGGATGCGTTCAGGATAGACTATCTCTTCAAATGAATTACATCAATGTAGTCTTTCTGTAACTCCTGCCAGCCACGTTCTACATCTTTACAAGACAGTAGGATCGGAGTCAATCTCATACTCATGATTTTAATCCAAAGTATTTAACCTACCCATTTACAATGGCATGCTTTAGAAGCACATAGCAAGCAAGACTCGTTTTCTTTCTTAGACATTACCCTTAATAATTTCTGAACTTGCTGACACATAAACAGTATTTCTGTCAGTCTTACAAACAACTGTCTTATAGGGAATTTATTATTAGGCTGGATCTATAGAAATCAAATAATAAAATATTAGGCAACTAAAACAAACTAATGCCTTAAAAATATATTTCTTTTCCTTCTATTCAGAATTTGGGAAGACAATGAAAGACAAATTCTACCTAACCTCTGAGGTTTTGTTTTTTTTTTTTTAACATCACTACGTATATCAAAACACTTAATACTTTCCACGGACTATTAATATGTTAAATCAACTCCATAAAACCTTTCTTGATAATTAACTAATGATTTCAAAAGAATGTTTGGTTACAAACAAATTTAAAATATGACCAAATACCAAATTGTGAAAGATTGGTCTTTCTAGAACTGTTCTTCGATAAAGCTTCTAATAAATATGCATTACTTATAGGAGATGAGAGAAACAATGTGATGTTCAACCACAAAAGAACACCCAGACTGTTGAGCAAGGCCAGAGTCTGTTCTGCAGCCTGTAGGTGCTGATGGAAGAAGCTAATGAGAAACGAGTGATTGTGACAAGCAATTATGTCACCTATGTGAACAGCTTAATTTTCTAAATTAGCCACTTTGATAATTATGACATCTCATTTGTCTTTTAATTCCATGAGCCCTGAAGTTTACCTTTCATTTTATTTCCAATCAGATAAGAGGCTTTGATAAGCCAAGGGTCTATTATGTGTCTGAAAAATTCAGATTTCAGGCTGATTGGCCTTGCTTTTTGCTTGAGCCAGAGCAAATGGCTCTCTCCACAAGAGCTCTCCAAGCCTGGCTTTCCTCGCTTCTGTTTGCAATAGTGCTGGGGGAAAAGCGGGGAGCGGGACAGAGATTGCAAAGCAAATTAATAGTGTCAACAGGACTGAAGAGAACACTGCCCAGCCTACTCCAGAGGAAAGGCAAACTGTTTTTCAAGTACATTAAAAATCACTTTAGCAGCGTCTACTTTACATGCATGCCCCCCAATTACTGAGCTAATTACAAACGATTCTGATGTACTCATCGAAGCACTTTCAATTTCTTTGGAAGACTATGTATCCTTCTTTTTTATTGTATTGACTTGGGAGGTTTACAAAAAGGTAGGGGTCTGAATAGCGAGGTTATGTTAGAAAGACAGATTATTTGAATGGGAAATCCCAATGACCATTGCCAGTTGGATTTCTGAAGCAGAGTTATATGTGAAATGAAGAAGTCCTAAATTAATCAATTTGCAGGAACTTTAGTAATCAACGGGGCCCTGTGACCTCTCTTACTTGAATGTGTGTGTACTTGGCAGAAAGATGCCAAGAAGAACCAAACCAGATGAAAGAGTAATTGGTTTACACCATGACAGGGATGTGCTCATATGTCCCTTCAGAGACAAGGGCCTAAGATGGGTGTTCAGATCAGAATGTGGTGCCTGAAACACTTAGAGGACTCAAGAAATTTGTTTTAGGCCCTTGCATTACGGTAGGGCCATAGACAGTTTGTGTTAACCAGTAGGGCAGTGGATTAAGGACGTGGCCTTCAGGAATCAAGAGATAGCTTGACTGTTCACACACACACACACACACACACACACACATCAGCAATATGCAAAACTATATATATTTCTACATCCTACCATCGTCTGACCAGATAACATCAATGAGTGGATGACACTTCTCCTGCTTTCCACATGTTCCCAAGGCTGTATGTTATCTTTCCTTTTCCTTTCCTATTCGGGCCTGCCCTTCTGGTTTATTTTAACCTGATCTCACCCAGAAAAAGGACGTTTTTGTGCATATCCCTGGGTCTCCCATATCTTAGGATAAGTATTAAATTAATTGATTGGAACCACTGGTTCCCAAACCTGAGTGATCAGTTTCACTGCCTACCTCCCACTCAGCCCTCCAAAAAAGATACCCAGGCACAGTCAGCCTCACATGGGGAATCCTGCTCATCCCAGCAGTGGTCTGGAACCCTTCCGGGTCTTCGGGACTGTGCCTAGATATTCTTGGGCTTATGCAAAACTCTGCCCCATGACTCCTCAGAACATAGGAAGTGTCTTGGTTAAATCCCCAGCAATAGATGCCAGGCTGAGAGTCATTACCACCACTGAGATCAGAAGGAGATACTCTACTAGAAAGACAGGCAGGTACTAAGAGTCTGAATTAGGATTTATTTTTAAGCAATCCATTTTCTCCCTTTTTAATATACTGAAAGTATCTATAAAGCCTCTTTATAAATATAACTGTCAAACTTATAATTAGCTTAGTTATCATTTCATTTTTTAATGGAATAGGTTGTTAATATTTTTATTAAGATACAATTTACATGCAGTAAAATTCACTTTTTTTACCTTACAGTTTTGCAGGATTTCACAAATGCATACAATTATATAACTACCACTACAACCAGAATATAGAACAGTTCCATCACCCCAAAAAGTTGTCCCATGCCCCTTTATAGTCAATCCCTTCCCTCAGCCCCAACCTCTGACAACCACTAATCTGTTTCCTGCCCCTAAAGTTTTGCTTTTTCAGAATGCCATATAAATGGAATCACACAGTACATAGCCTTTGGACTTGGCCGAATGCATTCGGGATTCAACTACATTGTTGTGTGTATCAGTAGTTCATTCCTTTCTATTGATGAGTATTATTCTGTTGTATTGCTGAACCACAAACCGAAGGACATTTTGGTTGTTTGCAGTTCTTGGAGATTAAAAATAAAGCCACCATAAGCATTCACATATTTGAATCACGATTCATCAGAGAGATTCAGCTTCCGGATTCTAGGTTTAGTACCAACGGTTTCACAGGTGCTCTTTCCACACAGTGAATCACCCCAGCCCCTGATCTCAACCTTCCTTGGATACAGGATCTTCCAGGTCTCCAGGAGAGACTTCTTTTACTTCTTGCACAAAACTTCTTAAAATTCATATTAGAGAAAGTCTCGGTATCTTTTGTTTTCCCAGTACTTAAGAAATATGAGCAAGTCTGTAATATTTACTCATTGCCTTACCTATAGTTTTTAAAGAAACTTCTTCCTTACTTGAGGATTCCCAAAGCTTGAGATTGTCTTTCTTCCTTTGTACATGTACTACAGTGTGGGGTACGCCCTCGACATTTAAATGGATGGCTCTGGAGAGAGACATTAGTTCTTATTTTGGTTCAGTATACTTTCAATTTCCAGGTAAGATGAAAATTTTACTGTTTCTGAAAATCACATAAATGACAGTTAAGAGGGAGAAAATGTCTACAAAAAATGCTTATGGGTAAACTGAGAGATTTTTAAGTCATAGAACAGACTTAGCCTTTTTAGAGGTGACCCCAGCTTTAAGGATAGGCAGTATGAAAAAATCCCAATTAATAAACCACATATATCAGGGTCTGGATAGTCACCTCCATAATCCTCATTTCTTTCAGAAAGCATTTACCACGAGTTTCCATTTGGAAAGCAAATTCTCTAGTTCCTTCAACGTATTTAAAATGTCTCCCTTTCAGCAGCATACTTACTGCACTAAAGGAGGTAAGGCATGGTTTTAGTTTTGATGCTAGTTTTATTTTATTAGAGGGTAATGACTACCCATCCTCTATATATTTGCAAGTGGGGGCTGTGAGGAGGCAGTGGAAAATAGTGAGGCCTGATAATTTTTCCACAAGATCATTTTTCCCTTGACATGCAATTTGATGCTTAACAATTTTTCTGAAAGTCAAAAGGAATACTATGTTCTCTAATTTTCACAGTGCTATAAATAGCCCCTCACAAAAAATAATTGTATAAAAGAGATGATACTTCTTTATGAAAGAATTTTCACTGGAAAGATAAAAGGAGGTCAGAACTCTTATGTGAGACATGTATTTTCAAGTATTCATAAAAATAGAAATTATCAGCAGTGGGAAAATTCTTCATGATAGACAGTCACACATAAGATATTGGAGCCAAAGCCATTTTCACAGGCGCCAACTGTAGTTTGAATGGAACCCAGCCAAGAAGCGGCTGCTGGGCATTTAGCTCAAGTGCCAATAAAAGGGAAGAGTATACACACACACACACACACACACACACACACACACACACACACACACTCTCCAGCTTGTAGAGGTATTTGCCAGAAACATTTTCAAGCTTCTGCCATCTGGGTCCTACAGCCATCAATCAGGTCCTATGGTGACTCCAGCTGCTAAGTCCTGCTCCTAGAGGTGGAATAATGTAGGAAAAATGAAAGAGAAAAAATAAGGAGAGCACCGACGACAGCTGGAAGGAGCAGCTAGGCAGCATGTAGATAATATCAAGACCCCAATTCCTTTGTAATGACTTTGATGCTATGAAAACTTTAAGTTGTCTCCTTGGCTGCAAAGTGATTACACATGCATTTCTATCGGTTTTATTATTTTTAAATCACCATAGATGTACAGGACCATTTACAAAACACTTGAAAAAGACCAGGACCCTGTCCTACTGGGTTGATGGGCTTGTAAAGAAGAATATGTGGACAACATATCATTAATTATTTAAAAAAATCATTTGTGGAGGGTGGGCTGCAGGTAGTGGTGGGATGAATTGGGAGATTGGGATTGACATGTATACACTAATATGTATAAAATAGGTAACTGATAAGAACCTGCTATACAAAAATAAATAAATAAAATAAAACTCAAAAAAAAGATTTGGCTAAGTATTTCATGTTTTTTTTTGGATGTTAATGTAAATGGTTTAATTTCAATTTCCAATTGTTCATATAGAAATAAATAGATTTTTGTATTAAAAAAAATCATTTGTGGTCACGATATTGAGCCACCATGAATCGAGTCGTCATCACGTGCCAGGCGCCAAGTGGGGTCTTTATGTAAACTATTTGAAAGCTTACAGCACTCCATGAAAAAGGTATTCTCAGCAGCCTTATTTACCAGATGAGTGAAGTGATCTCAGAGGAGTTAAGCGACTTGCTCAAAACCCCCTGACTTGTCCGAGATCGAGGAGGGATTTGAATCCAGGGTGTGTCATATTTTAGAATCTACACTCTTAACCTCTGCCATCCTGCCTTTCCATGCCACTGTGTTGAGTCAGTCCTCCACAGCCTAAAAGAGACCCCGCAACCTTCCAATATTCTGCATTTACAACAAGGGGCTGATAGAACAGCGGTGCTGAGAAGTTGTGTTGGGGTTTCCCATGCAAATGAGTCTCTTCCTCCCAATTTCCAGTGAGGTTGCTCTATTATAATGCCTTCTAGAGGGGGCGTGGGAGTCACGTGCCTCTTCTGGATAATAATGATTACATTGCCCCAGCATCCCCTATCCTCAAGGCTGCAAGTTGGGCCCTTGGATACCTCAGCTCTCCTGGAGAGCGTGAAGCATGGCTGTTCACTTCTTTTCTCATCCTTAGGAGGATGAGTGTTAGGCTGGAATGAAAGCTGAAAGTTCAGATTACTTCCCGGCTGCACATGTTGTTGTCTCTTAGCTTCAAGTGTCTGTGCCCTCTCTGTGGATTACTTCCCGCCACACTGTCAGTTATTACATGTAATGAAATGGGGAGGGGGAGGAAGAAGAAAAAACTACGGAAGGTCAGATCCTCCTTCATCTCATCCCTTGGTTCATTTCTTCCATGCTCAGAACTCCCTTTGTCATCAGGCAGAAAGTGAGCCTGGGGGGTGGAGGGGGGTGGGGAAGAGGGGAAAGAGAACTGGGCCTAAGGTAATTTATAACCACAGGCAACTAGATCATTTGATACCAAAATGGTACTTTCTCAAAATCTCATCATTCATACCAGAAGTCTTTCTTACGGAGTAATATTCCTGGGCTTATGAAAACATTGTGTGCAGTTGAACTTGCTTAATCGGTGATCATTTTGCCTCTCTGAAGATTTGAGGCAAGGGTATTATGCCATTATGCTGTTAAAACGCATCAGTGGCTTGATCATTTAAAATGCTTTAATAAAAACGAATTCTGTTAGCTGATTCTGATTATCCAGCGCCAGACTTTATAAGCTTTTAAGACATTTTCCAGTTGTCAGATATTTTTTCCGTGAGACACTTAAATATTTAGATTCCATTCTTTCTGGGTATTCCAAATATAGGAGACAAATATCTTAATAGCAGAAATATTAACGGGATTATTCTGTGGACTGACTTCCCTAATGGCCTTTGAAAATCAAATCATGTTCCTTGATTATGTATCAAACCTTTTTGCTTGAAGTGAAGTAGCAGGTAGAGACCCAGGATCCAGTTCTGTGCAGATTAGGTGTTTGTCAAAGAAATACATTACTATGGCCAATTAGAGCAGAATGTGGCTTACTGGACTCACTGAAGGCCTTCTCCAAGAGTAGTAACTATTAATAAAGGATACCCTGTGTGACATTAAAGTCCGCATGTAAATATGTGTGTTTATTATGCATTCCTTGACCTGTTCAGCAAAGCTCCTCATTTGCATACGTGCACAAGCACGCTGCATGCACGCAGAGACATGGATTTTCCTGGTAAAGTATTAGGAATCCAATAGGTAGAAAAATTAATTTTGATACAGTAAACAACTTATGCTTTCCATTACAAGTATTTCCTTTTTCCCTGGGGCTTTCGCCCCATTTTAGCTGGACTATGAAGTATCGATTTCCTCAGGGGTGGGTGTCTTGCCACAGTAAAGTAGATAAAAGGCATTTGATGCTCTAAGAAGACTCAAGACATGGTTTGGAGACGCCTCTCCTGCAGCTTCGTGCCCACACCCAAGGGCATACGAACACTCATGGGATGGAGGGAGTGCGGAGAAGGGACATAAGGATCCATAGAGAGAGGAGCAGAATCAGTGTAGAGAACATCCCCACACAGCACCCTGCCTTGTGTCTCCCTCAGGCCACAGAGGCTGCACGGGCTTGTGACCAGTGCAGTCACGCAGGACCCTGAGCTTAGAAAGGTCCTACACGTCATGGTTCATGCTGGGCTACTGTTGTCTTAAAACTCTTTTTTTGTTGTTGTTTAATGTGTTTTGCCAGTGAAGGCTGCCGGGACAACAGAGCATGTGCTGGGGACTTGGAGCCTTGACTCACACGTGTGGTCTCACTTCCCGCCACCTGTCTCCCACCCTCTCTGGCATGGGCTCCCGGACATCCATTTCTTCACTAGGGAGTGAAGAAATGGGTACCCTAGGCTTCCCCAACCTCTGTCTTCTCATCTTTCAGCAATTTCTACTGCCCTCCACCGGCAGTGGAGGCCTGGGAGTGGGTGTGGGGAGGGTCGGAGCTGGGTTGTCTGTGCCCCATGGAACCTCCCTGTGGGCACGGTGGTGGCTGTCCCAGCCCTGAGCTGGCAACACCACATGCATTTGGCGGGAGCTCTGACCTGGTGAGCCTCTCACCCATGCCCCATCCAGGTACAGAGTTCATCCTGGCATGGGCTGCATCCTCTGTGGTGTTGCCATCCACGATGGGCTGGAGTGGCACGTCATTTGGAAGGAAAGATTGGATTCTCCACCTCTGGCCTGTCAGTCTGGCTGCTGGTGGGAGGGGAACCTGGCAGCAGGAGGGTTGCATGTGCTTGTGTGTACACCAAGACTGGGCAAGGGCCCAGTGGCTGGCAGCCTGCACTCTCCCAGGCATATCCCCAAGCCCGAGGGCGCACGCTCTCAAGTAGCAAATAAAAGTTACCATGACAGGTCTAGAAAGAGATTGTGGAAGAACAGAAAAAGTTAAGTATCAGTATCTTCATATATGAGTATGTTTTTCCTACTTTCTAAACATGGGGATAGCACTTTCACTTCCCACTGAGCCCCACTCATTACGTCGCTCTGCCTCTCAGTGGCCCCAGGACATTCAGGTACACTGAAGTGAACTCCCAGCCTAACTGACCTTTGTCAGTTCCCTGATATCCTTCTCAGCCCTTATGTACCTTCACCCATCTGGACAGCCCCAGCAGGGCCCCAAATCCTACATGGGTGGTGGTAGTGTAGAAACAAAGACTCCCTAAACCCCAATCCATTCTTTCGTGTCAGGAAACCTAACCAGCTCACCAGACAACATGATGAGAACACACCTACACTTCCCTCCCAGCCAGAACATTGGCAGGCTCTCCCACAGCACCTGCATCTCAATATATCTCTTGATGTTTACTCCTGGAGTAGTAAGTATTTTTCAAGAGCACTTTATTTCTGGTAACTTTTTTTTCCCTCTAAGGATAAGACAAGATTTGAATTGGCCCCTACTTACCTTAAAAAAAAAAAAGAAAAAAAGTGAATAAAATTAGTGAGATCTCAAAGGCCCCAAATCTAATACCTTGAAGGACAAAGTTTCAAGATGATTGACGGATCATTCAAGATATGTTTAGTTATTGAGCACCTAGGATGTACTCAGCATCCTGGCAGAGACTACAGGAGGAGAGATAGGGCATGTGCTGTGTATTAATTTTCTATTCCTGAATAAAGAATTACCACAAATCCGTGCCTTAACACAATGCACACTTATCAGCTCACAGTTTCTGTGGGTCAAAAGTCTGGGCAGAGCTTAACTGGGTTCTCTGCTCAGGGTCTCATAAGGCTGCAGTCAAGGTGATGGCTGAGCTATGTTCTCATCTGGAGGTCTGACTAGGGAAAGATCTATTTCCAGGATCCCTCCAGTGGCTGGCAGAATTCATCTTCTTGTGATTCTAAGGCTGAAGTCCCTGTATTTTCACTGGTTGCCTGTCAGCTGGGGACCCCTCTCAAGAGCTAAAGGCAGCTACAGTTTTCTGCCAACAGTCCCCTCCCTAGGCAGATCACACGTGGCTGTTTGCTTGTTGAAGGCCAGAAAAAGAATGTCCCTCCTCTTTTCCATCACCTTTGCCATAGTGGCTGGAAGCAAGTCACAGGTCCTGTCCACACTCAAGAGGGTGGAATTAGGATGCCACTGGTATGACCTTAGGGAGCAGAGATCACCAACCATCTTAGAATGCTGCCTACCACAGCCAGGATATGGTTCCTTCCTTCAGTGAGCTTGCACTGTAGCTGGGGAGACAAGACTAACACTTCTGAATCATTGAGACAGGAAACTAAATGCCTCTATGGCTTCCAGAAAGAAATTCCTTCCCCCGCCAACCCCATCCTACCTCTCTTTTAACAGTTCTGATAAGGATTAACCAAAGAGTGATTGTAAAGCACTGGGCCAATTTCAAGCTCAAATGTAAGTAAAAACTTAGTCGTTTGTCCCCCTAGATGGCTTTTGATGAATTACCTCCTCTGGTGCAATAGATTAATTCTATTTTCATAACTTAAAAGGGGAAAAGCTTCCTTCCTCCTCATCCTGATGCCCAGGCCCTTGGAATCCTCCAAAGGAACCTGAGTAATGCTAGTCTTCTCTGCTTCTGGTCTGCAGCTGCTCCTTTCTATAACTGCTATGTAGGGTGCAGGTAGAAAGGAAGAGTCCGGCCGCTCGCTGATGCCCAACTGGGAGCCAGCCTCACTAGAGGTCTCATCCAGCACTTAGTGGGAGCAAGTTTGGGACAGGATGAGAATCCCACTGCCAAGCCAGGGAAGACTGCAGCATAGCAGAGATGTCGTGCTAAGTGCCCAGAAGATGGAGAAAATTCCTGAGTAGTAAAAATGGGGATGACCTGCAACATGGAAGAGAGGGACTAGGGACATACAAGGAAAGAAGTTCACAGATTTCTCATCACAGTCTAATCCAGAGCCCTGTGAAGATGACACCGATTCCCAACAGCATCAATGTGCTTCTGGGGTGGGGTAGCTTGGCCACACTGAACTGCAGCTCACTAAACAGAGAGGACTTTTATAAAGGCAAATCCTGTGTATATAAGCTACTCAACCTGATTTCTGCCCTATTATAAGAAAAATGTATTTTCAATTAGAGAATATATGCTGATTAATTCAATAGAAGGTTTTGAACGTACTTGAAGTCAGAAAATCATTGTTTAAGCAAAATGGGAACATCCCTTAATTTTCCAGAGAACCTTCTATTTCTATTGATTAGTCAAGTGACTTGTCCAGGATTCACTCCATGGCTGGTAACTTGTAGTCAGGGTCTTGGAATATTTTACAGGGAATTTATTTAAAAACACACGAGGCAGCTATAATTTACCTCTTGCCACGGGGAGGAACATCAGGCAGACCCTGGAATAGAATGGAAAAGGATGCTATGCCTTAGGTAGGCCACGTCATAGCCTATGATGTGCTTAGGCAAATGTCTCTATCCTGTTTTACCCTCAGAAAAACCAGCACACTGACACTAACTTATACCAGCACCCTCTGGAGTCCTTAACCTTGCTGCATGCATATTTTGGGTCAAATCTTCATTTAGTAGCACTCTGGTAAACTTTTCTTCTACCACATATTAGACCATCTTCTTTATTTTCACTCATTCAATAATTATTGTGTACTCTTTATGGGAAAAGCACTGTGCTATATAATAGAAAAAGTTATAAATGATAAATATGAAGAGACTCGCTGCACCTTATACTCTTCTAAACAAGAGGACTTTTTTTTTTTTTTTTTGCGGTACACAGGCCTCTCACTGCTGTGGCCTCTCCCGTTGCGGAGCACAGGCTCCGGACGCGCAGGCCCAGCGGCCACGGCTCACGGGCCCAGCCGCTCCACGGCATGTGGGATCTTCCCGGACCGGGGCACGAACCCGTGTCCCCTGCATCGGCAGACAGACTCTCAACCACTGCGCCACCAGGGAAGCCCAAGAGCACTTTTTGTTTGGTAGTTATCTTTCTCTCAAGTCTTGTGTGATGGAATGTTTAAATGAAGCAGTCTGCTCAGATTTTAGCCATAAACACACACCTTTTCATTCAGGGGTTTGTATAATGATTTTTTCTAAGGTCAATTACTAATTCTAAAACTTTACTGATCTTGTTTTATATCATTGTGATTTTTCCTTATCTGTCCTCCACTCTCCTTTGTGGGCTGAATCAAGCATGATATTCTTTTTATTTGTATTTTCTTTTCATTGATATCCTCTTAATATAAACCTCTTTGATTGCCATCAACTGTAAAAAGAGTTCCTGGCTAAATACAACAGATGTATCTCTGAAGTACTGCATGCAAACTGAATTTTTATAAATTGAATCACGTTTATACTTAGACTATAATTTCAGAAGTGTAGTACAAAAGAATGCATATTGCTTCAAGAAGTTGTCAAATACTTTGTGGTGCATACTTGGAATTATTAAATGAATATGCCTGCGTCTTTTCATTTTGTATAGAACATACCAGAAGGATCAATACATGGGACATACAAAAAGAATCCACTGTCCAACATTTCACCTGAATGTTGAACACACTTTTCTGGAAACACTATCTGCATTTTAAACTTAGGATGCTGAATTCAAGTCCGTGCTTTCTCTGACTGTGGTTGATTCAATGATTTCACCCACAGGGAACAAGCTTGGAGCCCAATTCTCTGCAATTTCAATCTTGCCATTAGGTTATTTTGGCAGATTGGGGTTATCACCTGGAATGTTTAATCCACTTCTGACCTTGTCTGACATCTTAGAAGTGTTTCCATTTTCTCTTTTCAATGAGTCAATATCATTCAGGATGTAAATCCTACTGAAAAAATCAGAGGGGAGAGGAATATAGGTATGGAATGGACTTTTGTTGAGTGTCTTCTGTGTCAGGTCCAAAGCCAGGTACTCTACATACATTATTTCTCATTTCATCCTACACCAATGCTAGGAAGAATATTAATGAATCCATTTTACAGTTGAGGAAACTTGTTTTGAGACATTAAGCAACTTGCTCGAAGACACAATAATAAGTGTAATGTTGTATAGGGGAAGAATGGGGATTTGGGAATCAGACAGTGGAGATGAACACCTGTACAACACTGGGAAAGATCTTTAACCTCCCTAAGCCTCAGCTTCTCCACCTGCAAAACAGGGCTAATAATACCACCTTCTAGATTCATTGTGAAGATAAAAATAATATATGTACAATATTTAGCATAAGATAGGTGCTCAATAAATTACAGAGATGGTTATACACTGAACTCAAACCCAAGTCCAAATTCACAGTCAGTGTTTTTTCCAGGACCCCATCTCTTTAAAGTAGTGGCCTAACTAAGGAAACCTAGAAACCTCATAATAATTCCCCTGAGAATGATACTCTTGGAAAAAAGCCATGGAAAAACTAGGGTATCTCTGTTTTCTCTTTTTTCTCTAGCTTTCCTTAACATCAATCAGCAAAAATGTTAGCAAGGTAAGAGCCCCAAACAAGCTTGAATTCTAATCCTGATTCTAACATGAGTTGCATGACATTGGGTGAGTCATTTAATCCTCTGAACATCAGTCTCCTTACATTAAAATAGCAAAGCTGGGTGAGATAGCCTCTAAAAAGGCCTTCCAGCTGGCAAAGTCTAGGATTCTTATTTGACCAGGACCTGGGAGACAAACCCCAAGTTGTCTTTGTGTGACTCTCTCTAACTTTAATAAGGCTGTCAGGCAGAAACTAAACCCAGAGAAGTGAATGATCAGCTGATCATTTAAAAGGCCATTTCCTCATTCTCTGTTCCAGTTTATCAGGAATCTTGTCATTGAACCACACATGTAAGCTAGAGCCAGAAAAAGTACCTACAATAGAGCTGCTTTCAGCCAAGATGGGTTGAAACCAACCAGAGGAGTTGATAAGGAGAGATAACTGCTGCTCTGCATGTATCGTAGACCATGTAATTCTCCAGGTCAAATTAAAAACTGAAAAGGCTCTTTGAACAGCAAGAGTAGCTTTTTCGTAGCTTCAGTATCTGCCATCAGCGAACAAAATTAACCATCTGAGGGCCATTCAATAAAGGACTCACCCTCTGTTGCGTTTTGTCAGTTCCACAGATCCATGTTGTAATGGCTATAAGGATATACCAGCATCAGCCACTGTCTAAAACATATGGCCCAGGGCATTCTTCCAACAGACGCTTACAGTGGCTATTTACTAAAACTGAAAGCTAAGAGGTATAATTTATTAAAATTGTCTTCACTCCTGATTAATCCACCTGATTCATATATTTCCAATCTATATCTTTAGGAAGATATGATTCAAAAACTCAAGTCAATAAATAGTACTCAAGTACCTGCTATTTGCCAGGGTCTGAGGTAGGCACTGTGGGGACAGAGCAAAGAAAAAGAATGTTTAAATGAACAGAACATGATATCTGCCTTAAGAAGCTATCGGTTTAATAATTTCCCTAACTGTAAAGTATTTTTTGCATCTTAAGAGTTAAACATGGGAACTTAGCTGAAAAGATTTTCTTTAAGATTTGTAATGAATTTTCCCTATAGAGGAGGAAGCCCAGCCCATTGGGAGTGACATTGAGGGGTGTGAAGGAGGAAGGAAGAAGAGTCTCTCCTTATTCTCTGCTCCCATCTGTCAAGTTTGATGACTCTTTCCATATTTCTTTGGGTTTTGTGATCCCAATCAGGGCATAGAGCAGGGCATGAAGCAAATGGGTTGGACAAGTTGGCAGTTAGTAATGTCTTTTAAAATGCCTTCGCCTCATTCTAATTTATGTGTGTGAGAATAGATAAAAGATTAAGAAAGTCTCATTCCGCCACCACGTAACCCACAATATGGCTTTTGCCATAATCAAGAGACATGTGAAGGGAGAAGCAAGCACGGGAGGTGGGAAATGGTTCTCTCTCCTTAGTTACTTCCTCAGTCGTAAGTAGAGAATTAGGCTATGACATCTTATGACCTGATTTGATGACGAACGTTTAATTTAAAGGCTGATATCTGTAATGCTGAGATTTGTGATGTTGAAAATTCTACCTTATGTTATCTTACTGATTCACACAGTTTATAATCAGAAACACTGATTAAATTTTAGGTATGTTTTCTTTATACATTGTTATTGATGTACTTATACACAGATCATACACAGGATGTACATTTTACTTATCCATATTACATGCAATGAAGGGAAAGGATGCTGGTTTATACTGAATATATAACTGATAAGCTTTTAATATTACACTTCAAAAGGTTTGACAACATCAGAGCCTTATCGTGTTCTGCAGTTTGAACTTGCTGGAAACAATATTGTGATTTTTTTTCCTATGAAAGGTAGTAAAGAAATATGAAACCTTCAATGAGTCTCCACAGGGAAGATGCTTGACTGTCAGCATCTTGCTACCTCCTTTCATGCTCTCCCCACCACGACCATCCTGATTGAGGGCCCTATGGCCTCTGCAATCACTTCCTGTCTTCCCTCTTCTAACCCTTCCTGCCCACACCTGCCAGATTTACAGTCCAAAATTCCACACTCTTCATAATATTCCCCTGCGCAGTGTTCAGTGTCTCCCCAATGCTTGCAAGACACAACGTAAACACCTGAATCTCACACTTGAAGCTCAACTCAGCGGCACCAACCTACCAGCTCAGCCCACCCTTGGTCCAGGGATGCTGGCAATTCACCACGGAGCCTTCGTTGACACTCCTCTTTCCTGACTAGAACACCCTTTCTCTCATTGGTCATTCTTTATCCCCTACCCCTTTGTCAAGGTCTTTTCACAGCTCCCTCCTCGATCACTCCAGCCAACAGGAGCCTCAAGGCAGGCGTTTTCCTCAGGTCATGTACAATACCATCCTTTTCTGCCTCCTCATGTGTCTGACGTTTCTATTTAACTTTCTTAATCTGCCTTATGTCTTGCTTCTGATGGAGTCGGGGACCATAAAAAGACAGTCCTTTTAAATCTCTGTGATTAAAAAGCTCCACGATTTTCCTAGGTAGGAAAATGGGAGCTTTGTTGAATTTGTGTTTTAAAATTTTTTTACCTTGATAATATTTTAAAGGAACCAGTTGAGTAATTGTCAAGAAATGACTATAAGAATGTTTAGTCAAGTAGAAGAACAACAGTAACTTTCCTCAGAAAGTCAAAGGGAACAGTTTCTCGCGATGCTGGTAATTGGTTTGGATGTACTTAGTTACTTAACTCATAGAGCAGGCATTGGCAAGATTTACATATTATTTGCCCTTACTGGAGACACAGCAGAAGTGCTGGTAGCTCCTTATGTTATCACTTTTCCTGAGGATATTCATTTCCATCAGTCTCCAAAGGAGAGTTTTCCTGTTGGAGGGAAATGAGAAAAATTCTGCGAGGACATCCATGTAGGTTAAGGGTAAATGGGACCTGCAGAATCCCTTAACAAAGTAACACTAAGAATTCCAGGGTTGGCAATGGAGGGGAAAAAAATGGCCAAGGGCAAATAAGCTCCATGTTCCTAAAACTCAGCAGCTGATTCCCCCGTTCCTTTGGGAAATGTCTTTAATGATTACTGCTTCCACCAACAGAATGGCCTCAGGGGTTCTGCTTTCACTTTAAAGCTCCAGCTCAAGCAAAGATAAACCACTCTTCCCTCCATCAATCATTCCCTTTTCTGTAAAGTTGAAGGATGAATCTCCATGTGGGCAGGAACCACTAACCCACGCCTGTGAATTCCTGCCTCAGAGGTTGTTCTTCCCTTTGATGGTCATTTCTGGTCCCACTGCATGTAAAGGAATGCACCAACTTCCTTACACTGGCTGTCCAGGAATGATGAGAAGTGTCTAGAGACAGAACATCCTGAAGGACAGAAGGTATGGCTCTTTCTGGCGTGCAGGGAAATTGGCTCCTTCCACCTTGGATAAGAGTTAACTTCAATAGAATGAATCAGGATGATCATCTCAATTCCTGTTTTTACAGGGGAGGAGGGAGTAGACTTTTCCTCATTCTTCCCAGATGGAGCTCTTGATATTCATTTTACACTTTAGAATATCTTTTCCATAACAAAGTGGACCATGAAGTTTGAACTGGAAGGAGACAACAATGTGATTTTTCTAAAAGGAAGGCCTGGCTTCTGTACCGTTTAGAGATGAACTACATTTGAGTAAGTTATAATAAGACTGGAAAAGGAGAAATATTAGGCTTGAAAGAAAGATTTGAAAATAAAGGTATGTATACACTTGTTGGCAACACATACATGAATATGTTCCTTATGAAGGATCCCTATGTGCAATAAAAGTCTTATCAAGCACTGGTGCCTATGACCATACCTGGCAATGTAGTAGGTGCTCAATAATCATTTGTTAGAGTATCTTAAGGGAGTTTCAGGACTTGCTTACTTTAGCTCAAGACTACAGCCTCTCTAAGAGGTTCCCAGATTCAAAGGGGCTCACAGCTGAAAATCTAGATGCAGAAGTATTTGGAGATCAGTGTCAAAGCTGCTAAGGGCCTAAATGGAGCTGGTAGGGAAATATTTGACTTAGAAGTGCAGGTCTTAGGGCTTGTATTAGCTAGAATGTTTTGGTTGCAAGTTACAGGAAAATATGGAAATTTGCCCTACCAGACTAGAAATTCAAAGGTGGAGTAAGGCACATTACAGTCAGCCATACAAGGCTGTCATCAAGGACCTAGTTCTCTCCCAATGGCAGTTCTCAGGCTTTGTACTCAGCTGATTTATCTCGTAGATGATGCAACATGGCTGCCAGGGGTAACTGGGACTGGATGTTTCCTTGGCCTCAAGAGAGACAGAAAGAGAAAGAGAGAGAGGGGAGGGAGGAGGTCGAGGGGGAGGGAGAGAAACGAGGAAGAGCCATGGAATATAATATCTTTGCTTCATCCTAATTAGGGTCACTTGAGTCACAAGCCTATTTCTGGATTAATAATGATGGCCAGGGGAAAGCCATATACTAATTTGGGGGTAAATATATGAGAAAATGAGGAGTTCTGTTAGGAAGATAGAGGAGGACGGACGCTGGGTAGGAAACATTAAAGTGCTACTGTTAAGAGAAGTAACTCAAAAGATATGAAAAAATTAGGGAGTTGCCAATTGTCCTACGAGTGGCCAAGTGGACTACGTATGGCCTCGAGGCAGATCCTCCCAGCCTAACACACACTGCAATTCATGAAAAATATGTAACATACATATGTACATATTTTCAGCTTTTTTTTTTTTTTGCGGTACGCAGGCCTCTCACTGTCGTGGCCTCTCCCGTTGCGGAGCACAAGCTCCGGACGCGCAGGCTCAGCGGCCTCACGGGCCGAGCCGCTCCGCGGCATGTGGGATCTTCCCGGACCAGAGCATGAACCCGTGTCCCCTGCATCGGCAGGCAGACTCTCAACCACTGCGCCACTAGGGAAGCCCAATTTTCAGCTTTTTAAAGGAGGAGTCATAACATGTTTTAGGCATTCCATTGGCAAAACTCTGATAAAAGGGATGTTGTCAGAGATTTACAAAGAAAAAAATAACTTTTATTCAAATAACCACATTCAGGAAGATATTGCTGTTCACTCTGAATAATTTAGATAACTTGCATAAAATGATCACTTTGTTGTTGTTGCTCTAACTGAATCTCTACCAACATCCCATTTAGCATCCCTATATATTCTCATTGGGAGACAGCTCAGAGTGATGGTCTACAGTGTGGACCCGGGAGCTAGGTGAAGGGAGCCGAATCCTCCACCCTGCCACTGAACAGCTAACTAGTTTTGGGCAAGTCATTTGATTTTCCATGACTCAGTTCTCTGCTTCGCAAGTAAAATGACACAGATCAGAAAAGCAATGATAAGGTTGTCTGAGAGTTAAATGAATTATCAAATGTAAAGTGCTTAGAACAGTGGCTGACCTGTAAGTGCTGTATGTTTGATAGATAAAGTAAGCGTCCCAGTGTTCCCAAAGAAACGGCCTACCCTTTACCTCATGCACTGTGTGGTTATCACACCCTCACGTACTGTGTTGTTATGACACATTTCCCTACGCATCTCTGGCCTTTGAGGGCTTACTCCGTTCGGTGTTCAGGAAGCCTCTCTCAAGACCCCAGTTTTACTCTTTACGTCCCATGTTTAAATCAATTGTCCAAAATCTGCTAGCATCTGACTTCACAGGTCAGCCTTTCTTATTTCACAGGAAACAAAATGGAAGATCAGAATTGCCAGCTGTCTGTTGTTTAAAGGGGAATTTTCCCGCCTCCCTCCCCACCATTTTTTTTTTTAAAGTTCACCTATCATACTCGTGTGCAACTGAATACTTCTCCCGTACACTGTACTTGCCAACTCTATCTCCAGTAATTATTCTGTTTTAGTCCACTGCAATGTACCTGCCAACAATCTGGAATGTGCAGGTGGTGGCTGTTCTGTGCTCCCCCATTTGCATGCACCCTGTGGTGGCAACCTAATGTGACGGATCTGACACTGCTTACAATGGAGAAATGACAGGAGGCCAGGGCTGCACAAGTGACTCTTCTACTTACCATCCTTTTTTTTTTTTTTTCAATCCCTTTCCCTTCCTTTTCTCTAAGAGAGACAAGGTAAGAGCCTGCACACACTCTGCTTTAGACTGATGTGAACCACTTGTAAAATACAGGAAAATAAATGTCCTCAGTGCCTCAGGAGGAATACAGCCCTTTCTCTCGCCCCATCCTCATCCCTCATCCACTTCGCATCTACCCTGAACAATTAAACGCAACACAGTTCATCTGTGACTCCTTTTGATGCATGAGAGTACATTTTTTCTTGACTTTTGTCAACAGAGATGCCCCTTAAAAATGTATTCTATATTCCTTTAGGCAATGTGACAGATAGCTAAAAACGATGGGTTTTGCTGTAGCACGCCATTTTTGCTCATCGATTCCTTCCTCTTTATTTTCTCAAAAAAGAATCCTTTGGGACTGGAATTTTCTATGATTGGACTGAACCATTATCTTAAAAAATTCATTACTTTAAAATTGTTGAGCTACATTCTTTCAATTATTTTTGAATTATGGAAAAAGTAGTTTTCCCGCTCTGACAATGGAACTCCAACCATTTACTGGTATGACTCAAAAACAGCGATCAGCTCCAATCTGACTTGATTTGACTTTTTGTGAAGAAGTAAAAAGGAATCCAAATCTGAAGTAGCATGTTTGGAGTCCTTAGCATCATGAAGTTCTGAAATTACAAGCCTGAGTGTGCAATTATTACATTTTGTCTCAATCTTTTTTAAAGTGCTTCTGTTAAAACTCTCATTTTGAAGCAGCTCCAATAAAGTATTAGTGACATTAAGGCAAGAAGCTTCAGACATTTTCTGGATTTACTCTGTAAGTAAAAGTGTAGATCAAATGACTCTTACAGCCTCCCTCCATTTTCCGAGCCGTATCCTTGACCACAATTCTCTTCTTTTAAACATGACTTAGACTCACTCTTCTTTCCAGTGGCTTCTGATCCTTTTTTCTCCACCTTGTTGCATTTTCCTTTCCAAATGCTAGCCTCCTTGTGCTTCTTTCTATCATGCATCATTTTTTTCAAGGGTATAATGAAACAGAAGGAAATGCAGGAAGTGTTCATCTGTCCTGGGAGTATAAAGGGCTGTGTCCACTTATCTCTCTTTCCCCAGGTGATCACTTTCAGATTAAAGTTGCTTTACTACCTGTTAGATGTCTCAACACTCAAAATGGAGACTGAAAAGTCACGTGGTTTCTAAGTTTAAGAAAATGTTTTAAGGACTGATTGTTTGATGGTCCAAAAAGGTCTTAGGTGCCTGTGTGGCAGAATCAAAGAAGGAAATTTGGGATTCGCTGAGTTACTTCTTTTATTCTGTAAATGAAATTGAGACCAAGAAAGATATATTGACAAGTGATTTCATTCATACATTTATTTGTCCCTTTTTTATTGAGCACCAACTATGTGTTAGAAACTACACATATGAAGCTGAGTGAAAAACACACATACTCAGGAGAAGCTGACTTGGAGGAGGCACATAAACAAACTGTTTCCACCCACATGGTAAATGCAATGAAAGAGATGCTGGAAGTAGAGAGAGCTTGAGGAGGGCATGGAAGCCAGCCTTCACCTTTGCAGTGTGGGACTATGGAAAGGGTAGGAACCAGTGCCCTGGCTGTGTGACTTGCTCTGGGACACTCAGTCACCTGATGGCAGAAACACGACTGGAATCCAGGTCTTCAAATCCCCCTTCCTGGTGACTAGCACTTCACCACTCTTCCTTTGAAGCCCGTTTAAAAAGTCAATAGCGTGATTTTCCCTCTTTACTTTGTTTTTGGACATATTTCCCCTCCAGTCACCACCTAAAATTAGGAATCAAATTCCAACTTGTCTGAGACCAAACTGGATTGGCACATTACATGCTTATCAACTAAAAGCCTCCTACATTTTCTATGGTTACACTAACGGGGTCATGCTCTGTATTTTGGTTTTCAGATTGTTTTTTCAGATTTGTTTTCAGATTGTTTCAGATTGTTTTTTCTTTTTTAAAAAAAATAAATTTATTTATTTATTTGCTTTTGGTTGTGTTGGGTCTTCGTTGCGGTGTGCAGCCTTCTCATTGTGGTGGCTTTTCTTGTTGTGCAGCTTGGGCTCTAGGTGCGTGGGCTTCAGTAGTTGTGGCATGCAGGCCCAGTAGTTGTGGCTCGCGGCTTCTAGAGCGCAGGCTCAGTAGTTGTGGCGCACAGGCTTAGTTGCTCCACGGCATGTGGGATCTTCCTGGACCAGGGATTGAACCTGTGTCCCCTACATTTGCAGGCAGATTCTTAACCACTGCACCACCAGGAAAGTCCCTAGATGATTGTTTTTAAGGACAGTAATTCTAAAAGAAAGAAAGTAAACAAGAATACAATTCTCTGTCTTAACATCTTTTGTTTTAAACATCACAATAAATGTATGTCCAAAATTATTTTTCTTTTTTTGTTTTATCTATTTAAGGATTTGAGGTGACACATAGGAATCTACACAACATAATCAGACTAAATAGATAAAACAGTCACTACAAGTGGGAAAATAGGGCTGTATCAATTTACATTTGAACCAACAGTGCACAAGGGTTCTTTTTTCTCCACATTTTCATCAACACTTGTTATCTCTTGTCTTTCTGATAACAGTCATTCTAACAGGTGTGAACTGATATCTCATTGTGGTTTCGATCTGTATTTCCCTGCTGACTAATGCTGTCGACGTTCTTTGCATGTACCTGTTTGCCCTCTATATGTCTTCTTTGGAAAAATGTCTGTTCGGGTCCTCTGTCCATTTTTTAAATTATTATTATATTTTTAAATTTTCTTTATTTTCTTTATTTTTTTTGGCTGCATTGAGTCTTAGTTGTGGCATGCAGGATCTTTTGTTGCAGTGTGTAGGCTCTTCATTGTGGCACATGGGTTTTTCTCTAGTTGTGGCATGCAGTTGTGGCTCCAGAGCGCGTGGGCGCTGTAGTTTGCAGCACGTGGGCTCTCTCATTGAGGCGTGTGAGCTCAGTAGTTGTGGCATGTGGGTTTAGTTGCCCCACGGCATGTGGGATCTTAGTTCCCCAACAACAGATCGAACCCACGTCCCCTGCATTGGAAGGTGGATTCTTTACCACTGGACCACCAGGGAAGTCCTGCTGTGCCCATTTTTCAGTTGGAATTTTTGTTTTTGTTTGCTATTGAGTTGTATGTGTGCCTTATATATTTTGGATATTAACCCCTTATCAGATAGACAGTTTGAAAATATTTTCTCCCAGTTTGTAGGCTGCCTTTTCATTTTATTGATGATTTCCTTGGCTGTGCAGAAGTTTTTCAGTTTGATGATGGCCCACTTGTTTATTTTTGCTTTTGTTGATTGTCCTTTTAGTATCATGTCCAAAAAATTGTTGCCAATGTTAAGAAGTATTTACCCTATGTTTTCTTCTAGGAGTTTTATGGTTTCAGGTCTTATTTTTAAATCTTTAATCCATTTCAAGTAAATTTTTTGAGTGGAGTAAGACAGGGTCTAATTTCATTCTTCTGCATGTGATTATCCAGTTTTCCCAACATCATTTATTGAAGAAATTATCCTTTCCTCATTGAGTATTCTTGGGTCCAGTGTTTATTTCTGGGCTCTCAATTCTCTTCCATGGTCTATGTGTCTATTTTTATGCCAGTACCATACTGTTTTGATTACTATAGCTTTGTAATATAGTTTGAAATCAAGCTGTGTGGTGCCTTAAGCTGTGCTCATCTTTCTCAGGATTGTTTTGGCTACTCAAGGTCTGTTGTAGTTCCATATGAGTTTTAGGACTGTTTTCTCTTTTTCTGTGAAAAATGCCACTGAAATTTTGATAGGGATTGCATCGACTCTGTAGATGGCTTTGAGCACTATGGACATTTTAACAATATTAATTCTTCTGATTCATGAACATGGATATCTTTCCATTTATTTTTGTCTTCTTCAGTTTCTTTCATCAATGTTTTATAGTTTTCAGTGTACAGGCATTTCACTTCCTTAGTTAATTCCTATGGATTTTATTGTTTTTGATGCTATTATAAATGTAATTGTTCTCTTTATTTTTCTGTTAGTGTTTAGAAATGCAACTGATTTCTGTATGTTCATTTTGTATCCTGCAATTTACTGAATTTCTTAATTAGTTCCAACACTACTTTTGGTGGAGTCATTAGGATTTTCTCTGTACATGATCATATCATCTGCAAGCAGAGACAATTTTACTTATTCCATTCTGATTTAGATGTCTTTTATTTCTTTTTCTTGCCTGATTATTCTGGCTAGGATTTCCAGCATTATGTTGAATAAGAGTAGTTGAGAGTGGGCACCCTTGTATGTTCCTGATCTTAAAGGAAAAGTTTTCAACCTTTCACCATTGAGTATGAATTTAGTTGTGGGATTGCCATATAAAGCATTTTTATTTTGAGGTACATTTCTTCTACATCCAATTTGTTGACAGTTTCTTTCATCAATTCATGAAAACATGTATTTTGTCAAATGCTTTCCCTGCATTTATTGACATCTCAATAGATCATATGTTTTCTATCTTTCAGTCTATTAATGTGGTGTGTCACATTTGTTGATTTGTGTATATTGAACAAGCCCTGCATCCCAGGGATAAATCCCACTTGATCATGGTGATGTTCCTTTTAACATCTTGTTGAGTTTAGTTTTGTTAATATTTTTTTGCGGACTCTTATATCTATATTCATCAGGGATATTGGCCTTTAGTTTTATTTTCTTGTATTCTCCTTACCTGGCTTTGGTATGAGATAATGCTAACCTCATACAATGAGTTTGGGAGTACTCTCTCATCTCCAATTTTTTGGAAGAGTTTGAAAAGGATTGGTGTTAATTCTTCTTTAAATGTTTGGTAGAATTCACGAGGGAAACCATCTGGACCTGGGCTTTCCTTTGTTGGGAGGTTTTTGATTACTGATTCAATCTCTTTATTCCTTATTGGTCTGTTCAGGTTTTCTGTTTCTTCATGATTCAGTCTTGATAGGTTGTATATTTCTAGGAATTTATCCATTTCTTCAAGTTATCCAATTTGTCAGCATAAAATTTACAGCAGTCTTCTATAATCTTTTGTACTTCTGTGGTATCAGTCATAATGTCTCTTTCATTTCTGATTTTATTTATCTGAGTCTTCATTCTCTTTTTCCTTTCAGTCTAGCTAAAGATTTATCAATTTTATTTATCTTTTCAAAAAACCAGTTATTAGTTTTGTTGATCTTTTGTAGTATTTTCTAGTCTCCATTTCATTTATTTCTGCTCTGATCTTTGTTATTTCCTTCCTTCTGCTTACTCTGGGCTTCATTTTTTCCTTTTCTAGTTCCTTGATGTGTAGAATTAGGTTGCTTATTTGAGAGCTTTCTTTTTTCCTTGTAAGCATTCCCTCTTAGGACTACTTTTGCTGCATACAATAAGCTTTTAAGTTTCAGTAGGTTGTGTTTCCATTTTTGTTTCAAGATAATTTTTTATTTCCCTTTTGATTTCTTCTTTGACCTACCTATTGGCTGTTCAGGAGTATGGTGTTTAATTTCCACATACTTGTGAATTTTCCAGTTTTCCTCCTGTTATTGATCTCTAGTTTCATAGAATTGTGGTTAGAAAAGAAACATGGTGTGATATCATTCTTTTTAAATTTGCTAAGACTTGTTTTGTGACTTATCATTCCATCTACCCTGGAGAATGCTCCATGTGAACTTAAGAAGAATGTGTATTCTGATGCTGTTGGATGGAATGTTCAGTATAGTTCAAGTCCAACATTTCCTTATTAATTTTCTGTCTGGATGATCTATCCATTGTTGAAAGTGGGGTATTGATGTCCCCTACTATCATACTTCTATCTATTTCTCTCTTCAGATTTGTTAGTATTTGCTTAATATATTTATGTGCTTTGATGTTGGGTACATCTATACTTATGGTTATTATGTCCTCTTGATGAATTGATCCTTTTATCATTATATAATGACCGTTTTAGTCTCTTTTACAACTTTTGAGTTAAAGTCTATTTTGTTTAATATAAGTATAGCTCCCCTGCTCCCTTTTGGTTTCCATTTGCATAGAACATATTTTCCATTCCTTTACTTTGAGCCATTATATATTTTTAAACCTGAAGTGAATCTCCCTATAATAAAGCATGAGAAGATAAAAACTCTCAGAGGAACTGTTCAGTTTTTGAGTGGTATTTAGAGGCAATGTAGAGGGCCCAGGATAGTCTCTCAAGATAGCAAAAGATTCTCAAAGTAAGAAATGGCCTTGGGGCAAGGACTGAATTCCAGCATAATAAAATGTTTCAGGGTAAAGATGAAGTTAAGGATGAAATTATACAACTCTTTGTTAAAACCTCAGAAAGATGAAACTTGTGGATATTTTCAGCTAGACAAAAGGTCTTCTAAAGAGCTTAAAAATGTTCCCTCAAGATTCTCTCAACTAAACGATAGGCTTCTAAGAATCTTAGAGGCATTGTCCTGCAGCAGCTTCTCAGGGAGCCCAAGGTAGAGAAGGACCTATCTTGAAGAACTTTGTGGAGTGGAATATAACTTGATATACTAAAATTCCACAAAGTTTTTAAAGGAATATGTCAGCTGGAACTGAAACGGTCAAAACGAAAAGAGTACACTTGTTATTGGAGCCCTGAGTCACCACGTTAAGAAGTCTGAACACCCAACTGGTAAGACCATGTGGACACATCCTGAAACTATGTGGAGAGACAGACTGGCCCAGCTTAGTGCAGCCTTCCAGCCATCCTGGCCAAGCCACCAAACACGCGAGTGAGGACATTTTGGGCCCTCCTATCCAGACTTGTCACTGACTGAATATTACCAAGTGACCCCAGTTGATGCCTCATAAAGCAGTAGAATCTCCCTGCTCAAATTCCTGACCAATAGATTGTGAGCATATGAAATGAATAGTAACTTTATACTACTAACTATGGGGTGTTTTCTTAGTTGCAATAGATAAAGGGCAAAAAATCTTGTCAATGCCAGAATGATCTCACCAACAAGAGTAACAATTCAGCCATCATGTTTCTCTAGGCTTTAAACCTTTTAACGCTTTCTCTCCTGATAGATATCACACAATTCCTGGGTATGTTATATATGGCCAGAGAGAGTCTGGACCCTGTCCAAATTTTCATAATTTTTTTCACATTAATCTGTGCTTTAAATAAAATATCATGCGAACTGCTTATCCAAATGTTCCACAACAATCCACCCCCTGAGCAGTTATGAAATTGATCTTAATAAATGCAGGTCTGATCTTACCAATCCCATACTTAAAACCCAACAACCACTGTTGTGCTTGAGATAAAGTCCGCATTCTGAACCATTTATCCCTTCGGTCCCTTCTTTGCCATTCTCCCAGCACTCTATAGCTTTAAATCTCCTAATAAACTGCTAAGTCTCATTTCTGGGCTCTGGAACATGCTATTCCCTTTGCCTGGAACATTTTGTCTCCTAGTTCTTCTCTTGGCTAACTCACAATCATTCATTTACCCTTCGTCTCTTTAATGAGACTTTTCTTGAGTCTTTGCTCTATGCTCCTACATCTTGGGCTTACAGGATCTTAGTGCTTATCACCCTCACTCGGACTAAATATTACTCCAAAAATTGTGTACAATTTTGGATAAGCTAATTCTAATGCCCTTATGTTTTTAAACATCTAAAAAACTGACTGATGAAATTATTTTTTGCATTTAATACATTTTCATTACAAAATAAAAGAGCAAAAAGGAAAAAGATAAATAGTCCACGTATTGCTGAAATTTGGCTCACAGCCACCATGATATTAATATTGATGTCCTCATGAAATTCCATGAAAATGGAAATAGAGAAACTCAGAAGTATTTCTTAAAAGATTAAAACTCTCATTTGTCTTTCCTATAACACAGTAAATCAAAAAGTCTTATGTCTGTTCTATATGCTATAATGCTTTCCAATGTAGTTTTTGCTGAAAGGCTACTTTCCCTTTTTTAAACAATAGTTTTGAAAGTGGAGGATTTCGTAATGATGTGTTAAGAAAATGACCCTTATATTTTCTTCAATTATAATTATGTGGGAAACTTAATAAAATCACTTTGAAAGTACCAGGTTACAATCCCTACCAAGGAAGTCAACTTTTTACTTAAAGATTCTCTATCCCAGAGTGAAGAGAACAACTGGGACAACTAGCCCTTGAAGATCTGGGGATAAGTTAGCTCCTTAACAGGATGCTGCAAGAGAATGTGAATGATCATTTTGTTTCTTGTCCCAAGGTTAGAACATATCTCGTAAGTTCTGGGTGCTTAAAAGAGAAGTCAATTCATTGTATACATTGGATGTCTGAGAGGATTTCACTAAGATTCTTGGGACACTCTTTACTTAAAATCATATGGTATTAATGGTAGTTTACTTCTTGCTTTGTAGTTGCTTTTACATGATAATGATTTGAAATATTTCCAATTTAAAAACATTCGTCTCAATAAACAACAAGGTCCTACTGAATAGCACAGGGAACTATATTCAATATCCTGTAATAAATCATAATGAAAAAGAATATGAAACTGAACCACTTTGCTGTTCACCAGGAACTAACACGACATTGTAAATCAACTATACTTCAATTAAAAAAAAAATTCATCTCAGAACAAGCACTGGCCCTCGAGGAAGTTCTCCAATTTAGGTGCTACTTAAATGTTTTAAAACAAAGATTTGCTTTGCCGTAGAGTAGCTTCCCTTTAATTTAAACTCCATAAAGCAAAATCATAAGGAAACAATGGAGCTTTGTTAAAGAGTAAAGAAAGCTCTCCATCTCCTTTTCTTGTGGGGGAATGTCCAAATTACTTTCTTCTCTTCACTTAAGTTATAATTGTTTAGAAAAAGATCATGGTCTATTTTAAAAGTGTGATTTCCCATGAACTCTTGACATTTGTTTCATTTTGCAAAAACTGCCTTCCCTCTGTCTTGCAGAACTCCATACCTAAGTTACCAGCCGCCATTAGACTTGTTTTCTACAAGACCATTTCCCAGTGGACCAACTCACCTTCCTCCAAGGAAGGCTGGGACACTTGCCATGCTTCAGAGGAGTCAGTGCTCTCCAAATGGAGCTGAAGCAGGTAGACTACCTGTCTCACAACTACAGAAGGCAATTCTGGAATACATGATTTGGCTTGTGTCAAATCTATGCCTTCCAGGGCTGCTTTTAGAAGATCCCTGATGCCAGTATTCTACTTTGTCTGTGCTTATGGCCAATGGCAGTGATGCCATAAAAGACTGCTTCATTGCCAAAGATATTATTTTTTCATTCTCTCTATCTTCATTTGATATGATTTTGTTAAACAGATGCAACCTTATTAAAAGGAAACCCTTGTTACTCTGGTGCTTACTAGGAACATTATGGTTAGAAGTAACTCATTACAACATCTTTAATAAACTTTTTTCCCAGCATTCTGTGTTTTAATTTGATCATAAAAATTTTTTTCTTAGCTGACCATGACACCTCCCAGCTTGGGAACACTTTTATATTTTGAATAAAAATTGAATCCACTTGGCAATTTCTAATGAACATAAGTAAGTGGAAATGATTTACACCTGTACCATTCTCCCCCATTTCACTGCCGTCTTTGGTGACAGAAGTACCAATTTTCAATGCCTCAGAACTCACTAATTAAAAGTAATTTACTTTATGTTCTCATACTACAAAGTGAACAACATCAAGCCACACAGAGGTGTATTTGGGACCATATGAGAAAAAAGTACTAGTAAATTCCATACTCTGCAGCATCCAGAGGTAGACTCATGCCATGTCTCCGGTGACTCTTCCGACCTTTACGGCACCATGACTTTAGTACACCATGAATGTACTAGGTATTTAATAACCGTTTGTTGATGTGGTTGTATTGTTTATGGCAAAAGTCTTAGGTCTTCCAGAGAACATCAGCATGACTCCCTCACGAGGAGCACTGATTTTTACTTTTTTGTAGGTAAGAGTTTGAGTAAAATGCCAACCAAAGGGCTACAGTTCTGGGGACAGAGAGTAAACTCTGACAAAGATGTATTTGCTGATCTGGAAAGCAAATTCGTGCACCAGGAATTCAATTATTAAAATAAAACTATTGATAGAAAGGATACTCTGGTCCAGTTCATCAGGGTAGAAGGATCAACCTACAAGCTCGGCAAAGTTCATCTTAAGCAAAGGAATAGATAAGGGCTCTGGAAGTTTCCATGTTTAGGCCTTCCAACCACTGGCTCAGCCCTTCCAACCACAGGTTCAGCCCTTCCCAGGACATGATCTAATCCTCACCATGGCAACCAATAAGATTCCTTGTACATCTTGATTGTATTTCAGATCTGCTCCCGGACTGTACCTACCTAGACCCGGAATGCTTCTCAGCGCCCTGAATCAAACTGGATGAGGACCCACCAGGCTGTTTGAGATCCTGTTTGAAACTCACCAAGAATTCTAACTTCAAGCATGGGCTCTGCCTCAAATTCCTATACCCGTGTCTCACGCACCACTCAGTACCCCATGATAAAGAGACTGATCCAGAGCAAACTCCGTGAGTGGGATTGCTGGGCACAGCTCGAAACTCCCTGTCCATCCCAGGCTCTGCTATTCTCCCTCCCCAAGCTGCCAAGGCAACCCCACTGCATAGGTCCCAGAAGCATTTCTGCCAAAATTTCCCAAGATATACTAGAGAAATCATGCACTGATTTGGGACAAGTTAGGTTGTGTTGTGAATGGCTCTGGTGCACGCTGGCCCTTGAAAAGCCCTGTGCCGTTTGGGGATGCAGACATCATCTAGGCCCAATTCAAGTGGCCTGTCCTCTGCAGGCTTTCTCCAGTCACTCTGATTAAACATGCTCATGGGGCTTCCCTGGTGGCGCAGTGGTTGAGAGTCCGCCTGCTGATGCAGGGGACATGGGTTCGTGCCCCGGTCTGGGAAGATCCCACAAGCCGTGGAGCGGCTGGGCCTGTGAGCCACGGCCGCTGAGCCTGCGCGTCTGGAGCCTGTGCTCTGCAACGGGAGAGGCCACAACAGTGAGAGGCCCGCGTACCGCAAAAAAATAAATAAATAAATAATAAAACATAAACATGCATGGCCCTTGACTTCTCCTCTGTGGCCCTTATAGGCAGTAATCATCCAGGCATTAGAGTAATTTACAGTATAACCTGCCCCTCAGGTGAGCCCCATAAGGGCAAGGGCCGTATTTACCTTGTTTACCATCAGATCCCTAGAACCCAGCATGTAGTTTTGTGTCAATAAATGAATTAATGAAGTGGCTAATTAGGAATTGGATTGAATTAAACATGATGCCTAAATACATAAATTATTTCATTCTAGATTAGGCTTAAAAGTGTAAGAGAGGCAATTGTATCACCTCATTTAAACATTGATTTATTCTGGAATACTGCTAATTGGTTAAGAATAAAGAATTGAAAATCAGGCAAACCTGACCAACTGTTTGACATTTGGCAAATTACCATCTCCAAGTCCATTTCCTCACTGGTAAAATTTTTAAAAATTAAGAAAATATTCTTTAGTGTAGTAACATGGATATTTTCCTTTGTAACCTTCAAAAATGAGCAGATGTACACTTCCCCTCCCAACATTAAGAAAGAGATGAGAGAGAAGAAACAAAAATACAATGGGCACTAGCGTTGTTTCTAAGCGTTTCCCCACCGAGAGTTGGTCCCTTGCCCTTGCCACTCCATCGAGCCCATGAAGTATAGCTCAACGAATAACTAACAGATGATTACATTTATGAGGAGAGAGTACTCAGAACAGACAGCTACTTCCTACAGGTGACAAGCAATCTTCCGCCGGGGCTTCACCTGATGAGTCATTTTGGGACGTGATCACAAGGGTTGGAGACTGATGAAATTATCCTGTCCAGCATCAAACACAAAGTGGTTGTAAATCAGCAGAGGCTGTGGCAGAGGGAGAGCAGCTCATTCTTTATGCTTTGCAGGCAGTCTTCCACCTGGGGGCTGCATCAAGCTTCCTAACAATCATTAAGTGACGCTATAAAGAGATTTAATTTTTAAAAAAAAAACATTAGCTAGCTATTGACTCGAATCCTTCAGCTGTCATGAGGAAGTTGATTTGAAAGCAAGTTGTATGATTTAAAAACTTGAATGTGCTGAGGTTAACTCAGCATAGCACAGCAACATGTGTAAATAAACAGACGCCTGTCTGTTATAACTCTCCATTTGACCTTGCCAGACGATTGTGTACTGAACTTAGACTATCATCACGTTTCCAGAGGGTCACTTAGGGAAAGGCAAAACAAAATAAAAAAGCGAGCCAGCTAGAGTTTAACCTGGTCAAGGGAGTTCTGCAGAATCAGAAATTGATCTTGCAAATGCATTCTATAAAAAGAGAAGGAATAAAATATGGATGATTTATCCGTGGTATCTGCTGAACAGCCCTTGATTTACACATGATCTAAAGAAATGTGGAGAAACCATTATGAAGTTGCCCTGTGGATGGAATCATATTTTAAGAGTAAAAAACTGGTAGGTTTCATTGAATAAGGAAGCTTTCTAAGGATCCCATTTCCCCCTCACCGCAAAAGGGATTCATTTGCATCGTTCCCTTTAGTGGTGTTGGGAAGTTCCAGTGTAAATCCTTTAGGTTTCACTGTAGGAACCAGCTCCTCAGAGGTTCCCAATGCTTGATGATCTGCACAAAATTGTGGCTTTAAAAAGTGAATGGAAAAACTGTTTTTTAAATGGTTATGCTAGAAAGGTAACCGAGCTTACCCGGGGTCATGTTGTAGGCTTATACAATCCCAACGCCTTCCTGATTTCCTTGCAGAACCTGCTATGCAAGGGCATTTGAGTGGCTCTGCGTGAAAGGCCTGCGCACATTTAAATAGGCTGTTTGAATAGGAATTGTGACTGATGTAAAAATACCCCCTGCATTTTATTTAGTTCTTAGTTCTCCATTTGTAATTAAAATGAAGCTTCTAAAATGCCTCGTTTCCCTTAAATTTTATATCATATTTGATCTCCTAACAGTGTTCTTCAGGTAATTTTGCAGAGATGATTGACGGGGATATTAGTTTAATTTTTTTTTAATTGAGAACTTCTCACATAATTGTCAATATGTGAGGGAAAAAAGAAAATATCTGATGAACTGTACTTGAAAAGAATAGGGAAGTGAGTGTAGCAACGGGCTCCTGAGATTCCCAAGGAGCGTGATCTCCAACACTTCACTGATGGCTATTTTTGTGTGTGCTCTGAGGTGCTCTCTCGGTAGTTGCACTTTAATTATCCTGCACTTTGTTCAGGGAAAGTATGTATTGGCTCCCGGCCAATGTGGGCTAGGACTCTTCTTGTCACTACAGTGTCTAACAGCATGTACAGAACAATATCCCAATTAGATCTTTAAATGTTAGAAACATGATACACCAGTGCATTTTTCTCAGAGGCTGATCAGTGGGAAGTTTCAAAAACACACAGAAGGTAAGCTTCATTCTAATCCTTTAAACATCAGCCCAAGAAGGGAGCCAAAGAAGCTGAAAATATAATATGTCAATATCTCTTCGGCTTGTAATTTTGTTTATCTTTAAAAAAATTTATCGATCAGAATGACCAAGCTGTTATTTTCGAAGAACATTCCTTTTGTTATCGTCACCTCCCAAGACACGACTTTATTTCTTAGATAACAAAGGGAACTTTTTCTGCCTCTAGATTCATAATGTTTTATTGCCAACTTGAGATATCTGGATAAATTAACATGAGGGATACTTAAAACAACCATGTAACTTACATCCCTGTCAGGTTAACTCTCCAAACTAACAACCTGGAATACCTCTCTCTTTCTCTCTGTCTCTCTGTCTCTCCTCTCTTCCAACCCCCATTTGTAAGAAAAACATATGTGCAAAGGAAGCACGCTCCTTTTATTCTTCTACCCTGTTGAGACGATAATTGTGTAAAATGTCTGGACTAAGTTACAAAAGCCAAAGACAACCTTTAATTTACATCCTGCAATGGGTTAAGAGTCCAGTCAGTCTTCTCTGTTTCTATCAGTCACTCTCTTTATAATAATTGAACTAAGTTATTTAAAATGGTAAAGTATTTAAATTCTCCCCATTGGCACTACAATCAAACACCACATGAATTATCAGCTCCATGAATTATTATCTCAGTTTTCATGATGACCATATAAAGGCTTCAGCTATACCTGTGCTGATGATAAGCCTTCTAGCTGAGTAAATGGGGAGCAGGGGTCATAACCAAAGAACAGCAAAAGATACAGCTCTGGGGTCACTGGGGAAGAAGGGAAAAGTAAGTTCAGATCTTCACACACCCATGTGTGGCCTCACTCCCTCTCCCTTTCTCACACACACATACACACACAATTAGACTCCCTTCTATGACGTTAGCACAACAGATGCCTTAAGTGTGATTATTTGGCACAATATTTCAAGTTTTCTTAGTTCACTGTAACCTTCCCAAAAAAGAATGAAATATGTGTGCTTTCTATTGCTTATCATTCATAATTATGTACTCCTTCCAAAAAAACTACTCCACTGATGCCAAAAAAACTGGACACACTCCTTCTTTCAAGATACTGGCTAACATTTAAAGAAGAATGATGGGACTTCCCTGGTGGCACAGTGGTTAAGAATCCGCCTGCCAATGCAGGGGGACACGGGTTCAAGCCCTGGTCCGGGAAGATCCCACACGCTACAGAGCAAGTACTGAGCCCACGTGCCACAACTACTGAAGCCCGCGTGCCTGGAGCTGGTGGTCTGCAACAACAGAAGCCACCACAGTGAGAAGCCGCACGCTGCAACGAAGAATAGCGCCCGCTTGCCGCAACTAGAGAAAGCCTGAGCACAGCAACGAAGACCCATTGCAGCCAAAAAAAAATAAATAAATAAAATTTTTAAATTCTGTCTGGAAAAAAATAAAATAAAGAAAAATGACTGTCCAAAATTCTATAAGTGAAGTACCACAGTATGCTGAAGGAAGAGATGGGATAATTATTGGACAATGGATTTTAAAATAATTTTAAATTACCAATGCCAGGGTAAATGTTGATTAACATGGCAAATTAGAGAAATCTGAGACAATTATGCGATGTAAAACTGCTGTCTTCACGAATCTTCTTTTTCATGGGCTTCACTCTAAAAGTGACTAGCAATGACCAGTGTCTCTGATCACTTCCCCATGTTTAGTTCTACCTAGATCCCTGCAGGAAGGGACTGTTAACCCGGAAAAGAATGAGTCATCCAATACCACACCATATTTTAAGAACCAAACATGCACAATGTTTATTAAAGGCATAGAATCCATAAACTTGGAAGTCTTTTATGGGTCTTCAAAACAGATATAATCTTGGCAGGAGTGTAACGGAATTTACCGCTGGTGCTCAGAGTTGATTTCAGGGCCTTTCTGGTACCCAGATTAAAGGATTTAAAAGCTAATCTAATGAAATATTTTTATCAGGAGAATAAACAAAATAATAATTCAGATTAACCTTGAATAAATGCAATTCAGTGACCGAGTCATCTATTTTAATATACATGTCTTTCGTTGATATGGTAGGTTCTAGAAATATTGCAAAACCTTGATTTTTCTCCAACATTCTTTTACGGATCAGGAAATGGCCACAGGGAAAGTCAAGTGACTTGCCCAAGGTTGCATGGCTGGTGAGTCACAGACCAGGATTAGAGCCTGTGACTAGACTCTCCATAATCTTCTCTGTGCTGCTCCCAAGCATGACCTTCACAGCATTAACATGTGATAAATTCCTGCTTCCAGAAGATGTCCAGCTTGTCAAAGCAGACCCACTGCAGTTACACAGATGACAGTTGGCTTTCTTTAACGTCCCCTTCCACTTCAGTGGATTCAGTGCAGGGCCACACTGAGCCATAACTGAGCAAAACAAAAATCAATAATACTGATCTTGTCTGATTTAAAATATGGGTATTTTACTCATTGTGGATTTTTAGGCAGTGACTTTAACACTTAAGAGTGTCATTAAAATAGTTTTTTGGTGACTGAGCTTTTGGGCACCGCTACTCCCCTTAAATTTTGCCACCCCCCAGGCAAGTACCTTACTTGCCTGATCTAGTCCCTGGTACTTTACCTGTGACTAAAAAATACTATCCAATTTCTCCCACCAAGTATTTCAGAGTGGCAGACTGTATTTGAGAAGGTACAGGAAGGAAGTACTCACTTCCATTTTGCTACTGGCACTTGTCTGTGAGCTCAGGGCTGGTGTGCAGGTTTATGAGCCCCCCAGATGGAGAGCTTGTCCTCACCTGCTCAGGAAGCAGGTGAGATGGGAACCTCTATTGCTCTGTATTTCTTAATAGAAGGCCAGGGACCTCTTCTGGGTCGTATACTGGGAAAGCCATCATCTACCTATATTTTCTCTATTGCTCATCTAGATTATGTTTAAAGCTAGTATCTATTTGGGGGATCTTTAGGATTGTGGAGGGATGTGAAGAGCGAGTGGCTCTCTAGGGTGTCATGTAGCATTATCTCAAGTTGATGAACCTCCATCCCAGAGTATGTAGAGATGGGAGCTCCACAGCCTCCCTTCCCAAAAACGAACATGTTTTAAGTATGCTTGTGGAAATACAGCACTCATTCAATGTATACTTGCTAGTGTTTCATTTTAAAAAGCTGGAAACATATTTTGCAAGTTTTTTCTTAGCTAAGACAACTTGAAGGGGACAAGGCAGTGCCAAAATAAATATATTTTAAAAAAGAAACCTGAAATACTATATTTTATTGAATTCTTTCAATCAAATGTAAGTTCATCTGTATTTGTTCTCATATTTAGCCTGGCAGTTAGCATGTATTTCTTTATGTACCTGGTCTTGTTCCAAATTACAGAGTCCTGATGACAGATTCAATAAGATACGGTACGTTAAAAAAAAGAAAGAACAGAAAACTCACTCAGGGAGTGCTCGAAAACTACTCAACAACTATTAGATACTCCTACTGCTTTTCTACTGAAGGAACATTCTGGAGGGAAAATTCTAGTCTGCAATGGAAATTGCTTTTCCAGTAATTATACTACCAACCTGAGCGGAGCAATTACTTTAAAAATTAAAATATTTAAAAAAATTAAAATATTTACATTTAAAAATATATTTCCCCTGAAAGTTGCAGTTACATGGGAAGAGGGAAAAAAATCGATACTCTTTGTGTCTCATGATCTTTAAGTTATGTCTGTCTTCATGGATTTTGATAGCTTACATTTTGCCGGGTTTTCATTTAATCTTAGCTAACACCCTGAACAGAAAACAGAGCAAGTAGGTAAAAAAAAATCATCCATGAACCATAATAAATGGATTTCTGCCAATGACAGGTCATGATACAGAAAAAAATCTGTGATGACCCTCTTTCCTCTACACTCATTTATCTCTTCCTGGTGTCCACTGATAGATTCTTGCTGTATGATTTATTGCAGAAAAACACCACCTAGAAATGGGCTTTTGATAAAATTGTTCAAGGATTCCTGGACAATAAATCCTAATCTTAACATGCAATGCTGTAGAATGTTTCACCTTTCTTATGCTATAAATAAAATATGCCAAATGTGATAATAAATCCATACATTTAAGCACTATCTATGTAGGTTAGGAAATAAAGTCATAGTATGTAGGCTTGATGTTAATAGCAGCTCTAAGCCTGAGGATATTGATGGCAGTATTTGTGCATTTGCCATCCAAATTTTTTAGCACTTTACAGTACCTGTGAAATTTCATGGCTTTCACCTGCCTGGGAAGGCTTGCTCTGCAGAGCATATGTGGGTTAAGCATAATCAGTTTATGGTGACTTGAATCAAAAGAAATGTCTCCTGAACACAGACAACTTACTCTAGGAGACAGATGAAATTCTGAGTTCATGCAGAGACCTTTCTCATAATTAATCATCTACCAGAGGAAGAGATAAGAGGCTCAGTCACCTCACTGTGACCCCCCTAGTGGCACAGGGTGTTAAGCATACAGAGCCCTAGTATTTAGGCTTCTTCTTATAAACTCAGGGACAGGTATCTGACCTCCACTCGCAGTAGAAGGTTGAGGGAACCAAGCCCTACTAACCTTCTCTGAGCTGATTTGCTCATCACTATGTGGGAACCTGAAGACAGATTTGAATTAACAAGTGCTTTTAAAGCATATAAACTATTGCAAGCAACCATCTATTCAAAAAGATGGAGGCAAGATCTTAATCTGGCTCAGGGTTTCTCAAACTTCACACTATTGACACTTGGGACCAGATAATACTTTGTTGTGGGTGGCTGTTCTGTGCATTGTAGGATGTTTGGCAGGATCTCTGGGCTCTACCCACTAGATGCCAGTATCCTCCTCTCCATCCTCCCAGGTTCTGATAACCAAAAATGTCTCCAGATATTGCCAAATGTCTCCTGTGGGATGAAATCATCCCTGGTTGAAAACTATTGATCAAGCCTACTAGAAATATGTTCATAAAAACCATGACATTAAAGAGGGCAAAACTACTTTTCTTTGCAGAAAAAAATAAAAAGGAATCAATTCAAGAGTAAAAGATACTAAGTTTGAGAATGAGAGTAAGTTGGCTTTTATTTTAGAGAGGGTTGCAAGTATCTGTGGAATGATCTCCCAATGCCATGCACAGAGAAAAGGAAAAGTCCCCTGAAATGCCGGCAGTTTGGCCAACTGCTAAGAAATTGCGCATTAAATACCACATTTGTGTAATCATTTACATTGAACCTGACAAAATTAAGATACAAATATAAAAATAGTGTGTATTTTGAACAGGGTAACCACACTAGAAAGAAAGAAATGCAAATGAGAATCAAAGAACCTGAGGGAAGTCTTTTTTTCTCCAACAAATTGAAAGTGGAGAAATCCATTATATCATGTGTAGCTTTCTTTGTGTCCTCAGATATTTATTGAAGGTCAAAGACAGAGATGCTTAATGGGTTATGATTATGTGAAATGAAGTGAGAAACAATGTTTTATAACAGCAAACACTTTTTATAGTGACAATGTATTATGTTCACTAAAACGTGTTACAGCTGCCTTTCCCCTGGTATCCATGGCTCAAGGCAGGAAAATAATATGTTACTCAAGAAATACATAGAAATTGGGCGTGTGACTTGTTCAGAGCCAGGGCTCTCGTCTCAAGACCCAGGAAAATTTCCCACTATGCTTTGTCCAACTTGAATAACTATTTGCTCTAAAAAAAATTCTATTGCTTTCTTCATATCATTTTTTTCCATCACAGTTCTGAGAAAAAGTTATATTTTAGTGATAACAAATTTATGAAGATTTATATCAGGTCTCCCATATTTTTGAGCTTGAGGATACCTTTACAATGCTAAAAAATTTCAAAAATATTCTCATTCATGCATTCATGCCTTTATTTATTCTACAAATATTTATGGAGTGCTTCTCAAGTGCCAAGCTCTGGGGACGCTGTGATGAGAAAAAAAGAAAGAATCCCTGCCCTTGTGAAGCACAAAGTCTAATGGGAGATTCAGGGGGTGGGAGAGGGATGGACTGGGAGTGTGGGGTTAGTAGATGCAAACTATTACACATAGAATGGATGGACAACAAGGTCCTACTGTATAGCACAGGGAACTATATTCAGTGTCCTGGGATAAACCATAATGGAAAAGAATATAAAAAAGAATGTGTATATGCTTGTCTATTGTCTATTGCTTCCTTCATATCTTTTTTTTTTTTTTGCGGTACACGGGCCTCTCACGGTTGTGGCCTCTCCTGTTGCAGAGCACAGGCTCCGGACGCGCAGGCTCAGCGGCCATGGCTCACGGGCCCAGCCGCTCCGCGGCATGTGGGATCTTCCCGGACCGGGGCATGAACCCATGTCCCCTGCATCGGCAGGCAGACTCTCAACCACTGCGCCACCAGGGAAGCCCCCATATCATTTTTATACATACACATATGTATGTATAATTGAGTCACTTTGCTGTACAGCAGAAATAAACACAACATTGTAAATCAACTATACTGCAATTAAAAAAATGAGAGATGCAACATGTTCACTGTTATATCTTAAGACTCAACACAGGGCCCAACACAATGCACATGCTCCATACATGCTGGTGGAGGTTTAATGCATGTAGACACGTAGAATAAAATCTGAACTGTTTCTTTAGGTCTGTGGGCCCTGCAACACCTGGCTCCTGCCTTTCCAACCTTACCTCTTAGCATCCTTCCCCTCACTTACTGTGCTCCACCCATACTGCTTCTCTCTGTTTCCTTGGTCATGCCAAGCTTCACTCTCCCACCCACACCCCACATGCCCCACGGACTTTCCTCCTTGCATAAAAATCTCTCCTTCCAAATCTTTCCCTGGCCGCTTCCTTATAGTTTAGTGTTCAGCTCAAATGTCACCTCTTCACTGAGGCCTTCCCTGACCTGCCTCTCATAGTCCTGTTTAATTTTCTTGATAACACTAAACACTATCTGATATTTTCTTGTTTATTTTATGACTCTCCATAAAGAATGTTTGTCCTGTTTGGACAGGAACTTTGTCAGCCATGTTTATCAACTTAACACCACTGTCTAGAACACCTGGATCACAGTCAACACTCAAATATTAGTGGAATGCTGAAGAAAACAAATTCATATGTAAATTATAAGATGCAAGATGCTACTAAGGGAATACAGAATTATCAGGGAGAATAAATAGCAAGGGGAGCTCTGTAAGGTACAATTAGTGAAGAACTTGCTGAGGATGTAGTTTTTAGGCCAAGGCAAATGCTATTAGGAATAGGTGTGGACAGGCCCCAAGGCAAAACAAGCTTTTTGTCTTAGAGGGGCTAAGAGGAAGCTGTGTGATTGGAGCTTAGTAAGCAGAGGAGAGGCGAGAATGGAGAAGTAAGAGGAGGCATGTCATGTACGGTAGGGGTAGGGAAACAATGGCCAGTGGGCCTGCCACATACCTTTATAAGATGCGGTGAATAAAATTAGATTGGAATACGGACATTTCCTTTTGTTTACATACTGCCTATGGTTGCTTTCTCACTACAACAGCAGAGTTGAGTAGGTGCAATAGAGATTGTTTTACCTGCCAGCAAACCTAAAATATTTACAATCTGGCTTTCACAGAAAAAAGACGATCAATCCCTAAGGCCTTGAGGCTGAAGGAAGAGGCTTGGGTTTCACTTTAATGCAACGGTGTGCAGATTATTCGACATTCCTTCCTTCTAGGGCTGGCGTCTATGTCCCCTCACCATGAATCGGGCTCTGTGACTCCTCAGCCAATAGAATATCGAAGAAGCGATACTGTGTGGGTTTCTGGGCTCAGGCTTTAAGAAACTGACCACTTCTGCTCTGTGTCTCTTGAAACCTGGCTACCATGTTGTGAGGAAGACCCAGTAGCCCACTGGGAAGTCTGCAGGGGGAGCCTCGCCATGGGCACCAACAGCCAGCACAAACTTGCCAAGCTTGTGAAGAAGCTCTCTTGAACGTAGATCCTCCAGCTCCCAGAAGAGCCATCTACTTGAGACCACGTGGAGCAGAAATGAGCTGTCCTTACCCAGATTGCAGATTTGTGCGCAAAATAAATGACGGTTGTTCTTTTTAGCCACTGTGTTTTAGGGTGTTTTGTTATGCAGTGATAGGACCTAGAACAAATGGGAAGGCATCTCCATAGTTTTATACTTCCTTTAACATAGGTCATGTAAAATCACTTCCTTAATGTTTATCCTATCTGTTTCCCTTTCAAAGTATCTTTCGACTGATCACCCAACTTCATTCATTCAGAAGTGCCTACTGTGTGCAGGAGGCTAGAGCGTAAATAGTCATTGCTTGGTAGTTTGATATTTGAACACAATATTCAGTTTGAAAGTGAAGTCTCATAATTCCAGTACTTCTGTCAATACAGAGGAACATGTATCTAAACACTCATTTATGCAAAATGATTTTTCCATTCTTGAATTTTAATTGTGAAATTTGGTAACCCCTATTTTTTGCCATTTTCTAAAATTTCAAAGAACAGTTCAATGATAATTGCAGCATCCTCATATTAATAAAGCTGGCACTTCAGAAATATCAAATTATCATCCTATTTATGAATTAACCATTTTCCTTTAAACATATACATGTAGAGCCAGTTTTTTTCTTAATACATAAAAATTCAATCATAATAAATGGAATTCGATTTTAAATTAGAAAAATGAGTACCTGAACATGAGGAAAAGGATTCAGAAAAGTTGAAAAATGAAAGCGTTCCGTATATTGTCCTGTTTGGAAATCTGGCCTGGTACTCTGAAGATTGTTATAGAAAAAAGCTGATAGAAAAATTTCTTCAGTGCTATGCAAATATTCAATTTATGAAGAAAACTATATTGTCTGCCTGCATATGAAGAATAAAAATCACTAGGCTGTTTTTTTTAATCTTTTAATCTTTTCATTTTACAGGTCACTATAATAGGGCATGTTACAAAAAAATTGTTTTCTGCCAACTTTACAGTTCAAACTCTAAGACTGAAATAGTCTATGGTGGAAAAAATGATTTGCATCTGGAATCTCCAGTTGAACCTGCCACATGACTGAGCTAGTTTTATAAAGAAGCTAGAAATCTGACACCACAGCAAATGCAGAAAATGAGTTCAATCACTTAACAATCTCGCTGCCTTGGATCCTGATGGTTGGAGCTAACGACACATGGTAAGGAAAGAACAGCAGGTAAAAATATTGAATGTCTATGGACCACTGATGGCTGGGCTTATCACACAAGCCAAAACAAGCACACTTCCAAGGACATGGAGAGAAGAGAATACAAGATGATTAGATTATGGGTGCAAAAGGGAAATTCTGTGTTGATAAGCTGGCAACTGAAGGGCTATGACACGGACCTGGTTGGGAGCCGTTCCTAGCATGCCAAAGCAGCACCATGGAATCAACGCTTCAGCTCAATGGAGACTCTATTTTCAGAACTCAATCATTAAGTTACGTTTACCACCAGTTGGCCATCCTGGGTTAGAAAACAAGTGTAGAGGGGCAAAACACGGAAACTCAGAGCAAGGGAGAGAGAAAGGCAGAGCTGCAGGCCCAAGCAGACACTGCCAGAAACACTTCTCCAAAGCTAATGACTGTACAGTGCTGGGCATCTTATAAAGGTATTGGATGTGACAGAACTCTGGAAATTGTTTAAAAAGTTCTCCTAAAGGGAAGATTGAACATGCTCATGAAGGAGGCATCCTCAAGAAATGGTTTAAGAACACTGGCTCTTTCAACAGCATCATTGGTGTTTAATTCCTAGGATGAATAGTGGCTTTACAATGTTCACCTTACATACTAAATATTACATGACACAGAACTGGGTTTAAGTTCCAGCTCATTTACTGTGTTACTTTGAGGATATTACTTCAATGTTTTGTACTTCAGCATCTATAAAATGTATATAAAAGTATAAATGTATAAAATAACTGTATTTGGATTGTTTAAGGGTTGAATGAGACCGTACATGGGAAGTATAAAGCACGTAGTTGTGAATTTTTTTAGGGTTGAGGATAAGGATTCAGAGACCAGAAAATAACATCCCAGCCCAGACGGTAATGGAACAAGGATGGCATTGGACACACAGAAGAGGATCAGCATAATTTGGAAAACGGGATAAAATAAGATTCTGGACTGAACTAGATCCGAGGCTATTCCCTCACTTATAGTGTTAAGGGGTTTCTACTGAATTCTTAGCACTGATACAGGAAATTCCACCGAATAGCTCCTGCAACTTGTTGAATAAAATTGCAGGGTTTTTTTTAACAGTAATAGAAAATTAAGATAATTTTTATTCCATACTGTGGGTTTAGTCATTCTCAACATTTCTGAGAGAATATTCCTGTATAAATTTACTCATTTTTATCAAAGGGATAAGTGTAAGAATGAAAGAGGTAACTTCCTAGAGGTTGCTGTGGCTTAAAATATCCTTGACCTTTAAGATACTAGTAGCAGAACAAAAAATGGGAATGAAGGCAGGGGCAATGAAGACAGACATTCTCCCTCCTTCATCCCAGTAGCAGGCCACAGCAGCATCCCTTTAAGATGTAGACCCCTCTGGATGGAGTCAAGCATGCAACTTTATCAGATATCATCTTGGGTTGAGACTTTATTAAGATTTATTTGGCAGGCAGCTGAAAGTCAAAATGGGTTAAATACTGGGTATGTGAAGCAAGATGAGAAGGAAAAAGGGACTCTCAAGAAAGAGGAAGGAAGATGGTGATGATGTATAAAAGGTAAGTACTATGGAGTTATGCAGTTGCTGAGGACAAGCTTCTGGGTCATTGCCCCGTATTTCAGGTCATGGCCTCTCTCCACTGCCTGCAAGGTCATTATCCTTGTTACCATGTTCCAACTCAAACAACTGGTAGCTCCAACTCAGAAGTCCTTTACAATAACCCAGCCAAATATTTGAAAAGATTCAAACCATTACCTGCTAGAGTAACCTGTAGAATTAGTGTAGGCTCCTGAGTTAGAATATATTCTCTCACTGATGAAAGATGCAAATTAGGTTATAAAAATGGAAGTGTTTAATGACTGCAATGTAAAGCAATGAATTACCCAGAATTCCACACCTTGTGGTAAAAGTTAGGAAAGAACCACAGATAAGGATTACAGGGCATCTATTCCTAAGGTGTTCCACCTCAGTGGAAATGAGGTGAGAAGTCATGGCTGAATCACACACACAACCAAGAGAAGAAAACAAAATAAAACCGGATGGGTCGTACATACTCCATCTCATAAGAATCACGTTTCCTCACGAGGAAATACATTTAAGCGGAAATCAAATCTTACACGTGGATTCTAGGAGACCTTGCCTTTTCATATCAGGAAGGAGGGCTTCAGCATCCTCTAGTCTAGAAGTTCCCCAATTTGGCTGCTTATCAGAATCACCTCACAACACTTTTAAAATTCTGTTAGAGGACCTCAGACCAGAATCTCTGAGGATGGGCACTGGAACTTTCAGGTTTGGAAATTCAGCCTCGGGTTTAATGCCTTTTGGCTGTAATGGCTGTTGGGTTTTGGAACAATAATGAGAAGCACAAAGAATGCTGTAGCAAATACCCACACTCCTGCCACCCCTTAAAACACTTTATCTTGAAATAAATACTTCCACAAAGAGAGTGTATGGAAAACGTTTTTTGAAAAACAGCAGTTAAGCAACAGTTGAAAAACATAATCTTCCCACTGGTCTCACAGAACCTGCACAGAGATCTGGATTTTGGCCCTTCTGTCAATTGAACAATTCATGACACAGTTTAAGCAATGAGATATAAGAAAAAGCAAGGTGATGGTAGCATTATATCTTCCTCATACCTTCACCTCCCCCCAGAGGACCTGAAGACAATAAAAAGCATATTTACCAAGTTATTGGTCTTAACATCTTAAACTTTATATATTGAAATAATTAAAGATCCACAGGAAGCCGCAAAAATAGCACAGAGAGGTCCCCTGTACCCTTCATCCCGTTTCCCCCCAAGGTTACATCTTATACAACTTCTTACATAACTATGGTACCGCATCAAAACCAGAAAGTTGACATCAGTACAATCAATAGACCTTATTCAATTTATCACCAGTTTTACATGCACTCATTTGAGTGTGTGTGTGTGCAGTTCTATGCCATTTCAGCATATGTGTGGACTTATGCAACCATCACCACAATCAATATACATACAGAACTCTTCCATCACCACAAAGATCCTTCTTGCTGCTCCTTTGTAGTCACACTCAACCCTCTCCGACCTTTCCCTCCAAGCTCTGCATCCCATTCCTAACCTCTGCAGCCACTAACCTGTTCTACATTCCTTTAACTTTGCCATTTTGAGAATATTATGTAAATGGAATAATATGGTATTAGTATACTTTAGAAACTGTTTTCTTCACTCAGTATAATTCCTTAGAGATCAATCCAGGTAGTTTCATGAATCAATAGCTTATTTCTTTTTATTGCTGAGTACTATTCCATCACATGGATGTATCATAGAGTGTTTAACCATTCACCCACTGAAGGATATTTGGATTATTTCCAATCTTGGCAATTATAAATAAGGATGCCCCAAACATTCATGTACACATTTTTGTGTGGACATAAGCTTACCTTTCTCTGGAATAAATGCCCAGGAGTGTGATTGTTTGGTTGTATGGTAAGTATGTGTTTAGATTTTTAAGTACCTGCCAAATTGTTTTCCAGAGTGGCTGTAGCAGTTTACATTCCCACTAGCAGTATGAGTGATTGAATTTCTTCACATCCTCACCAGCATTTGGTATTGTCACAGTTTTTATTTTAGCTGTTCTAATAGATGTATAGTGATATCATATCAGGTCTTAATTTGTGTTTCCCTAATAGCTAGTGTTGTTAAATGTATCTTCATGTGCATATTTGCCATCTGTATATCTTCTTTTGTGAAATCTCCATTCATATCTTTTCTAGTTGGACTGTTTGTTTACTGTTGAGTTTTAGGAATTCTTTATATATTCTAGATACGAGTTCTTTGTCAGTTATGTGGCTTGCAAACATTTCCCCCAGTCTTTAGCTTGTTTTTTACAGAGACTTTTGTAAAACAAAATGTTTTATTAAAAGAGAGAAAGAACATCATTTTACCAAAATGTCAATAAATTTTGTGGGTAATTAAGATTTGATTGTAAATAAACACATGAAAATATCTCTAGCTCACTTAGAAAGTTCTCTAAAATTCTACTCTGCTCACGAGTTGACGGAACTTCTTATTTAAAAGTAGAAACTCAAATAGCTATACTTTTTAAAAGGAAGTATTACAGTCTTACTTTTAATTATTATATAGGGGATAAATTTATACACAAATGTTAATATGTAATTCATGAAATAGGAAATAAAAATAAAAGTTCTCACTTTATAAAAGATAGTTGAGGAAGCCAGGGACATACCAGCTGAACGTGGTGTGTGTAACTGACAAGTGTTCATAATGGATTCAGTGAGGGCAGTTTGCTGTCTTTAAGTTCTGTGCTTATCTTTGCCCAACTCTGCCTTTCTCACCGATTCATGAGTTTGTTTAATTAGGTGAAGAAAGGATTCTGGGGGGCTTCTGGCAAGGAGAAAAGAGAGCCACTTGTACTCCTTCTACCATACACAGGAGGAGGATGACTTTTCTCTAGTGTGGAAAGATTATGAAAAAACAGCCTCTTCCCCCCTGCCTTAATACTTCATCTCTTTTCCAACATTTTTTTTAAATATACCTTTTCATTTTATTTATTTTTTAAAAATTAAAAAAATAAAAAAAATTTTCGGCCACGCTGTGTACGGCATGAAGGATCTTAGGTCCAGACCAGGGATCGAACCCATGCCCCCTGCACTGGAAGTGTAGAGTCTTAACCACTGGACTGCCAGGGAAGTCCCCCCAACATTTAGTTTTAACCATGACCTTTCTGTGACCTGGGACCATGTTCATGGCCTGGCCAACCCCACAGTGATCTCACCCCTCTCCAAAGTTTCAGGTGGTATTGATGTCCCATACTGTAGTCCTCTTCTCTCACCCTGAGCCTTTAAGCCTCCATTTCATTAGTTCAACACAGGCTACTAGGTCCTACTGATCTAAGAAGCATGCTGGAACCCTTTTCTGCCACTTACCCTCTCCATCTAATCTCGCAGCCCTATTTCTGACCTAAATTAGCACTCACCCAGTCCCTACTTAGCTTTCGTACCCTGGTCTTAGGACCTTATCCTAACCATTCCTCTGGGCCTGAAATATGGGGTTTTGACTAACTTCCTCCAGGATTCTAAACTGCAGTTTCTCAGGGCATACTTGGCTTGCTTCTCTGTCTCTCAGCATTTTTGCAGACACAGGTGGGAATTTTCACTACATCTCAAGTCCTAGGGATCTCCATAGTAACCATGAGTCAGGCTTGCTCTGGCTAGGCTAACTTATCCCTTCTTTCCTCAGACCACATAAGAGAGTTAAAGTTGAGATGGGAGGGCTAAGGCATATTCTTTGACCTCTCTGCAACATAAACACCAGCTTTTCCTGCATTTCAACAACTCACTCATGAGACCATTGTTTACTAAGCTTGTCCTATGTTGGAATCACTTTACCATTATATAAACCTAACTTTTAGGTTATATAATCCAAAATATTTAATCTTGAGTTCTGTTTCCTAGAGAGGTTACACAAATTACCCAAGTCATAAGAAAGTGATACCAGCAGGAAAGACGGAATCAAGACCTCTGAAAATCCTTTTCTCCATTCAAGCAATGAGAATGCTGGCAAAAATTGTCCAAGTAAACTTTTTCAGCATTTGAAATTAAGCAAAGGCCATTTCAGTCTAGGGAGCACTTGTTCAAGAAAAAAATGGTGAAATCTTGGTAAGAACAGGTTGTTCTGTGGCATTTTAACTTGTGCTGGTCTCAAATCCCCCCTACTCGGCTCTGTGGAAGTTTTAAAAATCAACAGCCTGCAATCACAGTGAAAACCAGCAGCCTAGCAGCCACAAGAGGTGAGCGAATGGGGTGGGAGTTCCTTCGAGTCCACTCCTAGAGAACTGTCATGATCTGACCTGCCTGGGAATTCCATTTGCAGGGCTTGTCTTTATTTGATCTGATTCAGAGCTCATCCAGTGCAAACAGACTTTTCTCTGGAGGCATTTGTTGAAAACAACCAATGGTAATGGTTTAACACCACAGCTGCCTGAGGTAGCAACAACAATTGGGGGCAAACAACACGCTAGCCAAAAATCTTACAAAGAAAATCTGGAAATGAGATAAGCACAGGGACCCTGAAAAGACCTCACATATGTTTAGGAATCCAGAAGATCATGCATATGTATAGGGTTGGGAGCATGCCCAGAGCTGTGTGTGTGCTCAGGAAAGACGTGAGAAGACCCTAAACTCTCACCTCTGGATGACCTTGAATCTCTGAACAAGTAGGAAGTGAAGGCTAAGGCAAAGTTGTAAACCACCTGCCTAAATGTTTATGGTATACCCCAATACTCACAATAAAACCCCTTGGCCAAGGCTGGGAGACTTACTGGTTCCAAACATTTAAAGAAAATTTGTCCAACCATTAGCTGACCTCTAAGCTAACCAAGCAGAGACTTCAACAGTCACACATAACAAAGAATTATTTCAAGAAAGTCACAAAAACATTCAGCAACAGCAAACACAAAAATGACAAACCCAGGGGAAATTGAAGAATCTGATTTCCAGAGTTGCCAAATTATATTACTGAAAATGTCCAATTTTTGATTAAAAAAATGTAAGACATATAAAGAAACACAAAAGCATGTCCCATTCAACAGAAACTGTCCCTGAGGAAGTCCAAACATTGGTTAACACCTTAAATTCGCTACCTTAAATATGTTCAATGAACTAAAGGAAAACATATCTAAAAACTAAAGGAAGATATGAGAATGATGCTTCACCAAATAGCAAATATCAGTAAGGAAACAGAAATTATAAAATAGAAACAAGTTGAAACTCTGGAGCTGAAAGGTACAGTAGGTACAATGAAAAACCCACTAGAGGAACTTACCATTAACAGCGCATTTGAGCAAGGAAGAGAAAGAATCAGTAAACTTGAAGACGGGTCACTTTAGATGATCCCATCCGAGAAGCTGAGAGAAAAAAGAATAAGGAAAAAGGAACAGTGCTTCACAGGCCTGTGGGACGCCATGAAGTGTGCCAGTATATGTATAATGAACGTTCCAGGAAAAGAGATAGAGAAGAGGACAGAAAGAATGTTTCAAATAATTGACCAAAATTCTAAAATTTGATGAGAAACATTAATCTACACATTTATAAAGCTCAATGAATTGCAAGTATGATAGACCCAGAGAGATCCACCGTTAGGTACATCATGATCAGTTGTAAAAATCCAAAAGCAGAGACAGAATCTTGAAAGCAATAAGTCCTCATCATAATAGTCATCAGTGGAGTGGAAGACTTAATACTATTTAAATGGCAATATTCCAAGTTGATCTATAGATTCAGTGCAATAGCTACAGAAATCCCAGCTAGCTTCTTTGTGGAAATTGACAAATTGATCCAAAAATTCGTACAGAAATGCAAGATACCCAGAATAGCCAAAACTATCTTGTAAAAGAAGAATAAAGTTAGAGGACTCATGCTTCCTGATTTCAAAAGTTACTGCAAAGCTATAGTGATCAGGATATTATGGACCTGGCATAAGGACAGACATTTAAATCAATAGAATAGAATTGAAAGTCCATAAATAAACCCTTACATTTTTGGTCAATTGACTTTCCATAAGGGTACGAAGACCATTTAGTGGGTAAAGGATAGCTTTTCAACAAACAGTATTAGGACAACTAGAGATCTACATGCAAAAGAATGAAGTTGGAACTCTACCTCACACCACGTCAGAAATTATCTCAAAATGGATTAAGTCCTAAATGTAAAATGCTAAAACTCTTGGGAAAAAACATAGGCATAAGTCTTTGTCACCTTGGATTAAGCAACAGTTTTTTTTAATCTTTTTATAAATGACACCAAAAGCAAAAGCAACAAAATTAAAAAATAGATACACTGGACTTTGTCAAAACTAAAACCTATTGTGTTTCCAAGGTCACAAGAGGAATAAGCAATACAATGAGAATTTCAGTTAAAGAACTACCATCTCAAAGGCCCAGGCTTTCATTTCTATGCTATCAGTACAAGTTGCCTATTGCTATGTAACAAGCCACCTCAAAATTTTGTGGCATAAAACAGTAACCATTTTATGGCTCACCATTCTGTGTTAGGGATTCAGACAGCACTCAGTGGGGACTGCTTGTCTCTGCTCTACATGGCGTTGCCTGGCTTGGCTCAACTGGTGCTTCAGTAGCCAAGAAGGTCTTACTCACGTGTCAGGGGCCTTGGTGCTGGTTGTTGGCCAAGGTACCTCAGTTCTCCTCTATATTTCCCCTTTTCTTCATGATCTCTCCTTATTCAGAGCTTCTTCACGTGCCAGCTGACTGCCAACAGAGCAATAAACAGAAGTTGCAAGGTCCATTAACATCTAGGTTCAGAAGTCACACTGCATCACTTCCACTGCACTGTATTTGTTAAATCAAGTCACAGGTTTAGCCCAAATGCAAAAGGAAAGGGAATAGACTCCACCTCTCGAAGGGAAGAGTGGGAAAGTCACAGTGCAAACTGTAAGGGAGGGATTGTCGCACTTATCTACCAAACCGTGTGCCTCTGAAAGCAACTGGCTCTGGGTTGCTGTGATGGTGACTGGTGATGGAGGTTGAGGTCCACAGGTTGCCATCATTCCGGTCACTCTCAAGAAACTGCTCAACCTCTGTACTCTGTTAGAATGCGCCAGAAGAGTACGCAAGCAGCTTCAGGAGTGCCACAAACAGCTACTCTGGGCACCAGACCCTGGCTTCCTCCAGCTTGGGGGCCCTTTGCATACTGTCCATTTTGATCACTTACTTAATCAGGTGTCCTGGCTTCTCAAGCTGTTTCAAGGCTATACCTCTGTCTCCTCTCTCTATCTAGACTGCTTGGCTTTAAGCCTCTGATCTTAAAACTTGACTTGTGGAATTTGCCCTCAGTGCACATACCACAATCATGAGGCTACGGGTGCCCAAATCCCCACCACAGGATTCAGCCCACCTAGACTGTGCTGAGAGACCTCTGCGTGCACATTTTTAGGGGAGAGAGGACAAATAGCCCTCTGTTTCAAGAAAATAAAGACAGTCAGATGTGGACTCCAAACTGATCTTCCCTCCATTTTCCCCTCCGTGTCCATCTATCCTTACTTATGTTCACCTTACTGCAAAAAAATGTGCTCCCTCCTTTCCAAGACCAGCCTATGCTCTTGACGCAGTCCTCACACATCCACCTCCTCCAGGATCTCAATAGTCTCTTCCCTCTTACATCTTCCTTCGTCTTTCCAGCTCCACTGGATTGCTCTGCACAGCCTACAAACATGATGCAGTCACTCCCAGCCACTCTACTCCCCCACATACAAATATTCCTTGATCTCTACTTTGGCTTGCCATCTAAATCCTTGAAAAGGGAAGCCCCACTCCCTGCTTCCCTTCTAGTCATTTATCCAGCAGTTGCCTTCCTCTTTCACAGTCCCATAAGATTGTTCCTCAAAGCAGCCTCTTTGGGGACCCCATTTTACCAGACCCCTGTCAGCTTGTGATCAGCTGCTACTCCCTCCTGGTGGTCCCCAGACCTCACATCACTCTGCCTTCACCCTGCCCACTACTTAGACCATGGTTCCAGCCTATGTTGCACATTAGAGTCATTGTGCAGCTTTTATAAGTTGCCTCTGCCTGTGCCCCATGTTAGAAATTCTGATTTAATTGACCTGGGGAATAATTCAGGGCAGCTATACTTCTTATAAACCACCCAGTTGGTTCTAAATGTACAACTAGATTTCCCCAAGGTTCTATCCTCAGTTCTCCTTTCCTCTTCTTATTCTCTCTAATATCCATGGGCAGCTTTACCAACTCCCATGGCTTCCACTTCACCTGTAACCTCTAGATATCCCTAAACCTCATCTTCAGACCTGAGTTGCCAAACTCCTGTTAGCACATTCTGCTAACCTCCCTCTGCACATCCTGCCTAGACTTAACAAATGACTATTTCCTGAATGAACTCATTACCTTCTCTTCCAAATACGCTGTCCCTCTTCCTCTTTTGTCTGTCTCTAGGGAGCATCATCATCCATCTATAAACTTAGCTGGAAGCCTCAGAGCCGACCTGGATCATTTGCCTATTACATGCTAACAACTGCTTACTTTTTTAGGGCTACCTGCCTTTTTAACTGTTGAAACATCACAGCTTTAAAATAAAGCAGCTCCATCACCTATTACCTATGTTACTTGTGTCACTAACTTCACATCCCTAAGACTCTTTAGAATGGACATGGTTATGCTATCACACAGTGTTGTACTAAAGAATAAATAAAACGAGGCGTTTAAAAAGCCTCTCATAGTAAATGACAGTTGTGATTATGGTCGTAACCTTTGCCCTCTTGCTCCCACTGTAACTGAGCCCAGGTCATTATCCTCTCTTCCCTGGATAACAGTGGTACATCTCCTCCTGCTTAGCCTCAGAGCATCTTTCTCAAACACAGAGCTGATCACATCATACACCACTTAGGAGACTTCGGTGGCCCCTCATTCTTCCAAAACATAGGAACCAAGTGTGAAGAGACGGTGACAGCATGATGGGTGGGTTAGGAGATTTAAACTTCCCATAAATTTCAACAGTGCCCATTCATTCTTTGATTAAAAAAACAACTGGTATTTTTTCATCTTTATGTAAAATGCTATGTGAATGCTACTTCAAGTTCTCCATTCATCATCCATCCATATTGCTGCCCCAGTCCCTTTTATATAGAAATTCTGGGGCTACTACTGTCAACTGGACAGGCTCTCCTGTCACCCCGCTCTCCTACCCTCTACTCAATGCCCCTGCATCATCATACAATTTCAGAAGTAGCTCTATAGGCAAAATTCTTGAGGCTAGAGAAGGTCAAAACTTTGTCAGCACTAGCTGATCACATTCAAGAAAGAATGGAAGCATGGTAACCCGGGTAGATTTTTTATTACTATTCATACACATCTCTAATGACAGCTGCCTCCATGGTTGGTGTGACAGGCAGAAGCAGGGCAAATGTCATACTACCAATGATAGTGACAATTCAGTGGGTTCTGCATTCATCTAAGTACTCAAAATCCTTTTGCATATTTACACACATCCCTCCTTAAAAATGTGTACATATTAGTTTTAGCACAACTAATGATAGCTTTTCTGACACAGGATGTCTTTAGTTTTTCTTAATAAATTGCTATTTTTTATTTTTTTATTATGGGTTTTGGAATGAAGATTGATTTTTGAACTGTTTTGGAGGGATAATAGCTGACTTTTGTGCTACTATGCCATTGCACAGTTCCCATTTCAATAATTAAATATAAACACGCTCCCTCAAAGAACAGTCACTTAAAATATGGCAGTGCTTCATTAATAATCGATTTACAGAATCTCTCATTGTGCAAACGACAGCCTCTTGAAACTGTCATGACATTGTCAGTCTTGCTAAAGCAGGTAAGAATTACTTCTTGAGCTCCAGACAGAGTCACAAATAGCAATGGTTTCCTTGGAGACTCAGCAGTAAAGCTTAAAGCACTGTACCTATAGGACGGGGGCTTCCAAACTAGGAGAGAGCTTCTCTCCAGAGATTAATCAGTCTTCCGCAATTGAGAAACTTTTGACCCGCTCTTAGGGGGGAACCTATAATTGATTGCTAGTGAGAAGTAGAAATAGGAGACATGCAAATGTGCAGGCCTGTGGGTTATGTCACGGTCAGAGCCCATGGTCACAAGCAGTGTGGTCTGCAATGCCAGGGTGCTGAGAGCCGCAGGACCGGCTCTCGTTAGGAAAGAGTCACCCCATGTAAAAAGCCTCCTATCTGTGTTTCTTGACAGATCATCACCAAGTCAGGAGGCAGAACGATACCCTGGAAAAAGGCAACAAGACAATGCAAGTCATATTTTTTAAAAGGGGCATAATTCTGGTCCTTCATTCTTCTTTACATGTTATTTTATTTGTGGAACCAAACAAGTTGGTGCCCTTTTGATAATTTTAGAATTCTAGATGGAAAATAAACATATTCTAGATCACTACAGTATCTCTTCTTGAGGTGCTGTGGATGGAATTGCATATTTTTTCCTTCTCCCATACTCTTTTAAGCATTCTTTCCGGGGATGTGTAGATTATAAGGGAGATATAGAGGAAACTTTGGTGCAAGCTGCTTATCTCCCTTCTCCCCGTATTGCCTGGTGGAGGGAGTCCGGGTCGCAGGGGTGGAAGTGGAAACAGAATTCAGATTCAGTGCAAATTCGCATGTGGCAAGAAGCAATATAATTTATAAACATGAAGTAACTACAAATAATAATGTGTCAATATGAGAAGATGGGGCCACTTCAAAAAACCTGCGTGTCCGTTAGAAAAATGCATTTGCCTGAAAGGTATAGCAGCTCCTGGATTGCTAGCCTGCATTTTTCACTAAACATACCTTTTAACATTACCTACTCATAATTGCAAGTACTGAGTAACAAAACATGGGAAACAGGGACTCTTTATGCTCTGCATTTATATAAACTGCAGTTTATATACTATGTTTATATAATATGTTATATCTGGAAATTGTTACCAGGCACAACTCTTTACCATGAGGATTCACCTTCATTCACTACCCTTGAAAGCTTATTTTGCGTAGCAAATGAGGCACACTATGTGCATGATTTTCTTTAGATTATACTCATTTCTTTATGAAAGATGATTCAATTCCACCTTATGATACCTACTCCCCTGAACAAATAAAAGCAGCTCACTATTATGAGTTTCTGTCTCCATGAATTTCTGGTGTTTATTTCATGCTCTTCGAGGGCATGGTGATTAAGATCATGAGCCTTGGAACTGGCAGATACGGAGTTCAAATGAAAACTTCAGCTGTTTCGTTGGAAGCAAGTCTCGAAGACTCAGTTTTTTTGCCTGAAAATGGGGGTATTAGTTCCTACTTCAGAGGACTGTTACAGGAATTGAACGCTATCATATCAGTGAATACAGAACTGAGCATACACCTAGCACACAATGACAACCATTCAGCACACAATGACAACCATTCAATGTCTTGCTGACAGTATTTTACATGTGTGACTTACTTATGCTTATATTTATGCTATTAGTTTCATTTCATTTAATCAATTTTTATAGTTTTAAATTTTTTCTATGGACCATATATTAATTTATATAGTTTTTATTCATTAAGCTGAATTTTGACTAACTTCTGTTATTTCAATCAAACTTTAAAAATTGTGTCCATCTTTTCCAAATGTTTCAAAAAATCTAAGGTCTAGTTTGCCCTAAGTGTGCCAATATATAATTTACTGAATTAGACTGAATCACCTTAATAGTTTATTCTCTCACATATCATTTTTTGTCAATATAACAACAAAGGAACAAGATGCTAGGCCTCTATGCTAGGTCTCCTAAATTTTTTGTAACATGTACTTAATTTCATACCATCATCATCATTACAGAATTATACTAAAATGAAATTTAAACTATGTACCAATTTTTTTCCCTCTTAGATTTCATATTAAATTGAGTCCTGGGCAAATTTGATTCATGACACCCCATTTTGCCTACACTACTACAGTGATCATTTTCCAAAAGTACATATTTGCCTTTATATCTATATATCTGCGTATATTTGTTTCCAAAGTGACTCAGAGCCACATCTTTCTAAGACTTTTTTTTTTTAATAAATATGTGGGGTTTTTTAAAATAAATTTATTTATTTATTTATTTTTGGCTGTGTTGGGTCTTCGTTTCTGTGCGCAGGCTTTCTCTAGTTGCAGCGAGTGGGGGCTACTCTTCATTGCGGTGCGCGGGCTTCTCATTGTCGTGGCTTCTCTTGTGGAGCACAGGCTCTAGACACGCAGGCTCAGTAGTTGTGGCTCACGGGCTTAGTTGCTCCGCGGCATGTGGGGTATTCCCAGAGCAGGGCTCGAACCCGTGTCCCCTGCATTGGCAGGCAGATTCTTAACCACTGCGCCACCAGGGAAGCCCTCTGAGACTTTTAAGGTTACTTGGGTAGCAAATGGTCGATATTCAAACACACTGACCCCTATTTTTTGTAGGATAACTTATTTGTAACATCCTGGTTTTACCAAAATGGCCAGATACTCTAACAAGTTCTAGAAAGTTTTATGTGGCTGAGAAATAAATCTTCTTTGGTAATACTTCATGTTCTATTATTATTTATAATTTATTCATCACTCTATATTTTTATTTGGTGAGTGCCTCTATACCTCATTCTTAGCACTGTAGCATCTTTCTTGGAGGTTTGAAATGCTGGATCAGGGAGTCAAAACCCTCCATGAGCATTAGCCTTAGGTTACTGAAAATCAAGACCCAGAGCCAGCTGTTTGAGGACAGGGTCCCACCTGCCCAGGTGTAGTCAGTATCAGAGAGGAAAGTAACTCACAAGACCAAAAAGTGGTTTTTATCACCTAGCTAAACAAGACCTAAAGCTTATTATCAACAACCCTTTATTTGTAATCATCACATAGGAAGTAACCTGAATCCAACTGTCATGACTGATCGCTCTACCAAAGCTACACTTTGGGGAAATTTCTCTTCCCCTAACTATATAAATATCAGGAGACTCCAAACTTTGACTTTGGAACCATGAAGTTAAAGACTTTTAAAGCTAGAAAAGACTTAAGAAACTTCCAGCACTTCTAATTATTTTATGGATGAGAGACTTAAGGTTCATCAAAGCTAAACTGATGAAATCAGGAGGAAAAGCAGGAACAAGCATCTGGGGATTCCTACTCACCGATCTAGAATTCCTTTTTACCTTGAAATCTTGAAATCCAAGGCATATGGGGCATGGACTGAGGGGTAGAGTTGAGAGACATGCTTTGCAAAGGTAAATTTCTATATTAACAATGTGACATTAACCAATGTTTTCAACAAGACAGTAGAGAAAGAAGTAAGCTCCACACTTTTTTTTTTTTTTTTGCGGTACGCGGGCCTCTCACTGTTGCGGCCTCTCCCTTTATGGGGCACAGGCTCCGGACGCGCAGGCTCAGCGGCCATGGCTCACGGGCCTAGCCGCTCCGCAGCATGTGGGATCTTCCCGGACCGGGGCATGAACCCGTGTCCCCTGCATCGGCAGGCGGACTCTCAACCGCTGCGCCACCAGGGAAGCCCCACACACTATTTTTTATAAAAATATTAATTTAAAAGTTTTTATCTGCCAATGTTCTATTTCCACTTGTCTTTTCTCACTCTTTAACTTTCTTGACTTCTCTGGAAAATATGACTCTTTTGTTATAGGTAATTTTGTAAGGAAATTCTTTGCATATATAGCTTTTAGGTTGTTTGAGTGATTCCTCTGAGAAAATTTCTCAGTATCCCTAGATCAGAGTGTATGAGTATTTGGGGAAAGGAATCAATTACCAAGATTCCAGATCAAAGGTGATAAATATTGGCTTTTCACAGGTACTATGATCTTACTCATGAGCCCTCCTTACCATATTTTCTGACTGCCTATTCTTCCTCCTACTCATGGAATAAAAAGCTCTTGGCTAACTCTTTAACCTTCTTCTTCTTTTCTACATCTCTCCCTTGGAGAACTCATATAGCCTGACGATGATCAGCTTCGTACAGGGGCACAAATCTGTGTCATTCCTTGGATCTCTCTGAACCCCAGTTTCATATTTCAGCAATAGCTGGCAATTTTCAGATATCCCTGGCCTCTTAAACTTTAATATATCTAACATCAAATGATATCCTTTCTCTCCAAATCAGCTGTTCCCTTTGCCCTATGTATTCCTGGTAGTGACTCATTTATCCATTGGTTTAACTAATATTTTTTGAATGCCTATTTTATAACAAGATTTGAATGGGGCACTGGAGATACAAGGGAAACAATTCCAATCCAATCTTTGCTGTTAGGGAACAGAGGTGGATAGACGAAAATAAGCAGGACTTATAGCACATTGAGTAGACACTGGGCTAACGCAAGAGAAGGTGATATGAGAGCTCTTTTCCCTGATAATCAGGCATAAAAAATCTCTTAGTGATCTTAGCCCAGCCCTCTATGTATGTCCCCCCATTACATATGACCAACAAGTTACTTCCAGGAAGTGCCTATTTTCCATCTTCACAATTACTGTGACAAATTAAATAGCCCACAATTCTTTGACAGTTCTCCCATTGAGGGATGTGGTCTAATTCCCCTCTCCTTGAATCTGGGCAGACTTCAATAGAAATGCCATTCTGGGGCTCTCAAAGCCAGCTCATAAGAAGCCTTGCAGCTCTCTCAGAGTCCAGCTGCCACTCTGTGAGAAGCCCAAGGCATGTGAAGGTGCTCCCATCAAGCTCAGCTCCCCGACGACAGCCGGCATTTCAGTCGGGACAGTGAACCATCCTGAATGTCCAGCTCAGCCTTTAGGCGACTGCAGCCCTGGCCACATCTGCCTATAAGCCCCTGAGTAATCTCAAGAAAGAGCCCCCAGTGGAGCCCAGTCTGCCTACAAACCAGAAGAAATAACAGAGTGTTGTTTTTAAGCCACTAAAGTTTTGGATGGTTTGTTAACCAGGAATAGACAACTGTAATAGTCACCATCATAATCCAGGGGCTTAGCATCTCAGTGCGGCATATCTGATATCCATTCTAGTCCCCACTTTTGTCCCTTTTGCCTTCAGTTGTGAGATTATTCTTCTAAAACTGTTACTCTTAACATGATATTCCATTATTCACGAATTCCTAAGCTTGGCATTCAGGAGCTCCACAGTCGGCTACGTGTCCAGGTTTCGTCACCCCTCGTCTCCCACTTCCTGACCCTCACCCACTCCTCTTCCCAAACTATGAGCCCCAGTCCAATTTCTAGTCCTAACTCGACTTGTACTTCCCTGTTCTGTGCTTTTTCTTATATCATTCCCACCAAACAGAGTGGTCTTTTTTTCTATCTACCTATCCCCCTTTGCATTCCAATCCTAATACTTCTTCTTGGGCTGATCACCCTAGGCCAAAGTGCTTTCCTTGTCTCTTGAACACTTAAGATACATGTGGATTTGGTGACACCCGCATTAGAAGAGCACTCTAATGTATGTGAAATACAAATTATACACTGTCAAACTTTCTATACAAATGTTATTTACTGTTACTCATGTCGCTGCTGTTATTGTTTTCTTAGCTAATCTTCCCACCTTACATTCTTCTCATGTATCCTCTTACAGAATCCCTTGCAACAAAAGTCCAAACTCCTAAACGACAGGCTCCAGGCCATAAATACCTATATGGTTCCTCCCTGTTTCACCACACTGCAGTGCCACGCCCAGAATACTCTTTAGTGAGATTTTGTCCAATGAGGAAATGAATGAGCACTGTAGCCTAGCTTTGGTGTTTCACCTTAAGTCAGTGACTGATTAAATATGTAAGAAAATACTTCCCCTAGGCCATAAGCCATAACCACAAGTCTGGTGTGGCCAGCTGCAGAGCTAAAATTAAAGCTCTTGCCTTTACAGTACATTAATTAACAAGTGGAAGAAAAGACCCAGCCTGCCCCAAGCCTAGTAGGAGATCAGTGGCTTTGTACACCTAAAGAAAGTCTCCCAAAGTGAGGCAGCCTATCAGTAAAAGTGAGGCAGTAGGAAAATTAAGATGGCAACAGATGTCTTCAGGCTAATACTAATATCTTGACAGTGAGGATCTAAGGGGATAGAGAATCAAGTCATGAGAGAGAAAAACACCAGGAGCTGAGAAGAATGTGGTTTGAGAATCCTTACAAATAAACTCAGTATTTTATTTAGGGATTACAGTTAAATAGTCAAATCCGGTTTCAAGATCATGTTCATGGTTGCCTCAAATATCGCTGAATGTCATAGAAAAATTTGCTTAACTAATCTTCTATTATTGGATAATTAGGCTATCTGTAAATTTTTTTTTCTTTTAAAAAGATTTTATTAAAGGCCTTTATAGAGCAACATCCAGACTCCAGATCCAGCGGCCAAGGAGACCCTATTATGCTGTGGGTACCGGCTGAGCATGGCAGGCGGCTCTGGCTTCCCACCCTTCTGTTCGGAGATGGGAGTGGTGGGCAGTATTTCATCTTTGGGTTCCACAATGCTCACGTGATCGGGCAGGGGCTTCTTAGGGCCAATCTTACCAGTTGGGTCCCAAGGCAGCACGATCTTTACCTTGATGCCCAGCATACCCTGTCTGAGCAGCACGTGGCACACGGCAGTATCAACATAGTAGTTAACAGGGTCCCCACTGTGGATCATCAGGCCATCCACAAACTTCATGGATTTAGCCCTTTGTCCTCGGAGTCTCCCCGACACCACGACCTTGCAGCCTTTGGCCCCACTCTCCATGATGAACCACAGCACACCATAGCAGGCCCTCCGCACAGCAAGGCCTCCTAGGAGTTTGTAACGCAGAGACTCTGCCTGGGCAATGGCACACAGACCTCTCGTGGCCACCTTTTCAGCATAAAGCTCTACACTGCCCTCAAGTAAGCCAAATCTCTTCTGAACCACAGCAGTCAATTCCCCGGATCCGCCGGCCCTTCTCACCAAGAACATTCTGTGTCCTGGTGGCCAAGATAATGATTTCTGTCCTGGTTGGTGTAACTCGGACCTCAACTCCAGAGTACCCATCTTCAGCCAGCTGCCGAGTGAGAAACTCATTCAGTTCAGCTTTGAACATGCCGTCAGCAACAAACTTCCTCTTCTTGGATATCTGCACCGCCATCTTGCTGCCACGCGCCACCGAAAGGAAAAGTTGTAAATTTTTATAGTAATATTTTATTTTTATACATCTATCTTTGAAGACTTCTCTCGGTTAAATTCCAAGATGTGAAATTACTGAGTCAACAGATACGTAGAGTTTAAAGACTCTGAAAAGGTATAGCAGAATCAGTGCTGGCATGATTGATGATGGAGTTTAGCTTGAGAAGAGAGAGGAGCAAAGCCCAGAGTCTGGGTTAACATCTGCCTTGGTTCAGACCTGCATCGTCTCCTGCCTAGATGAGTGCAATGGCACCTAAGTGGCGTCCCTGCCACCAATCTTGATGCCAGCGTGTTTTTTCTAACTGTGATATGATCTAACAAATCAGGTCATATGTCTTCATGGTAGAGCACACAAGCACCTGCATGATCTGACCCTGATTACTTGCCCAGGCCCAGATTCCTTCTTTCTCTAAGCATCTCACATCTGCAGTTTCTGCTGAGGCTGAGTCTAGCTACTTAAAGTCTCCTCAAGCGTTCCAAACCTGTCTAGGTCTCCATATGTCCTCACTTCTACTCCTCCTTTACTCTTACATCCTTTCTATGCACCCACAGATGGTCAACGCTACTTGTCTTTTAAGACCCCAGCATCACATCCAGGAAACTGTCCATTCATCTAAGTTCTGCAGCAGCCAGTACAAACCTCCACATGGCCCTTCCCACGTCCTCTTATCCTTGTTGGCTTAGTTAGTTTAGACTGTCTTCCCCGTTAGGTCAAGAGCACCTTGAATGAAGACTCTACTTTGTCTCTCCACCCCTAGTACTTAGCACAGTGCTTACCACATTGTAGGTACGGATAAGCAGCAAACCAACCAACAAACAAAATCAGGGAGAGTCATGTGAGCACAGGAGGAGGCCACATGGAGGCCATGACTAAAGACCTAAGTGTGGAGGATTTATAAGTGCAGGAAAGAGGTTGGAAAGTATTTGAGGATTGGATATTTTGAATTTCGGACATAGAGCAGCTCAGAAGGAGAGCAAGGAAAAAGGCAGCGTACCTTTTGAATTTGGGACATTTGAAGGGTCATTAGTGTGGATGTCAGAATTGTCAGAGGTAAAGACATGGAAAGGGATGGCCATGAGGAATTTAGGCTAAAGCTGGAAGTAGTGACAGGGACAGGATGGCAGACGTAACAAGGCTGGAGGTCCACTTATGAAATGCCAAGAGGGCACTACTGTGAATCAGCCAGTAGCCCAGGCATAAACAGAGCGTTTAGGCCATGCTGTTGCGTGTGAGACTCAATTCAAAAAGCGCCTGTACCCAGTAACCAAAAGAAGAGACGTGGGGGTCTTGGAACTCCAGCCTCATAGAGGCAAATGCTTTTATTTCACTTTCTTTCTCTCTAATTATAAACATCTGAGGGTAACTGGCATACAGAAAAACCTTATAAACACATGTTTACGTGTAGTGAACAATGATGCCTCACATCTGCAAAGCACTTTAAAGTTTGCAAAGCTCTTACCCAAAATCATCTCTTTGACCCTCAGAAGCCTTCTGCGAAGTACAGGACAAAACTTACTATCAACATTTTAGAAAAATGATTACCACTGTGAAATGGGGACAATGCTTATATATCTGAATAGCTGTGAAAATTAAGTAAAATCATGATGCGATAGAGCATGATCAAAAGCATGGAAAAAAACAATGTGATACACAGTCATGCCACAGGAGTACACACAAAGCTCAAAGAGGTTTAATGACTGATGCAAGATCACCCACATAATAAGTGACAGGCCCAAGCCTAGGACCACTGTGGTCCTAGAAGAACCCAGAGCTGGTTTTTCCTTAATCTAAGCAAGTACAGAGAACAAATGAGATCGTTGTCCCCTGAAGGTAGGGAGCTCATATGTCTATCACCCCAGCCCCTAACCCAGAACTTGGCACATAACAAGGGCTTTTTAACGGTTGCTGAAAGAACTGTAATTGGAGATTGAAATACTTGATATCCAAGAATTTCTGCTTTTCTCCACAACCCACTCCATCCCACCCCTTAAACCTATTACCTTTGCTTACCTCACCCATGGAGACCTCATTCTAAATTCAGATGTTGTTCTGGTGCCCAAAAGAACTCAGAATACATCTTGTCACAAAATGATGGAGATTCGGTGTTTAAATTAAAATTTTCTTAATCATCAGCACCACACAATCCTGTGTATCAAAAACATCATGCGTTAAATATTCTCTTTGGGCTATCCTGAGAATGAAACAGTTAAAAATATTTGTTAAGGACTTATTATGCCCTAGATAGTATATTCCTTTTCTATGAAAAAAATCTGAATTTTGATAAAAGTTGAAAAATATATTCTGAGAACTAAGTTGGGTATTTCCTACATTAAAAAGAAAGGAGAAAAAGACAGAACATTAAAGGAAGTCAGTTGGCAGTTTATTTCCCTTCTCTCCCTTGTCCTCAGAGATTTCCCCATAATCTCACAGCCTCAGAAATCTCTATGATACCCTATTTCAATGGTTTCAAACTGTGGTCCCTACACCAGTATCATCAGCATCAACTTGTTAGAAATGCAAAATCTCACTGCCCACAGCTGAATGAGAAAGTTTGCAGGTAGGACCAGCAATCTGTTTTAACACGCCCTCCAGGCTTAAATTTGAGAACGACTGCCCTGTCTAGAAGCACCAGCATGCCCTTTAATACTGGTCCATCACTGGCCTGAAACAACATGTGTGCTTGTCTAGGTCTCTGAGCAAAAGGGATGGCTGAGGAATAGCAACAATTAAGCTTACTGTGCTACAAAATTAAAGTACTACATTAATAGCAAGGATTATACCTTATGAATGAAACACTGTGCATAAACTGTAATAACTCTCAGTCACATGTCAGTGTAACAGTAATAAAAGCTACGTATTAATCCATTCTTAACTTACAGATTTTTCAACTTCTTTCGTTATGCAAAACTCATTTTATTTTTCTTCCTTTATGCATTTTTTAGGATCCCTTCCTCCATGCTTGTATGATTTTGTACAAATTCACATTATTAAAATATACCTAGGTCTTTCATGAACATCAAGGGGAATGAAATCTACGTGTACATTTTCCTACACCTTGGTGAGGTAAGAAGGAGAAATTGTGAAAACTTTCTCAAATCTTTAGTTAAATTCTATTATGGACTAATTTTCTCCTGGGGATTGCCAAGGAAAATGTACATGTTATTCATTCATTAAAATTCCTTCCAATGATCTAAATGGCGAATTCCCTACCTAGCTACAAGGGAAAATGAAATCTCCAAATTTGATCAAAGTTAATCAAAACAGAGGTGTGTGACTCATTCAAAAGACAAAGCATGCCTATTAAAAATGTTCCAAAAGAAGATACATGGATGAAGCTGCTGGAGGCCACTCTAACTTGTGTTATGATCACTTAAAAGGGATTTTAAATGACTATTTACATTAGTATTCAATCAAAGGTACCTTCCATGACAGCCCCTGAATTACACGGAATATTTATCTGGTGCCTGAAATTCAGAGCACCTACTTTCTTTCCAGGCAGCTGACTGCTGTATTGCATTTGACCTTTCATTTAACAGCAAGTCTATAATCATATTTTGTCACTTTTTAACAAACTATTTGTGAAAAGAAATAGAATGCAAGCCATAGATTAATAAATAAGAAATAATTGAAGGTAAGGACAACTGGATTATATTTGGTTTGGGCCTCTTGATTGGGTCACAGTTTTTTCTTTTAATGTTCAATGAAGCAAAATTATGCCTAGTAACTTTGTAACTCTTAATTCCTATTTCAAATGTATGGCTTTAAAAAGTTTTTAAACCAATAAGACTACATACTAAATATGGCTAATGTTTTAAAATTTAGTTTTTAAAAACTTTTCTTTTATATAGCTACTTTTTTTTTTTTTGCAGTACGTGGGCCTCTCACTGTTGTGGACTCTCCCGTTGCGGAGCACAGGCTCCGGACGCACAGGCTCAGCGGCCATGGCTCACGGGCCCAGCCGCTCCGCGGCATGTGGGATCTTCCTGGACCGGGGCACGAACCCTTGTCCCCTGCATCGGCAGGCGGACTCTCACCCACTGCACCACCGGGGAAGCCCTTTAGCTACTTTCTTACACCTAAATATCTGGTTTAACCTAAAGTAATTACTCATAAAATGACAATCAAGAAACTATCAGCATATATAGGAAAGTGGCACTTTCTTTAAATCCCCCAAAATAGTCTCAGGAAGAATAAGCTTCTTGATCAGTTTTGGCTGAAGTATCACAGAAGGAAGGAATTACTTCAACTTTTACCTCTGGTCTTTGAATACAGTAATGCTAAGTGACTATTATGTACAGCAAGTCAAACTATTTTTAAAGTTTCTCTGTACCCACAGGATTACGCAGCTTATGATTTTCTTCCTGTCAACCATCCTTAATGCTTACCTTCAACTCATCATAGAACGTTCTGTGCTAGGTAGATGTCTTTGTTTATAAGCCATGTCTGATTTGGTCTGGATATGGTGAACTTCTTGTTATAAATCAGAAGAGAGTTTTGAAAAGAAAACAAAAGCCCCAAACAAGTATATTCTATGATGTACTTGTAGGATAAGCAGTTTTAATTAAATCTAGTTTCTCCTCCCCATCTCCTGCTAAGATTTAATTTGTATTTTCAGGGCCAGACATACCCAGCAAAGCTCAACCAGACTGTAGAAATTACAAGATTCCAGTTGCTAGAGTCATTATATAGCATTAATATTCAGGTTACTGTTTTATTTACATGGTTTAGTTTTTCACTTGAACCTTTTTGAGAAAACTCTCTTTAAGTCTTACAAGTCACTACCTTTTCCATTTTACAATCATTTAGGCCCAAAACCTGAGAGTATGGCCATCCAACATTGAAAACAGGAGGAGGGATGGGAGTAGAAGGCCCAAATTAAATTACGGTTTTCTGGGACAACTGGAACTCAAACCTAGTTTGTCGAGCCGCCCATTAGTCAGTCAACACCAATCACCTGTATAGAAAGGGATTTCACCCATGAACGTGCCATACACAATCTCACCCTATGGAAAGCAGGTTAAAGTAACTTGACATTATGGCACTCCCTTCAGAGCACCTGTTTGGTAGAGTCCAAGAACAACAGCTATGAAAACATGAACCCCTATTTTGAATATCTTCACGCAGGAAGACCTAAAGCCACGTGAATTTAATCCCCTTTCCTAAATGTTAACAGCAGTGTAGAAATGGACGCTCTCATCCCTGTAATCAGTTGCACAGTGCACGAGGGCAGCAGTCTCTTGTGCCTCATCTGCGAGCTAATCTTTCATTTCATAGCAGATCTTTCCATATCAAACAACACAAATGACTTAATTTGCATGACAGGATTTGTAACGGGGCAAATCTAGTGTCAAAGTCGATTAAAGATTACACCAGAGAACTATCATAATCAGTCCTCTAATGAGCCTAAATAGTACATGTAAAGTCTCCCCTCTTTGCCATTCCAGTCATGTCTAAAAGGGAATGTGTTTCTTTTCATCGATGAACCAGTCTTTGGTTTGCACATTATGCCCTACGTTGAGCTAAAGTCATGTCAGTCTGGTTTCAGAGGGAGAGAAAGGGAAATAATAAAGCAAACATCACTTCACAAATGACATTGCTTGGTATAAGCCAACGTTTGAAGCCCTTAATTCTTCTAATCTGCAAAATAGTCAATGCTAATGGGTTTTTGCCTTTGTGAAAGCTGATGCATAGAAAGAAAAACTTTAATGAGCTGCCTGGGCCGTATGCTTACAGATACCTGTCAAATGTCTGTCATCTTAGCTATCGCTGAGGCATTATAAAGAAAGTAAGAAGGAAGGAACGACAGTATTTGTACAAGCATTTTCATGCTAAAATGGCACAATTTTCTTCCTGTCATAATTTCATTGTATCTGAAAGTCAGAAAAGCTTAACCCTTTCCCTAGCATGTCCTGGGTAGTTGTATCGTATAATCTTGGAGCGAGTGGTTTAAAAACAGTGATGTGATTTTGTAAACAGCATCTTCTGTTAAATTTGTTTCTGAAAATGGAATTACCTACATTTTAAAAAATGTGACAACAAACTGTTTGAATCAATTGCTTCACCCCAGGGAGATCAGGAGCTTATTAAATGCAAAACCTTCATAATGTGCGAGCCTGTCATTTGAATCAATCCTTTCTGTGCTCTTAATTTAATATTTCTTTGTATCTTTGTGTGCTTAATACACATACCAGGGCAATAAGGTCAACAAACTCCCCTAGTCTCACCTTCTCTTTTATTAAAAAAAAACAGGGAATGCAAATACATCTTATTATGCCAGCTTCTGCAAGCTCTGCTACAAGAAGGTCACGTTAGCCTTGTTTTCTGGGATTTATAATAACATAGTAATAAAAATGTAACGTGAGTTGAAATTTGGCAGGAGAGAAAAGTCTCAGTCCAGGTGTGACTTGTTTTCCCTCCTTCAAATTAAAAAGAAATGTAAGTGTATAGACATGCACATATGTGCGCACACGTGCGCGCACACACACACACACACGCACACACACGAGAACTTTTAAGTTTGGGGTCAAAGGGCTTAGAATTTTAAAGAAATGAGAATGGACTTTAACTCTCAGGATTCCTTGGTGGTTAGAGCGATCAGAGAAGTGCAGCATCCTCTGACTGTTCTTGTTTGCCACACCCCTCAGCCCCAAATTTTAAAAGGATGGAAAGAAAAGAAAATGAAGTGCTTTCAAGAGAGGGAGGAGCTCTTTCTAGTAGAGTATGGATGTGTTGAGGATACATTTTTGGTCTTCCTGCTGACTTACTGTGTACATTAGAAAAGCTTCCGTATTTTTACTTCCGTATACTTCCATAATCATATGTTAGGATAATCCTCAACACTTGTAATGAAACGATAGGGATAAAGTGAATATTTGTGAATCAAATAATGTCTGGTGTTTTACACCTATGAATTTTGTAAATAGCACTGACCTGTGATCTTGTATCTTTGCAGACACATATTTTGGCATATTAAAATAGTTATGGTACTCCAGATTGTCGACTGAACTCCAACTACCCTAAATAGTGTACAAATCCTCTACCGGCTTCCAGACACCAATGAGGATGCTTCTAATAAGATGGTCACTGGCGTTGGTCGTTTGTGACTAGGGGTGTCTAGGAGGCTCGTGCACTCTGAATGCCAAGCCCTTCCAAGAAGACACGTCAAGGTTCAGCAAAGCAGAACTTCTTCAATTTGCCTCAAAGTGCTGTAACACCAGGGCTTTGACTCACTTGCCTTCCTTCCCCTGTTACAAGCTAAAGAGACCAACTTGAATGAGCCCATTCGGCTGTATTGTTTCCCCCCAAATGACTGTGACTTGAGGAAGTATTAAATATTGACGCCGCAGGTAAAACCTAAGGGCCCTAATCGGTTCTCCAGCCTCCTGCTTCCTTTTCCCAGAGTATAATAAGTCAAGACAAACTCAAGTAGAGGGTAAATTTTTATCAAGGGGCACTAAACTTTCAAATTAGATAAACCAAGCCAAAAGCATTAGAATATGGATGGCTCTAGCATTCAGTGCCTAGATGTGGCCAAAAACTGGGTCTCCAATTAGACAGATTAGACGGCTCTTAAGGCCAGGTTTATTGAAAAGAAATTAGGCCAACTTTAATTTGGAAGTGAATTGTTTTAACATCCTTTGGTAGAGATGTTCAGCTCTTTGAAAAGAAACAAATTCACTTCACCAATATAAAAAGCGTCCTCCTTGGGCCTTATTCTGATTTGCAAACAAGTATACCTCTCCAGCGAAAAGTGAACAGCAGACCCAATGTCTGTGGCTGTAGGGTCTTTATCTAACAAACATTTATGGTAGGCCCTCAGTTCGCCAGGCCCTGAGCCATAGGATCATTCTTTGTGACAGAACCCACCACTACAGCACTAACAGGTAAGTGTCCCTCAAAGTTGCAAGCTCTCTTTTTTAAGCAATCCAGCCTCTCTATAAAAGACATGTTTTACCTACGAAGCCTCATTTATTGAGTTAAATATAAAAATCTATTAAAGAGGTCAGACGTCTAGAATCGTTTCTACGTTGCTGCTGTTGTTATTGCTTTGTCTTGTTCTTAATTCAAAAGATAAATTAGAAGCCTGGATCTGCTTCCATGCCACTCCCCATCCCATGGTACATGTTCAAGCCCACATACTTTATCTGGAAATGTACACGCATTAATCACTCTCTCCTTAAATTTCAACCTGCTATTTATCAAGAGGCCCCCAGCTTCCCTCCGTGACCATTGTGTCTGAGCGCTGGATCCTTTACACCATGCAGAAAAGAGAACTCCCAGACAGTAACATGCAAACTTTAATAACATACATTAGTCATACATGTATGGTTTTGACTCAGATTTCAACTGCTCTCCAGTATGAATAATTCAACGCCCCTGCCCAATTGTTCCTGTAAGGATACGATATGAATTAAAAGCCTATAAGCCATGTTACTAAACAATGCTCTGCATTTTCCCGCAGCAGTTGTGTGCAGATAGAGACATGGCCATTTGTATTTCAGAGTTCATTTTTCCTGCAGTCCTAAACTCTCCTTCCCCTTGAACACTGCTTCTGTGACCCAGTTGCTATACCTCTGATCCGCTGCACCCCAGTGGCTGTCACAAGTCTCCCTCCTTCCCAGGAGTTGAACACACAATAGAGAAAAGGCCCTGGCTGGGAGGTTCAGCCGCCATTAACCCCTACCAGCTGTGCCTGTGGGGAGCCTTCTGGCCTGAATGTCCTTTCTCTGCGGCCGCCTTCATGCCACTAATCTAACCATTGTTAAGGAGGAATGCTGACAGGAGAAAAGAAATTTTTCTTGTGTCCATGCAAGTGTGTGTATCCATGTGTAAGTGAAGGAAGAGTGAAGGCTAATTTCTATAGTTGGCATGAATGGAGGGATTGGGAAAAAAACCTAGTTAAAATGTGTTTACTTGCTTAAAAGGCTCAGTCAATTTAAATAATTTCACTAGTGTGCTCTATTTTTTTTAGGGAGGGGGGAAGAAACTAGTTACTATTATAATTTTCGTTAAATCCTCTGAGATGTTTGGGCATGTTTAAGACTTTTCAAATTCACTGCTGGCAGAGAAAAATTGAATTGAATTTCTTAAAAATACAGGCATAAAGTTACAGACACAGAATTACTCACTTCTAATGGACCTTAAAAAATTCAAGAAAGAGAACTGGTTATACGAGTCACATTTCCTTCAGAAAAACCATTCACATTTAATGCTTAGGAAAGTCTTAAAAAATCTTTTAGGATTGAAATGGGAAAGGGTTTAAGTTTATCAACCACTTTCAGAACGAGCAATAAATCTAAAAAGAGGCACTGTATTTTTAAAAAAACAAATTTTACTTTCAAGGAACTTTCAAGTTCAATAAGGGAACATGATTTTCTCTTTAGTTTTAAAGAAGACATATTCAGACAGAACAGGAGAGACTACCTGAAGTAGTAACTTTGTGAACTTAGAAAGCCAGGCAGGTGACAATGATGACCACAATTCTAATTACACTGCCAAGCAAACAACCTACCTATTTGAAAAGTTTACATAATTTCTACCTTTGAGGCTTTCATTTGCTTTTTCAAAAGCACTGGCATTGAAGAGAAACTATTCTTAAATTTAATGCTCCATGTTATCATTTGGTAAAGTTCTGTAAAACACAACAGTTGGCCTATTTCAAATCAAATTAAGAATAATTCATGTAGAAATGTATTTTCTGGGCAATTAGACTGTATCGTAGTAGGGCAAATGTCTAATATAATAACACTCTACTTTGCATCTGTTCCTATGTCTAGACTGCTGCAATTACTGGTCCTCACAATACCAGCAGCAAGATAATGCTCTACTCACAGGTTTTAGCCATTAAAATTCAGCATTATCTTTCTTTGCCCCTTTATTACCTCAATCATTGGATTGTGATAAAATAGATTTAATGAAGTTATACTTTTCTAAATTTGCATGCATATATTTACATAAACGGTGACTGCAATATCAGGTACATTGTTTTCCAAAACATTAGAGGTAAATACCCTGGCATGCATCTCATTAAGGTACAGTGTGCTTGTTAAACCAAAACAACAACAGCAACAACAGAACAGAAGAGCCCAGCTCTTAGAACACTGTGCCTATCTCATAGCCACGTTTTAGCCTCTTCCATTTGCCATGAAGGAAATTATCCTAAAGAGGAAATGAATGTGATAGCACGTGAACTGATGGAATAGATGAGAATAACAATGTAGTTTTGATTCCATTCACTGGCTTAACCATTCAATCAACCATTCAACAAATATTTATTGGGTTTCTCCAATATGCAAGACACAGTGCCAGGTTGTTTGGGAGGCACAAAAATGAATCCTACACACAGTCTTCACACAAGAAGTTTCCTATCTAATATGACAATTGCTGTGTTATATAAATAACTATCATTAAATAGAAATGTAATAATGCTATCTGTGGGTGCTCAGTTAAGTCATGGTAAAAAACGTCAAATCCTACCATCCCCCCAACTCTCATGGCTATTACAGTGCTAATTTTCCAGCTCTACCCCATCCGTATTTACATCAGAAGTTCTCATAGGCAAAAGAACATAAATCCAGTTAAATGTAACTGAGAGAAATTATCCTTAAGATTTCTCCAAATTATGTCAGCTATTTGGATATGAACTATGTTCCCAGACTCTCTTATTTTTTGAAGTGTTTAGAGAAAGCTTATTAGTGCTTAGAACACCTTATAGCAGAAACATCATTGAAGGATATCAGTATGTGTACTGCTTAGCAAATGCCAAAGGACTTGCATGTTGGGATGCTAATCTCTAGGTATTAAACCCCCTTTCTCTCTTGTCTAAGAGCTACAACAAGAACAAACAAGTGATTTCAACATCTAGGGGATTTGCGCCAATCCAGTTCACCCCACTATATAAAAATACACTGATTTAATCCTAAATATAGTAAGACTAATAAGGCTTTGTTTCAGAAACTCTCTTTGCCTCCATAGATAAATAGCCAGAGGAGAAATCCATATTCTTCAGAAATTTGGTTAATATAACAAAAAGAAAGGAAGTAAAGTTGTTTTAACTTTTGCTGATACAAAAGGGCACATTGGTCCTATACTTTCTAGGTAATAAAAAAGTCCTGGGGCTTCCCTGGTGGCACAGTGGTTGAGAATCTGCCTGCTAATGCAGGGGACACGGGTTCGAGCCCTGGTCTGGGAGGATCCCATATGCCACGGAGCAACTAGGCCCATGAGCCACAACTACTGAGCCTGCGCGTCTGGAGCCTGTACTCCGCAACGAGAGGCCGCGATAGTGAGAGGCCCGCGCACCGCGATGAACAGCGGCCCCCGCTTGCCACAACTAGAGAAAGCCCTCGCACAGAAACGAAGACCCAACACAGCAAAAATAAATAAATTAATTAATAAACTCCTACCCCCAACATCTAAAAAAAAAAAAAAGTCCTGAGTTTTGTTTTAGCTGGTTAACAGAAATTAAAAATAGAATAAAAGAGCAACATTTCAAAATCAATATGATGGCTCCAGACAGGAGAAAAGTGACTAATGCCCATGGTATCTCTGTGCCCCCTGAATAAAGGCAAATTTGATCTAATTATGACACCAACTACAACAAAAAGTCCTAATGTTTTCCCCATAGTCTGGAAAATAATTTAGACTCATGACCTAAACATGCTTTCCAGCCTTATCTCCTTCTACCCATCCCTACACCTTAACCTCCACTCAATGGTCCTACCCCCTTTGTAAGAGTCAGCTGTGGGCTTCCTGCCTCTGTTCCTCTTCCTCACCCACCCTATCCTATCCACCCTTCCTTTCCCCAACTCTGCCTATGGAAATCCCACTCATCCCTCAAGGACCATATCAAATAAACTTTCCTCTGATTCCTCCCAACCACGTTTACTCATTCTGTAAACTTTCATGGCCTTTTATAGAGGGCAGTTTGCCAGACTCTAACAAAACCTTTCCAAATGCCATAACTAACAGCAATTTCACTTCAAAACTCTATCCACAAAAATACACCTGTGCGTAAAGGAATGTCCATGGATGTTCACTGAAGCACTGTTAGTACTTGCAAAAAATAGAAACGATGGAAATGCTCATCGAGAGAAATATCTGAACAAATTATGTTGCAGCTATGTATTAGAATATTTACAACCAATAGAAAGAACTAAGTAGATTGTTGTATAGTGTCAAGAAAAGAATGTCAGCATATAAATATGGCAGAAGTAAAAAGGAAACTGCAGAATATTGAGTATAAACTCATTTTTATGGAAGGAAGGAAGGAAAGAAGGAAGGGAGAGAAAGGCTATTTAAGTGTATATGAGCATGTTTGTAAATGTTTAGAAAAATTTAAAAATAGACATTAAAATGAATAATGGTGTTTATCGTGAAAGACGATAATGGGATAGGATAAAGGGTATTTAATTTTTTAATATTTTGGATTTTGAGTGTTGCCAACAAATTTGCATTGCTTTTTTAATTATTAAAAAAAAGTGAAATTTCCCTCTACTGAACTCTACCATTTTTCACACTTATTGTAGCTCAGGTATGAATATTTCTGCATCTTCTATAAGACTGTAAAGCTTTCAGGAAAAGGAAACATGACTTGTTCATTTTTGCAAGGCCCGCTGTATCTTTCACAGTTGTTCTTTGTGAAGGATGTGGAGTTATTTATTGGATTGAAATGAGGCCCGTGAGTATCCTTTCGACTGTGCTTGGAAATTCCTCCAGGGTGTCATCTACATCAAGGACAAGGCCTAAATAAACCCAAGAGTAAAAAACAGCTTCTTCCAGGAGCAACAGGAACAGCGGAAAAGAGGGATGACAAACACCGATCCAATTTCCCTCTCTGTCCCGGCAGATACACATTTCCATCCCACCTTTCTCAAACCTGGATATATGTACAAGATACGAATGTGTGAGAGAACAAGAAAATGAAAAGGAAATAGAAAATTTGTTTTTAAAAAGACTACCCAGGAGGCTTTTATCAAAAAGGCAAGAGAGAACAAGTGTTGGTGGGGGGTTTGGAGAAAACAGAACACGTGTACACTGTCGATGGGAACGCAAACTGGTACAGGCCAACTTATAGAAAACAGTAAGGGAGGTTCCTCAAAAAATTAAAAATAAAACTACCATATGATCCAGCCATCACACTTTGGGTATATAGCCAAAAGAAATGAAATCAGTATCTCAAAGATATCTGCGTTCCCATGTTCATTGCAGCATTATTCACAACAGCCAAGATATGGACACACCTGAATGTCTGTCAATGAATGAACAGATTAAAAAAATATACGTTTTATATATATATATATATATATATATATACACACACACACACACACACACACACACAAGGAAATATTATTTAGCCATAAAAAGAAGGAAATTCTGCCATTTTCAACTACATAGATAAAGTTGGAGGACATTATGCTACATAAAATAAACCAGACACAGAAAGACAATCTCACTTATATGTAAAATCTGAAAAAGTAGAACTCGTAGAAGCAGAGAGTAGAACAGTGGTTGCCAAAGACTGAGGGGTGGAGGAATTAGGGAGACGTGGGTCTAAGGGTACAAATTTTTTGTTTTAAGATGAATAAGTTCTGAGGATCTAATGTACAGCATGATGACTATAGTTAATAAAACTGTAATGTATACTTGAAATTGCTAAGAAAGTAGATCTTTAGTGTTCTCACAACACACATATACACATACAAATGGTGATGGATAAAGTGATGGATGTATTAATTAGCTTGATTGTGGTAACCAGCCTCCAGTTCCCCTCTCTCCATGCCTTTATTTCTTCTGAAGCTCAGAGAGCCTTAAAACCTGATTAAGTTAAGGGCCATGGGAACTTGGGTTCAGACCTCAGAGCTGCTTCTTTGGCCCTAAAACAACTCAAACTCAGTGACCTGGACTCAGGTCAGGACTTGTGGCTCAAGACTGCTGTCAGTGATAATTCTGTACATTCTCGGTAACGAGACTATGACAGTTGCCCAGGAACCACCTTGAAAGCAGTGGCTCCATGGGAAAATTCATTCTGAGTCTTAAGCAACTGATCTAGAAGTGGTCTTTGAGAAGAGAAGACACTTATAAGGGTGGGCCCCCCTGCATAGGCGCTAATACTGTTTAAGAGTGCTGCTAATTTAACAAATTTGACCTGCAGAACATTATCAGAAACCTCAATATGCCATAAAACTTACATAAATTCATTCATTCATTCATTCCAAATATTATTGAGCACATGCTGTATGCCAGACACATTTCAGGCACTGAGGTAGAGAAAGCTACCCTTGTGCAGCTTCTAGTCTACTGGGGGAGTGAGATGAGCAATGCCTGCTTGAACCAGGAGCCTGGAGAAGACACTGATCAGGGACTGGTAATGGTGAGAAAGAGCTACCTCCAGGGAGTGCTCAGGACAGGCATCTCCAAGTAAAGGTGCCATTGGAGGTAAGACCTGAATGATGAGAAACCATGGGAAGATCTGGGAAAAGTATACTCTAGGCAAAGGGCTAGATCTTAAGGAAGAACAAGCCAGATATGTCCAAGCCATACGCTGACCAAATTCTTTTAAGAATCAAAACTCATAATTCATTACTTTCTTACTAAAAATGCTATTCTACTTTTCCCCTTGTCACCGGATATTATTTCTGCGATTGAGAAAGCAAGAAAGAGACAAGATAAGGAGATGGTATCAATCAGCACACTGTTTTCCTCCTTGAAAAATTATTGTAATTTTCTATACAGGTGGTACAAAGGAATGTTGATTGGCTTATTGAGAAAATAACTAAAGCTAAGCAGTACGGGACTTTTCTGATATTTTTATTCAGATGCAAAATGTCTAGCTAGGCCATTCACTATCTCTGATAATAATCTGAAAATATTTAAATGTGGGTTTGTTTGTGTTTTTGCCCCTAAAGATAAAAAGATACTAACTTATACTTCTACTGAGGATTTACAAATGTCAGTAGATAAATTTTTAAAGGCATACTAAGGATACACATTTGAGCAATAATTCTAATTAACACAACCCCACTCTGTCCCAAAAGAAGGGTATCGGCTGAAAATGACAAACCACAGACTCCAATGGGACACAAATGTGGAGGCGGGGTGGTATGGTGAAGCCTCTGCTTTTGTTGGTGTGTACCTAATTCACAGCTCTCCAGGGTTTCACAATCTCAACTTATTCAGTAGTGGAAAGATGGAAGGACTTGTTCTGGCCATGCCTCGGGAACTCTTTGTGAAACCTGAGGTATGCCCCTTACCTTCTCAGCCCTTCCCTAGCTTCATGCGAAAAACAAGACAATGCATTAATTTAGTGTTTCATTCAACTTGGAAGTTGACCGTGAGTAGTAGTTTTCAGGCCTCTTCTTTTTCAATATTGGAATCTTTTTTTCTGGTGAGATCTTACAGGGAACTCCAGCAGATAAAACCGAGCTCCTCTAGCTGCAGGTCCCCTTCCTTCCCTTAGGACATCCACGGCACACGGCGGTAGAGCCCAGGTGTACGTGCAAACTGCAGCTTATGACCTTTCATAGGCCACTATCACTGTTTTCTAATGAAATAAAACAGGTTAGAAAAGAGAGTACTCCACACACAAGAAGGATCCATGTTACTTAGTGGGGAAAAAAAATAGTTACATTCAACAAATATTCAATGTCTATTTGATGGACATCAAAATCAGGTAAACAAAACAGACAAAAGCTCTTGTCAAGGTGGAACTTATATTCTAGTATGATATTTATACATATATATCATATAAAATATATATTATAGATGGTCTCTGACTTCTGACGATTCAGCTTAGGATTCTGCAAATCTACTATGGTGCAAACGTGATACACATTTATTAGAAACTGAACTTTGAATTCTGACCTTTTCCCGAGCTAGCACTATGCAGTACTATACTCTCCCACGATGCTGGACAGCAGCAGTGAGCCTCAGCTCCCAGTCGGCCATGTGATCATGAGGGTAAACAGCCAGTACACTTAAAACCATTCTGTACCCACAAAACCATTCTGTTTTTCACTTTCAGTACAGTATTCAGTGGGTTACATGACATATTTAACACTTTATTGTAAAATGGGCTTCGTGTTACATGATTTTGTACAACTGTAGGCTGCATGGAAGTGTTCTGAGCATGTTTAAGGCAGGCTGGGCTAAGCTATGATGCTTGGTAGGTTAGGTGTATTAAATGCATTTTAGACAGGATATTTTCAACTTAGGATGGGTTTATTAGGACACAACCCATCATAAGTCGAGGAAGATCTATATATGTATATATACAAACACACAAAGAGAGCAAGAGAGAGAGAGAAATAAGTTAGAAGGTCACTGGTATAGATAATCTCTTAAATATATTCTAAAGTTTATTATTTAAATCAGATCCATTTTAACACTACTGAAAAATTTTACAGCTCTGGAATATACTTATGAGTCTGTAATCTTGATAAATACTATTCACTCAGTGGCATTTAAAAATATTTAATGATGCTATCAACAGGCCAACTACGTCAGCTGACCAAATCCTTTTTTGGGAGTGAAAAACTACACCATCATTGCCTGTGCTGATGCACTGACACCATACCACTGACAGGAGAAAGGGCTAGGTTCAATGGAAGGGTTCCTGGCAGGTGGCTGAACCTGGGTGGAAGGGTTCCTGGGTGGCCAGATTTGGAGTTGAGGGCACCTGTAAGTCAAATGTCCTCGCTGCTATGTGAATCCACATAAGAAAGGGCATTTCTCTGGCCTTTGTCAGCTTTCATTTTTTAACTGAAGGTCAACTTTCTCTTGACATCTTCTTGAGGCCCCACAGCTGGTAGCGACCTCTCTCTTCAGTGGTTAGCTCTTTGTTACAATTTTTGCTATAGCAAGGCTTGTCAGTCTTCATTGTGCATACACACCACCTAGGGATCTTGCTAAGTGGCAGGTTCTGGTTCAGTAGGTCTCGGGTGGGTCCTGGGACATTGCGTTTCTAACAAGCTCCCAGGGACCATGCTGTGAATAGCAAGATGGTACAATACTTACACACACACACATCCCACATGTGTACACACATGCTTATCAGGGGTTTGTCAATGTGTTGAGGAAAGGGATAGTGATATATCCATCTGTAGCTTGCTAGTGGTAGGGAACTGTATACTTTGTGGACTACAGTTTGGAAAATTAAATAACTGATCACAAGGCCTTTTTATATTCCAATCATTTGGATTCAAACATTGTGAAATGATGGAGTAAATACTAATGATTTGTGTCTAAAACATCATCTCTGCCATATTCTACTTGAATTCTGCATCAACATTTATTGTTCATGGTCTCTATGAGCACCATGAAAGTGTTTAAATAGGCACATAGCACCCAGTGGAACATGAAAACACTGCATTACTGGTGCAGAAATACTCCTTTGTAAAAAATATTTATTTATAAAATATATACTAAAAAATTTTAAAAGGAGGTATATTTATTTCCATTATAGAATTTTATTTACATGAAAAAAATTTCATATCTAAGACTTCTTTAAATCAGAAGCTGCAAACTATATGGCTGTAGGCAGAATTCACCCCCATAGGTATGTTTTACATGTATGTTTTAAAATTAGTTGCCAAGAGTTTAAAATCAAGTAACTTCACATAAAATTAATCCAGATTTCTGACTCTTCTCGAAAAATCAGAAAATCTTGTACTATTGGGTTCTCTATTCCTCAGTGAATTAGGAGAGGCTGTAGCTTTTAACATGCCTTTTTCACTTATGTTGCTGTTCTACTCTCCTAGGCTGGGGGTTTGCAAATCCTACATTACATAGTAAGTTCTCTTTGTGTATTTATGTTATGATTTGGACTATGTGAATTCACCAAACATACATCTTTCCCAGAATATATTCACTGCTTAAAAATATAGTCAGAGACTTCCCTGGTGGTCCAGTGGGTAAGACTCCATGTTCCCAATGCAGGGGGCCAGGGTTCGATCCCTGGTCGGGGAACTAGATCCTGCAAGCTGCAACTAAGAGCTCGCCTGCCACAGCTAAGAAGACCACATGCTGCAACAAAGATCCCGTGTGCCACAACCAGGACCCGGCACAGCCATAAATAAATAAATAAATATTTTAAAAACTATATATATATATATTCAGATACACTGTTTACTTGGCCATTTTTAAGGACTCTCTCCCATTTTTCATCTATCAGCAAATGTGTTCTAATGATCATATTAGTAATCTCCTCCATATTTGACTTCTCTTAATTGGCTGGTCTCTTCTTCCTTCATTTAAAAATATACAAAGGTATTCTATTATATATGCATTCCTATCTATTAAATGAATAAAATACTTAAAGAAGTAGATGATAATGAAAAACTCATTTAGAAAATTGGTGGTGAAAGTTATATCATTCATATTAGAAAGATTACAAGCCTTCATCATGTTTCTCCAACATAAATGATTTCATTATAGACACTGGATCTCATGGGTCTAAAATACGTTTGTACAAAAATGGTTTCCAGGGCTTCCCTGGTGGCACAGTGGTTGAGAGTCCGCCTGCCGATGCAGGGGACACAGGTTCGTGCCCCGGTCCAGGAAGATCCCACATGCTGCGGAGCGGCTGGGCCCGTGAGCCATGGCCACTGAGCCTGCGCGTCCGGAGCCTGTGCTCTGCAACAGGAGAGGCCACAACAGTGAGAGGTCTGCGTACCGCAAAAAAAAAAAAGATGGTTTCCACCAATGACTAGGCAACATTCATGCTATGTGGGTTTTAACTGCAATTCTGTTTCTTGTTGCAACATTTGACATTTGTAAAAGGTGAAAGATTTATGGGATCCCAAGAGAAACCAGAGTATTGGCATTTGAAAGAGAGTTAATAATCATTAAAGACATTATACCCATTACGCTTCGCCATATGAGTTTAATTATCTCTGAAGAGGGAAGCACAAGGACCTACGAAGTGGGTATTTTCTTCTTTTTCTTCTTTATCTGTTTTTCCTATTTCCTATCTGTTTTTGGACACAGTGCTTTTCCTCTGCATCACATGTGGATTATTTTTCTCTGAGCACCTTTTTCTCAAATATGAGTTTTTTTTTTTGTCTGTGTTGGGTCTTCGATGCTGTGCGCAGGCTTTCTCTAGTTGCGAGGCGCAGGAGCTGCTCTTCATTGTGGTGCGCAGGCTCTAGGCGTGCAGGCTTCAGTAGTTGTGGCACGCGGGCTCGGTAGTTGTGGCTTGCGCGGGCTCTAGAGCACAGGCTCAGTAGTTGTGGCACACAGGCTTAGTTGCTCTGCGGCATGTGGGATCTTCCTATTCCAGGGCTCGAATCCGTGTCCCCTGCATTGGCAGGCAGATTCTTAACCACTGCGCCACCAGGGAAGCCCTCAAATATGATTTTATGTGATAGTTTGCTAAAGAAAATGTCCATGTGTCATTCAAATCTCCTCTTTGCATTCATTAGCACAGCAATGGAAGAGTCTCAACCCCCAAACACACCCCATCATAGTACACCCGACCCTTCACCTTTGGAAAGATGGCCAGCTTCCTGCTTATCAGATTATCATGCAAGGAAAGCCAAATGGCAGAAAAGAATGCCAAGAGAATTTTGATTCTTTCCCTGATATGCTTTAACTTGGTATCTGTCTGTGATGTAAACATATACAACCCCACTAAGGTGAAACATCAAGGATTCAATGGTTAAGTTTTCAGAAGACGTTGACACAACAGCTATATTTTGAGAAATCAAGAGCAGATTCGTAAGCAAGTTCAGCAAAATGACCAACATGCTTACCCTCTCTGGAGCCCTTTCAGAGCAACCTGGCGTATCAGTGAGCTGAGCTTCTAGGAACATATATTCCAGAGGGTAAAATAGCCAACTCATTTTCATTCTAAAGTGGTGATAGTGCAGAAGTGACTCTTGCATTCACTCAACTCATTCTGTCACCCTTAACTTGAGAAAATCACTTATTTCTCTCTCAAAGATAACATTCTCTACGTGAAATGTTACAACTAGGCAGGATTCTGAAGTGCTTTAGAAAAATGGTATTTTGAGAATATTCAATGTACAAAGTCCTTCAGCAGCTTAATATATGTATATACTACAGAAGACTTAGCATATCACTGTGATATACTATTCATTTGGGACAACACACATGGCAAAATCTGTGTTTTGATGCAATGACACACAACTTCCCAGACGTGTTCTATACAAAGAACAGATAAATGTATAATTAAAGTAAATGTCTTAGAAGATCCTTCAGAAAAGAGAAAGGCATATG
>NW_020837949.1:72949756-72974756 GCF_003676395.1 Aethalodelphis obliquidens | reverse complement strand
TTCTGTAAAGATTCTATTCCTGTAAGGACCCTCCCCCCATGCAGAAGCAGCTTGTGCTACATAAAAACCAAGACTTTAATCCCACTTGTTGCTCCCCCCATCTTTTTTTTCCCCACTTTCTGTTCTCTTTTCGGCAGCATCTCTCCTAGAGCCGTCACTAAAAATCTTTAACTTGGCCTATTTTGATCTGAAAATTAAATCTTATTTATTATGCATCCTGTTTGTTGTCCTTGAAGAACCCCAGCATTCACTTAAAGGGGTCCAGAATGACTTCTTAAACACATTTCTCTCTTTGCTGCAATTAAACAAAGTGGAGCTGTGATTAGTCCTCCACAGGGGGGAAAGAAAAAGACACCCTTGAATCAAAATGGGGGGACCTGGCTGGGCATTATTGCCTCACAATGCAGGAGTTTATTGCTGAAACCTGCTTATCCCCCAGCTCCGCACTCCATGGGAACTTCAGTCAGGTGGAAAGTTATTCTCTTCTCTGCTGAAGCAGCTTGAAGTATCCTAAGTCCTGCTAAAGCCCCTAAAGCTCTTCCTAGTAACTGAGACATTTAGGATAATCTTTATAGGAGTTTTGCATGAGCTTCTGCTTTTTGTTGCACCTCGAAGGAGAGTTAATGATGAGCTTTCACTGGCTTCTTTTTTTTTTTTTTTTTTTTTTTGAAATCTAAGCCAAAAAGCGCCTGTTTAAGTACCACCTCCCTCCAGCCCTTGGGAAACCACTCAAGAGGGCTTTGCTTGGCTCTGTGTTCATGACACATAATGAAAACAATTTTACGCTGTGGAGGGAAGTATTGGGCAATTACTGATGTAACAGCCACCTGCAGTAGCGAGCCCTGGCTGCAGCATTGCGCGGTTCATGAATATTTTATGGTGTGATGTTATTTTGAATGGCTGGGGCAGGTGAAGGGGGCCGAGGGTGTAATAAGTAACTCTGCTGGAGGCTGTGTAGCTGCTCTGTTTCCCCGCAGAGCCCACAGTGTAACATCAAGAAGCATCCTGACCCCGCCTGGATCGACGCGAGGGCAGCTGAGTCTGAGGCAAGATGCTATGACAAGTCATGGTGGGCACCCTTTACAAACCCTTGTCTGCCGATTTTACACACGATGTCCAGCTTGAAAAGCCCTGGCATCAATCTTGTCCGATTTAATTTGATAAATTAAGTGTGGATAAGGATTAAATGAGAATTTTGTAATAGAGAAAACTTGTCCTTACTCCCTAATCCAGTTAAGATAGTATGGGAGAAACCCTATAAAATATAAAGCAGTGGCTTGGAAGGCAAAGTGAAAAAATGAGAGAATCGCTTGTTGTTTAGTGACATTATGTTCATATATAAGTTGAATGAAAACGCTGTTTTTGCTTTCTGGTGTCTGCATGTGAAATATACACAACCTACGTACACACATATCTAGCATCATACGTGCATATTTTATAAAGGACCTAGAAATACAGGAGAGAAATCAGGATTGCAACATGTTTTATGTAATAAAATATGGCTATTGAGAATTGTTCATGAATAGGTGGAATATTTTGAGTATCATTTCCTTTTTCAAATGTTATTTCCTAACAGGAAATGTCAAGATTTAAACTATCACAGCATAAAGAATACATTTCCAGCATTTCAGACTTTGTGATTCTTCCTACTGGCATACTTAAGATTTCAGGCACAAAAATCATATTGTATATGACCAAGATACAAACAGTATAAAAATTATTTTACATGACAGTTACATTTCTATAGAATGTAATGGTATGAACTAGTTTAGACAGTTGATGGAAATTCAAAACAATGCAATGTGAGACTCTATTAAAATTCTTTTTTAAGTGTGTGTGTGTGTGTGTATGTGTGTGTGTGTGTGCGTGTGTGTTTAGAATGGTAGAGTGTGCTTTTGAGGAAGAGCCTGGGAAGGTTGTACATTAGACTTCAGGATGAATAGCTTTGTCCTAGAGAACATGCTTAGAAAAAGATACAAAAGATTTGCAGAATCCTGGACACAAACTGGCATAGAGAACAGAAATCCTGAACAGAAGCACAGAAGGAAAATGTAGCAGACTAGACATTCTGAGAATAACGTGGGGCAACAGAGGAATTGCCAGAGTGACAATTTGGAGATTATAAAAGATACTCTTTACTTTTTGTAAGCGGTAGTTTTATTGGTATGCTCATAACATTTCATAACATTAATTTAGAGCTTGTACCAGAATGAAATAATGTGGTGATATGTTAAATTTTCCACTTTAACATTCACCTTGTAGTAGAATTCTGAAGTACCACTGCTGCCAATGGTTGACAATCCCATTTGCACTTCAAAAATTATCAAATCAGGATGACAAAAATGATAAGTGTTTATACATCCTGGGCAGGAGCTGCTTTATCAAATGGCAGTACACTACCTAAATCCTAATCTTATTATTTATTATTGGCATTACTATCTAGTATGTCCATTGGAAGAACTGTCTCAGCTTGTTTGAATATGCCATCTATACATAGGTACAATGGCAGTCCTTTTTAAAATATTGGTACTTTTCATTTGCAAAGAGGAAATGATGACATCAGATGATCTTGATAAATCATGTCACTGTGAGCCACCTCTCTCCACAAACAGCATGAATCAAGAGAAATGCAATAAAATACCAAATAGTGTTAATATGGTAGTATTAATAGAAATTAACATATGTTCAAGAAATTCCAAAATATTTAATTTTGTCTCACTAAATGTATTTTTTCTGCTTCAGAATGTATGTTAAAGGTGCCCTGATTTAGTAATTTTATAAAGAGCAAATTATAAACATGCAGTAAATTTCAGATTCTTGTAATTAGATTTTTAGCTTAAGAGATATTAAACTCTGTATGTAAACGACATTATTTAAAAGACTGTCTTCTAAAAGAAAATTGCTGTTTGACAATTCTATAGAATATTCAAGAAAGGTAATTATACTGTTCTGGTTGTTGAAGATGCAGGTGTTGAATAAGGTCACTGCTTCGGCTTTTGCGGAAAACTCCAAGGAAGAAGAGAAAAGAGATGCGGTGACAAAACTCCACTGCCAAATCTTTATCCTCAAAACATCAGAATGTTGGTTCACATTGTCTCCCTCTCCTCTTATGGGTAACACAAAAATGATCAGACGAAAAATTCCCGGCGAAGGGCTTCCCTGGTGGCGCAGTGGTTAAGAATCTGCCTGCCAATGCAGGGGACACGGGTTCGAGCCCTGGTCCAGGAAGATCCCACAGGCCGCGGAGCAACTAAGCCCATGCGCCACAACTACTGAGCCTGCGCTCTAGAGCCCACGTGCCACAACTACTGAAGCCTGCGTGCCTAGAGCCCGTGCTCCGCAACAAGAGAAGTCACCGCAATGAGAAGCCTGCCACCTCAACGAAGAGTAGCCCCTGCTCCCTGCAACTAGAGAAAAGCCCATGTGCAGCAATGAAGACCCAACGCAGCCAAAAGTAAATAAATAAAATAAATTTTAAAAAAATGTTTAAAAAATAAGAAAGAAAAATTCCCAGCCAATCTATCAATGCTGAGAAGCTGTGATAAAAGAAAGCAGATTTCTCTGTAAAATTCCTATGGGACACTGCTATTTTCAAATCAGATATTAAAATAAAACATCAACCACAAAAGGGGGGGGCATTTTTTTAAAAATCAAAGGCCATATAATAAAAGGGGAGAAAAAAATGACCACAGTAAAAATTCATCTCGACTGACCGAGTTTTACAGAGATGCTTACGGCTTTTACATTCATCTATTTACTCAGATATAGGTAACACACCTAGAAGAAAATTTAATTTTGAGAATTACAAATGTAATTAAAATTTAACTAAATTATTTAATTCAACTCTAATGTTTTGTAATATTAAGAAATGTTGGGCCTAGAGAAGCCCTAAATGTCTTTATCTTTTTGAAGAGTAAAACGCTTTTCATGGACAGTGGGATGTAAATCCCCAAATGCGCCTGTGCACAGGTGCACACACACACAACTGAGTGGCCACAGCTACTGAAAAATATGTTCTAAGAGATATCGAATCTTTAGCTCAACAGCAACCATAAGGCTTGTTCTGAGTTTGAACACATATAAAGGTGCCAAAAGACGTTTATGTCATCCCTTCAACATTGGATGAGAACCAGAACTGAACAGATCATAGGTCAATAAAAAGACAAGACGAACACAAAGATTTTAGGTGTTTGCACTTTGTACTTCTGGCCTTTCCCACACATACTTAGAGCTGTTTTTGAGTTGAAAAAGAAAAGGCGGGTGCCACAATATTTTAAGTCCCTAAACTATTCCCATATTTTGAATAGAAATTTAAGAAAAGAGCAAGAAAGTCACATCATTTTCTCTTCCTCTTGATGAAAACATACCCAATGATTCTTATACTCTTAATTTTATGAAAGGTCTTTTGTCTCTAGTCTCTTTCCCATGAGTATGTTTCCTCTTCTACCAAATAGCTGAAGTCCCATCATTTCTATTCATCTTTTTTCAATGTCTCCAGCCACTGAGCTCCTAACAGTACTTAACTGCTTATCCTTTAATTGATGCTAACATACATTATCACTTAATTCTTTCAAATATATGCTTAGACCACAATGCAAATGGCACCCCCTAGAGTTGTGTAGTACAGTGGCCCCTGAATGCATGGACCTCCACTCTAGTATAATTCCTAGCTCTTTAACGGCAAAGGGTTTATTTTTCACACACCCAGCCCCCCTACCATGCTTCCTCAGTGCTCTTCCTGTAACTGATGGTCAATTAAAACACACTCACCAATTTGAAACTACTCCATTTCTCAGTCTTTCCATTTATACATAGCAGCTTAAGTTCACAAAGCACTTTCCATGGATAAGAGCGACTTGATTCCCACCACACATTGTCAGAACAGCAGGGAAGGACTTTTGTCCTGACTGCACACCTCAGGGAATTGAGGCTCTGAAAGTGGCAGCTTCTAAACTTGAACTCTGTTCTCTTGACTCCCAATGCAGTGTTCTTGCTACTCTCTCTTTGATGCCTGTTTTCACAAAGTTGAATCATCAGAATTTGATTTAAAGAAGTGAAAAGCACCTGCATGCTGGCCAAGGCAGGGTTTGGGGGTGCTGCTTCTCTTAGGCTAGGGCAGGGAGCCAAGGCAAGGGCAATGACAAAAGGCTGCTGCTATGTTGCCTTTCTTGAAAACAGGCTTAAATCTGTGCTGGGCAGGGTGAGGGGAAGGAGGGAGTAGGACACAATTGTGGTTGATGGACTGGATGATTCAAGGGTCCTTTGAAGCAAGTAGGTCTTAGAGCTCCCCAGCTACCTCTTAGTGACACCTATTACTGAAAGAAAACTGCCAGGGGAATGTAGACATAATGGTGACGACTTTAGACGTTGGGTAGTTTACCTTCTCATGAACAGAAATGCTGTCTGAGAAACCTGACGGGCAGAACATTTGAAGCTCTTTTCTGGTACTTGCACAAAGGAAACTGGCTTTTAGCTAATGATGAAAACATGTTGGTTATGATTTCTCCTTTGAAGTCCAGCTTCACCAAAACAAGACTTCAGGAAATAGCATGTAGGTGTCATGAAGTTTTTATTAACCTGTACAGAGCAGTTGGCCCCCAGGATTTACTCTAAATCTTTTTAGGACAGAAGTAGCTGCACCATTTTATGTGAACAACCTCCTTAGTCTATACTACTCCAAACTTCTAGCACAGGGGGACTTCCCTGGTGGTCCAGTGGTTGAGACTCCACACTCCCACTGCAGGGGGCAGGGGTTTGATCCGTGGTTGGGGAACTAAGATCCCACATGCTGCCTATGGCCAAAAAAAAAAAAATACCCCCCCGCAAAAAAATTCTAGAACCTTCTATGGCTTTCTGGAGAATGCAAGTCCTACTTCTCTGAACTTATCTCACCTCACCTTTGCCAGTGCTCATTACACATCAGCCTCACAGATTATTTCTGTTTCTCAAACATTTGAAGTTGGTCCCTTCCTTAGCGTCATTGTATTTGCTGTTCCTATGGAAGGGAATACTCTTCCCTAGGTGATCTTGCTGGCTGTCTTTTTATCCAGATTTCAGATGGAAAATCACTCCTCAGAGAGAGGTCCATTTATAACTGTCCCTCAACTGTCACAGCACCTTATGTCATTTTTGTGGTAACAGTCATGACCACCTGAAATCATTTGTTTATTACTTTTTAATGTTTTTCTTCCCATTGCTCCATGAGAGTCTTGTCTGCCTTTTTTAAAAATTGATTTTGGCTTTTAGAACAATTTTAGGTTTACAGAAGAACTGAGCAGATACTACAGAGAGTTCCCATGTATCTCCCTCTCCACCTCCCCTCCCTCACACAGCTTCTCCTGTTAGTAACAACTTATATTAGCATAATAAATTTGTTATAATTAATGAACCAATATTGATACACTACTATTAACTAAAGTTTATCATTTATTCAGATTGCCTTAGTTTTTACCTAATGTCCTTTTCTGTTCCAGAATCCTATCCAGGATAATATATTACATTTATTCATCATGTTTACTTGGGCTCCTTTCTGCTGTGACAGTTTCTCAGACTTTCCTTGTCTGCCTTTTTGACTGCTGATTGCCAATGCTGAGAACAGGGCCTGCCATATAGCAGGTACTCAAAATATCTGCTGAGTATATGTGAATGAGTTAATAGCTTAAGTGAGGAATTCACAATTAGTATTATGCTACTTTGCATTTGTTTAGCACTTTACAATTTACGAAATGCATTCATTTAATTTATTCTCTCTCCTGATAATCCTGTAAGGTGGACTAGAAGTTAGCAAATTGCCTTTGGCAGTGACTTGCTGAGACTGCATTCAGGTTCCCTGATGATCCTATTCTTTCTACTACCCCAGTGGAAAGGATGGACCCAGGAAGAAAATAACAATGAAATCAATTTTATCTCAGGTGGTGGGTAAATCAAATGACAAAAGTGTCTATAATCTTCACTAAAATACAACAAAACGAATACACAAGCACAACACAGTAGATAGATAAATAGATGATAAACAGATAATTCATGCTTGACTTAAGTTTTGGGGTCAAGTTGATTTTACAGGTGTAATTTTTTCAACAAACACCTAAACTTGTGTTTGTTGAGTGACTGTTTAATGACTCAATTATATATACATTGTTAAGGTTTAATTGGAAAATATAATTTATTAGCCTAAGGCAAAATTTTAAGAAAAAGCACCATAGTAGAATTGCTGTAGCTTTGGTAAAACACGTTATAGTTCTTAATCCTGGTAAGGGCAACAGTTAGTGGGATATCGGTATACAATTACTTTATTTCTGGGGTTATAGAATAATCAAACTTTTAAAAGATAGAAATCTAAATTCTAAGATTTTACAGAAATTACTTCTTTATTATGAATAATGGTATGGACTCTCACAGCTAGAAGAGACTTCTGTAATTTAACTTTCATTTTACAAGTGAGGATACAAAAAGCAGAAAGAGGTTGAGTAACTTCCCAAAGTCAACACCAAGTTACAGTAAAAGATGAGTCTTGATCTCAGGCATTTAGTTTCCATTCCAGTGTTCTTTCACTTTATCAAATTTTGAGTTTAATACCTGAATCAAGGGAGTTTGAATGGAGTTGTTATTCTAATAATAAAGCTTTGCTTTTTAATGGAAGTGTAACCATTCATTTCCTTCTAAAAAGTGATAGATCAATTCTTAATGATTAGCAAATAGTTTTACTTCTACCTATCAAAAGTGTGTTGGATGAAAAAGGGCACGATTCCCCATTTTTTATGGAAAACTATAAAGGAGGAGTAACATACTTGTGTCAATCATCATTTCTATTGAATTTTCATTCTATTTCTCCTCAAGAGAAAAATTAGCAACCTTTGTGGTTGCTTCTGAAATAGAAAAAATATTCCAGAATAATGAAGTATTTTAGATACCAAATCAATACTTGCTGTATTTGAGTGACACAATGATTAAAAATACCGTTATAAATAAGCAAGAAACATGAAGTGCTCTCTAGATGGTAAAGAATGGTTGGGACTTGATACTACTGTTACCATCCTCCTCTATTGCAGGAATTTATAATGGAATAGCCAAGCCTACGTGAAGCTGGTGAATGTTATTTTTCAGCTCCGTGTGTGATGCATAATGCCTCCTGACCTGATTAAAAAAGCTTATTGGGAGGCAAATGCTATAGCTCAAAATGTTATATGGCATTTGGTGACGGTGAGTAGGTTTACGTCATAAGAATGGGAAAACCCCACTGATTCAGGGAAAGAAAAAGGAATATATTTGTTGTTATTAACAAATTAAGTTACTTCAGACTTTTGACTGAGCAGGTTATTGAAGAACAATATGTCCAAAAGAGATGATAACCTGGACATAAAATAAAGAAACCCATAAGGAACGGTGATAAGACTCCTGAGGCAATACCCCAACTTTATTTTATCCTATCAGTGAAGGTGAACGTGAAGGATTATCAAGAGAGCCTAGATCATGATTAGGGGAAGGCAAACACTCACTTATGTAAGGAAGTAGCAGCTATCAATAGAGTTATGCTGTGATGTGCTTTCTTAATTAATGAACTGATTTATTTATAGGCAATGCATGCTATTTTTTCATTCTAACTTACAAACACAGGCACAGACTTGTTCACTTTTGTTAAGAAACTAAAAGATGCAAGAAATGTCAAGGTATTTGCTCAAGGCCAACATGTGAGCTATCTACAGCTATAGTCTTGCAGAACCTGCGTGGTCAGAGAAATTAGTCAGTCAGTCAGGTTGTTGTCATTTATTGAGTTTTCTCTGTGTCTGTGGTTTTGAAGTAGAAAGAAAGCCAGAGGCAAAGCTACTGTGGACAAGAATTTAAAATTAAATCTTAAATTAAAAATTAGAAAGCCGTCCTTATGTGACTTTGGGCAGGCCGCTTAACTTTTCCATTTTCCCTTGTTGCAAGAATAAAGTGAGAAGAGAGATTTGCTCTTAGAAGAATCATAGCATAGTGTTTAAGACTATAGGCTCTGGATTCAAACGAAACTACACTTGATTCTTGGTCAACATTTACTAGTTATGTGATACAACCTTTCTGTGGTGCCTGATATGTATAGGTCCTCAGTAAATGAATGACAGATCAGTTTTACTAAACACAAACAAATCAGAGAGCTTCATGTAAGTACCAAGAAATTTTTGACGTTCTTACTACAAACAAAAGTTTTCTAGGCTAATTCATAAAAGTGATGCATTTTATAGGAGAAAGAAAAAAATTTGTCATTTTCTATGGAAACTGTAAATATGCACATTTAACAACAGAGTTGTGGAACAGTGTAGCAATAACAGTATGCTATAACAAATAGCACAGGGATATTCATGGCTGATTATTTGAAATAGCAAAGATTTAGGAAAAATTAAATATCTGTAATAAAAATTATAACTACTAGCTTACTGAGTGTTAACTATATTCTAAATATTATTATAAGTTTTTAAAAATTAGTAATTTATTTCTCACAAAACCCCTATGGAGTAGGTACCATTATCATTGCTACTTATAGTCATATCACAAAATTATGTATATTTATGTATACACTCCTGAAATGTTATTCAAGCAAAAATAAGTGAGATTCAAAACTCCGTTATACACAAACACACACACACACACACACACACACAAAGATTGTCAGATTGGGTTTAAAGAAAACTACAATAGATTTCTTACAAGAGATTCATTTTAAATATAAGGACACAGAAAACATAAAAGTAAAAGGATAGAAAAAGATATATCATTCAGACATAAACAAAAGTCAATTATATTTTTATATACCAACAACAAAAACATGGAAAATAAAAGACTAAAAATTATTCACCTACAAAAGAATAAAATATATCAAGAGCTTGGTAGAAAATCGGACAAAGACATTTAAAACTTCTATACTGGGCTTCCCTGGTGGCACAGTGGTTGAGAGTCCGCCTGCCGATGCAGGGGACACGGGTTCGTGCCCCGGTCCGGGAAGATCCCACATGCCGCGGAGCGGCTGGGCCCGGGAGCCATGGCCGCTGAGCCTGCGCGTCCGGGGCCTGTGCTCCGCAACGGGAGAGGCCACAACAGTGAGAGGCTCGCGTGCCGCAAAAAAAAAAAAAAATTAAAAAAAAATAAAACTTCTATACTAAATACTACAAAACATTATTAAGATCAATTAAAGACTACCTGAATGGAGGCAAATACCATATTGATGGATTAGAAGACTGAATAGTATAAAGATGTCAAAATTCTCAAAAATTTATCTATACAATCAAAGCAATCTCAATAACTATCACAGCCAGGGTGTGTGTGTGTGTGTGTGTGTGTGTGTGTGTGTGTGTGTAATTTGAAAAGCTGATTCTAAAATGTATGCGGAATGTGAAGGGTTTAGAATAGCTAATGCAATCTTGAAGAAGAACATAACTTGGAAGATCTAAACTACCAGACATAGTAATGACTAGTAAATTGGTATTGGTGCAAAAACAGACAATGAACCAATGGAACAGACTACAATTCAGAAACAGATCCAAACACATGGGGTCACCTCATGTTTGACAAAGATGACACTACAGTGCAATGGGGAGAGGATGACAATTAGTTTTTTCAATAAATGGTGCTGGGTCAATTGGATATCCATTTGGAAACAAATGAATGTTGAACCTTTTATCTCATATCATCAACAAAATTCAATTCTAGTTGGATTGTAGATCTAAATGTGAAAGGTAAAAAAAAAATAAAGCTTTTAGGAGAAAACTTAGGAGCATATGTCATGACCTTGGAATAGGCAAAGATTTCTTAAACAGGACAGAAAAACACTAAACATAAAAGAAAAAAAGGATAAATTGGATTACATTAAAATTAAGAACTTCTGTTCATCAAAAGACACTATTAGGGGAAGGAAAAGGCAAGCCAGAGTGGGAGAAATTATTTGCACTACATATATCAGACAAAGAATTCATATGCAGAATATAAAGGACTCCTAAAAGTAACAATTAAAAGCAAACAACCCAACATAAAAATGGGTGAGACTGAATGGCACTAAACAAAAGATTACCAAGTGGCCACAGGAAAGCAGAGGAATGCACACCTTATCTGCAATGAGATACTTGCAGTGGCTAAGTTTGAAATACAGGCAATATCTAGAGTAGTAATAATGTAGAGCAACTGAAATTAACTTACACTTTTGGTGGAAGTGTAAATTGGTACAATCACTCTGAAAAACTATTTGGCAGTATCACCTGAAGCTGAATATGTACGTTCCTGTGAAAGCATAGCTAACCCTCCGTCCTGCTACATAATGAATAAGCGTATGTGTCACTTACACAGAGATGATAAAATATTTTGCACTCTGAGATACTGCCAATGTAACAGGACTACCTGTGCAGTTCTGGGACTCATTAAACAAAACCTTGAACATTTCCTATAAGCCTTGCCTGCCTTGCAAAAACAACTTCATCTCTGACTTTTGTGATGTTCGTACCTGAAAACAGATCATGACATTTGTGGATACGGTAATCATGTGAGAAAGCTGAACTTTCCCACCATGAAAAGATGAATCAACTAATGGAAACTTGGAAATCTTGAGGGTTTTTTCCCATTCCAATAACCTCTCGGTTTTCAGTTTTCATGAGCCTTCTGAAATATGAATCTTTTTACCAGTTTGCAAATAAACTTCTTTTCTTGTTCAAATCTGCAAGTCTTCTTTTGACAATCTTAAGACAGTAATTCTGCTCTTAGTTATATACCCAACACATGAATGCATATGTTTAACAGACATGTATGACTGTTCAGAGGAGAACATGAATAAATGAATTGTAGTATCAAATGGATAGAATAGAATGAATAAATGAATTGTCACATATATTCAATGGAATACTATATAACATGAGAATGAACAAGTTATTGTTGCATACAACAACACAGATATATCTCACAAACATAATTTTGAGCAAAAGAGGCCAGACACACAAAATACTTACTTTATGATTCCATTTATATAAAATTTTAAAATAGGAAAATTTATCTATGGTGCAGGATGTCAGGATGGTGTGATATGGTCACTCTCAGAGGTGAATAATGATTAGTTTGAGTGATTCATGTGTGCTGGTAATATTCTTGCTTGACCCACATGTTGGTTACGTGGATGTACTCACTTTCTGAAAATCCAACCAAGTTTACATTTAAGATCTGGGCACTTTTCTGTAAGTATGTCATACTTTAGAATAAAGTTTATTTTTTTTAGGCATTTTTCTTTGCTTTTTTCTGGCCACACCGCGTGGCTTGTGGGGTCTCAGTCCACCGGCCAGAGATCGAACCCGAGTCACAGCAGTGAAAGCAAGTAATCCTAACCTCTAGGCCACCAGGGAACTCTAAAGTTCATTGTTAAATGAAAAAGGACACAGATTGATGATGGAAAGATGAAAGCAGATGACATGACAGCTTGGGGTGAGGAGTAGCTCAGTGCCCGTGTGAGTGAAATTGGTCTGGCTTGTGTGGAGAACAGAGCTGCGTGTGTGAAAGAAAGATAAGCTGAACAAGTTTCTTAGAATCCTTCCTAGAATCCAGGAAGACATTTGTCAGGGATAATGGGGATGGGTGTAGAGGTTAGTTGTCATCTGAAATAGTCAGGAGAAATATGGAATTAAATTTCAACAAGAGCAAGAAGAGACTTGGGCCTGTAGTGAAAGGAAGGCAAAGGAGAGTCAAAATGTTCAGTCATGATTCTAGCCTTTTCCAAGAGTGGATGAACAATACATTTTCAGCTGCATCCTTTTCTCTTCCATTCTGGCTCATGATTAAACTGATCAGCTTAATACAGCTAAAAATTTCATGTATGTAATATCCTTAAATGATGGGTGTGAATGTAGCCAAAACAGGTTACACAACTGCAGGTTCATTTGCTAGAGCTTCCTGATTATACTATGCAAATGTCTGAATCGTCAGATAGTATTTAATGATCAGCTCCTATATGCTCAGACACTGGGAGAATAGAATAAAAAATAAGATGTTAGGTCCACAGAAGAGCTGTCAACATACGTGGAGATATAAGGCTACCACATAGAAAACCATAGAGTGGGTGAAAGATGACATTCCAGTGTCTACCTTGTGTGAAGATCTAACACCAGCACCCAGCAAAGGAACTCAGCTGTATGAAGGGACCGTGGGGTACAGCACCAGGAAACATCCGGGAGAATTTTCTTGACCACACCTCTGGAACTGCATATATCTTTACGTTACAGTCATACTTAGACCATTCGTGGTATCAAACGTAAGTTTTGCATAGGTGTGAAGACTACTTATTATTTTCCAACATATTCAGGAAGGATACCAGCTTGATGACATTAAGCAACAAAACCTATGCATCATGGAACATGGATGACTCCAGATATTGGAGCTCATCTTGACCCTGGTCATTCTGGCAGTTTTTACATGAAACGGAAGGTCAGTAACACTTTGGAGCCCTATGGACACCTCTTGCTGATCATAACACAGAAAGAAGATGTGCCCATTCTCTCACTTTAAAAGGAACTGAGCTGCCAAAAACTGAGAATCAAGACAGTACGAGAAGAAGTAAACTTCCCTCTCAAAACCAGCAAAGCAAAGATCAGATATGGAGTCCAGTTTACAGGTGAGCACCTGGATTGTAGTGCCCTGGCAGGCAGCAAGAGTTATGAAGATGGATTTGCAAGCAGATATAAGGACCACAAGAGAGTTCCAGAAATATTTGGGAAGAGTCACTATGAGAAATGGCCAGGCTGCCTTTCAGTGAAGGTACTCAGAGCATCAAATTTGGAGGCTTTCATATAAATCTCTCTCAATCCATTCCCTCAGCAGATATTTATTGAGAATCTGGAGTGCCTAGAATAGGGTGAGTGGGCGAGTCCTTCAGCCAGGGCTGCTGGCCAGTGCACCCTGCAGACCTAGTTGATGAGAAGGAGGTAACAGTGAGAAGACTTGGGGGGAGAAACAACAGCACAGGAAACCTTGGACATGCTGGTTACGGCAGCACTGGGGAATTTACTTGACTTCTAGGGTCACTGGTGAACATATAAACAACTGTCACCAAAGGTTCTTGGGGAAGTCCTATAGCCTCTGATGTGTGCTAATGGATGTGCTGGAGTCGAAGGGGAAAGACAGAGAAATTGTGTGCAGTTGGCAATGCCCTCACATTGATAACGTGTCTGAAGACAACCTATCCAAAGATACTCCCTAGCTCTACCCCGACAAGCACATGCAGAGGTAAACTAATCCCTGAATCTTGTGGCGACTCTGCAGCTCTCAGAGTGCACTGAAACAACCTTTACTAATGCAGCCACATTCAGTGTCACTACAGAGGCCTCATGTTTTAGTGGAAAGGACCCAGACTCAGAGTTTGAAGACTTGAGTTCAGGTCTGGGCTCCACTTGTCAACATTAAATAAAACTCAGACCAGCTACTTGAGTCTCAGGTTCTTCATCTATATCCAGAAGGATGAAACTAAGGTCACAGGGTTATTGCAATAATGACATGAGGTCAATACCTATAAAGATGCTTTGTTCATTCCAAAACATAATACAAATATTTGTCATTAGAATTTATTCACCCTGAACCAAATCCAGCCTTGCTGCATTTAAGATCATCCTCTTAAATACCTGCTACTATAGACATATGCTTATCCTCTCTTTCCCTAAGAGTTGCCAACCAAGAAGAGCTGACTAGCATTTTTACATGAAGCATCTGACTCTGGCTTCTCTCCATAAGAACAAATTAATTCTCAATTTTTTGGTTCAGGTGCTGTGTTTATCCAGTGCACTGTGCACAAATTCAGGGCATGATTCCCTTCAGCCCTAAGCAATTCACATTAGAAATATGCAAGCCACATCTCATTCATTCACCTCTGTTTCCGATGGAGCCTGTGGCCATTCTTGACTCATCATTCAGTCTCCAGGTGGGAAGGAGGAGGACTGCAGCAAGAATGTTTCTGTAACAGCAAGAATGTAACAGGGATTCAATGTACCACTGATAACTAGTCCTACTGTGGGTCATATTTTTCTGGTCGGCTACATTCCTCAAAGTTTCTCTAAGTTTTTTTGAGAATATATGAGTTACTCCTTTCCAGAAAATGAATCACAGGGCTACCCATCTCTGAAAACAAGGTACACACAGACAGCGCAGCTTTATAATGAACCTTGTATTTTTAGTACAAAATGATTAGAATGCAAAGAACAGAATCTCCACAGATGGTTTAAACCAAGTATGAATGAACAGTGATTGCCAGGCCATGTATGGCCTGCCCAGCTTTATAATAAGGCTTATGATCTAAAGTCAAAGCAAAATGATTCAGTGGGAAAAGGCTCCCAAGTACTCCACATCATTTGTAAGGAACCTGGACATGTGCCTTTCAGCCAGGTGGTGCCAGGGCTGTTCTATCATATATAGAGTTGAGTCCTGGCATCTGGCTCTTACGGGAAATTAATGGTATCTGGGCTCACATTCACTTGCTGTATGTGTTTCCTACTTCTGTTGTAACAAATTATCACAAACTTAGAGCTTAAAACAATACAGATTTGTTCTCTTACATTTCTGAAGGTTCGAAGTTAAAAATGAGTCTTAAAGGGCTAAAATCAAGATGTTGGCAAGTGTGATTCCTTGTAGAGGGTCCAGGGAGAATCAATTCCATGGCTCTTCCAGCTTCTAAAGACTGCCAGCATTCCTTGGCTTGTGGTACGTCACTACAGTCTCTGCTTCTGTCATCACACTGTCTTCTCCTCTTACTAATTTTGATCTCCTGCCTCTCTCTTATGAGGATCCTTGTGGTTAAATGAGCCCACCCAGATAATTCAGGATAATCTACCCGTTTCAAAATCCTTAGTTTAATCACATCTGCAAAGTCCCTTTTGCCATATTAGGTGACATTCAGAGATGTGGACATCTTTGGGCACCATCATTCTCATTATTGATTGCCTGGTTCAAACTGTCCTGCCTAGCTGAGGACGAAAAGAATCTAGCCAGAGAGGGAAAAAAGCTCAGACTGGCTTAAATTGACAGGCAGTAGCCATATTTTCTTTTTTTCTTTATTCCATATCTTAACTATATAGGTGCTTGACACAATAGTGCTCAAAATAACAAAGATTGCTAGTTGCTGCCCAATATGCATTTCACACATTGTCCTTTGTTAACAGAATGCCCTGGTTTAGTTGAGTGCAAGGCTGCTCACCATTAGGTGTTTTTAAGTTCTGGCGAATGGGAGCAGAAAAGATGTATACAACTTCCAGATTGTGCTCCTAGAGTAAAACAGGGAGCCCTTCTTCCCTTTATCCTTCCCTTCCTGCTGACTGGAATTAAGATGTGGTAATGGGAATGAAACCATTGCATTAGACCATGAGATGGAAGCTGTGAGCTGAGGACCAACAAGTAGATGGAGCCTGGGTCCTAGACATTGTAGAACTGTTCTATCAGCCTGGGACTGTTTGTGCCCAGACACTTATAGACAACTGAATTAGAAAGGAATAAACTTCTTTCTTGCTTGGGCCTTTGTTACAGGAGCCAAACTTGTAGCCTAGCATAGTTCTCAATGTATGAACTTGATATTAGAACAAATTATTTCTCTCCACAGCTTTGCCACTAAATGGATATATGATCTCACATAGATCAGTTTGCCTCTCTGAACCTTGGTTCCTTTAGCTGAAAAATAGAAATGATAATAATATGGACCTCCTGTGTTACAGACAGTAAATGAGAGTGGACATGTGGCCATCATTTGTGAACTCTAAGGCACTTTACAAATATAAGGGTTGAAAGATTGAAATGTAATTTCTGATTCCTCCTCAAACATGCTTGGCTTTTTAACATTTTATTGCCTAAAAGGCTCTGCCAATTTTCTCATTGACTTTCACTCATTTAATAAGGTCAGCAATATAATTTGTAGAATATATATAAATTTTTTTCTTCCAGAATTTAATAAATATATTTATTTTGAATGGAAAAGAATGAGATCCATTAATTTTTATTTTTTGAGTTAGCCTTTGTATAAATGTTTGCTCACCACAGTGGAGGGGAATAAAACTAACCTTTCCTTCTATCCTTATAAATTCTTAGCTAGGGCTCTTGTAACAAAAGACAGATTAAGAGGAGAAAAGCATACAAATTTATTTAACGTAAATTTTACATGACATGGGAGCCCTCATAAGGAAATGAAGACCCAAAGACGAGTTAGAGCTGAGTGTTTATATACTGAATTGGACAGAGTGGTAAACCATGAAAACGTGACAAAACAAAGGGGCTTGGGCTAGGGCAGTTAATGGTGGAAAAGAAACTAGGAAGATAAGGGTTAGTTTAACAAGCCTTGTTTGTACAGATTTTTCTCCACTTCCACTTCCCATCTTTGATGATAAGAATGTTACTTTCCTCCTGGTGTAGGATGGACACCTTCCTCGTGGGGTTTTACCTCCTTCTTATCAGAGCACCCATCTTGCATCTGCTGTTTTTTAAGTTCTTTAGCTAAAAATAAGCCCTGTGCCAGAGTGGCATATTTTGAGATGACATGTTTTACACCCTTCACCAGGCTTAAACAATATCTATTCCTCCATTGGTGACTACATGTAAGAGAACACGGTTCCCATCTGTGGATTCTGAATGACGAACTTGAAAAGGAAATGTGAACAGCTGTGTGCTGGATGGGGTGAGAGGTCAAATTACAGGAACTCGGACTGGTCACTCAGAGTGTCAAAGTGGTAAATAAGCAACCCTTTCCACAGAAAGAAGGTCTAGGACACCCTGCCCAGGGAGCAGGGAGACAATAGTCTCTGATGTTCTCAGTAATGTGTTTTGTCTCCCAGCTTCAGATCTCTGAGCTCTGGGTTATAAGCCACAGCTTAAACTCCATGTTCAGAACATGCTTATAGCAGAGTTTAATGAGCATAAATATAGAAGGGCACAGGCTGGCTGCTGGACACATTCTCCAGTGTCCCAGTGGCCATTTGAGTTTGGATCAGGGACTGACAAGCAAGGATGCTCTAAACTTCTCAGGATGGCTTTTTTTTTTTTTTTTTTTTTGCGGTACATGGGCCTCTCACTGTTGTGGCCTCTCCCGTTGCGGAGCAGAGGCTCTGGACGCGCAGGCTCAGCGGCCATGGCTCACGGGCCCAGCCGCTCCGCGGCACGTGGAATCCTCCCAGACCGGGGCACGAACCCGTGTCCCCCGCATCGGCAGGCGGACTCTCAACCACTGCGCCACCAGGGAAGCCCAGGATGGCTTTTTGATTACTCTTTATACTTTGTTTTCATTCCTTCCCATTCTACCCTCTGTGGGACCAGAGGTGTGGCAAAATAAAAGGAGCATTTCAGAATAAAAGAAAGAGGGTAGAATTGAACTCTTAAGTTTTGGTATCAGCAGTACTTAAGTAAAGGCTTTATCAATGTGTAATATGATGGGAGAGTGAAGTGAATATATGGTTCCTTCTGTTATCCTCTTGTCCACACATGTAAGACTCATGCTTGCATTTTTTTCTTTTCTTAACCAGTTTCTCATTGACAAATTTTACCATGTTTCTGTGCAAATTTAAAGACAATCCGTAATAGGTAATTGAATTTCAAATTTGCAACTCAGTGGTCATGCAGAGCCTTCTTCTGTTTCTTTTGTGTTTGCTGTGTATTGGGCACCTTTTGGGAGCTTTTATGTACGCAAAAGGTTGTTCTTCTGGATGAATAACAAACTGGTGCACGCAAAACCACCCAGTACACTGTAATTACAAACTGGAAGCTCATAACTGGTGCATGAACCACTTCCTTTACGAATTGCTGGGCTTTATTCACAACTTTTCCCATTGGAAGGGCCATGTTTCCTGGCTCTACCTTTAATAATGATGATAATCATAGTAACTGTAATAATGCAGCATTACTCCCTAATTACAAAGAAAATTTCTTCTAAAGAGCTCAAAGCACTTCACAGACATTATCTCATTCATTCCCATAACCCCTGTGTGCTGCTTGTCAGCCACCAGCATGATCATAGTAACAAGATGGTCATGTTCACTTCTCGACACTCTCATAAGGCCAGGATGGCAAGGGGAACCGTCACACTTCCCAGAGTGGCTGAAGCTTTCAGCTATTTCTGAATAGTCTTCGTTATGCAACTTTAGACATCAGTAATGAGATAGAAAGCATTATCTGCCAGTGCACCTTGATGGAAGAGAAACTTTTTATGGTATCGTCATGTCCTTAGAAGGTGTCCATTCTAAGGCAACAAAATAAAAAAGAGATAAACTAGAGTTCATCAAATTTAAGAACTTTTCTGTATTAACAGACACTATCAAGAAAGTGGAAAGACAGCTGACAGAAAGGGAGAAAATATCTGCACATCATACATCTGATAATGAATTAATATCCAGAATATATAAACAACCCCTACTGCTTAACAACAACACCGAAAAACAACTCAATTTAAAAATTGGCAAAGGTGACCCACAGAAACTAGCCATAGTAAAATGTCAGCTCCAAACAATATGTTGTAGGGGTCATGTCAAGCCAGATTCATTGAAAAATCTCTCATGTGCTTCTGTAGACCACATTTGACTAAAGCGTGGTTTGCTAACTCTGTAGAGGAAAGATAACTGGGTTGAGAGTCAGAAGAAGGGGGTTAAGTCTTATCTTTGCCTTTTACTAATGTTGGGCTAATCACTTGGATTTCCTGCACTTCAGAGAATCAATAAAAATGGAGAAACAGGGCTTCCCTGGTGGCACAGTGGTTAAGAATCTGCCTGTCAACGCAGGGGACATGGGTTCAAGCCCTCGAACGGGAAGATCCCACATGCCGCAGAGCAACTAAGCCCGTGCGCCAACTACTGAGCCTGTGCTCTAGAGCCCGCGAGCCACAACTACAGAGCCCATGTGCCTAGAGCCCGTGCTGCACAACAAGAGAAGCCACCACAATAAGAAGCCTGCACACCGCAACGAAGAGTAGCCCCCGCTCGCCTCAACTAGAGAAAGCCTGCACGCAGCAACGAAGACCTAACGCTGACAAAAATGTATACAATAAATAAATTTATTAAAAATATGGAGAAACATGAAAAAAATAGGCAAAGGACCTGAATAGATATTTTTCCAAAGAAGATATACAAATGACCAATAAGTACCTAAGAAGATGCTCAGCATCATTAGTCATTAAGAAAATGCAAATCAAAATCACAGTGAGATACCACTTCACACCTACTAGGATGACAAGAAGAATAGTAATGACAAAAACTGGAAAATAACAAGTACTGGTAAGGAAGACTGGAACCCTTGTGCATTGCTGGCGAAAATGTAAAATGGTGCAGCCATTGTGAAAAATAGTTTGGTGTTTCCTCAAAAAGTTAAACACAGAACTATGATATCACCCAGTAATTCCACTTCTAGGTATATATCCAAAAGAATTGAAAGCAGTGACCAGATATCTGTACATCAATGTTCATAGCAGCATTATTCACAATATCCAAAATGTGTAAACAACCCAGTGCCTATCAACAGATGGTGGAATAAACAAAATGTGGGATATACAGACAATGGACTGCTATTCAGCCATAAAAAGGTACGGCATTTTGATATATGCTATAACATGGGTTTGTGATTAATGAAATAAGCCAGACACAGAAGGACAGATACTGTATGATTCCACTTATGTGGGGTACCTAGGATAGGCAAATTCACAGAGACAGAGAGTAGAATAGAGGTTACCAGGATTGGTTAACGGGTACAGAGTTTATGTTAGGGATAATGAAAAAGTGTTGGGTGTAAATAGTGGTGATGGTTACACAACATTGTGAATGTATTTAATGCCGCTGAACTGTACACTTACAAATGATTAAAATGATAAGTGTATATTGTTATATTTTATGTATATTTTACCACAATGAAAGAAATTTTTAAAAATAATCTTTGATATTCACTTCAATCCTTGGTTTTTGCCGAAGGGCCAACATTTTTATTCTGATTTTGGGCTTTTGTTCTTATGATTAGGAAGGTGGTTTCTAACTGGAAACTGACAGCAAAGCTGCCTGAAACAGCAGCTGTGATTCTTCACTGCTCTCCAGGAACTGGAATCGTGTCTGTAGTTATAATTTCAGCACATGCGGACTGAGCTTGTAATACGTGTATTATGGAGCAGAGCTACAATTCATCTTAATGATGGTATGTGAAAGAACATCTCGGCAAGGCACCTTAATGAAATGACAATTGGTTGAAGACTTAGAAGATTAAAAATACCCAAGACTTTCAGAAGCCATATCTACTTTCATTTGGATCCTTTAAGGGAGAGTGTAAAATAATGTTCTCTGCCAAATAACAAGAAAGCTTATAGCAAATAGAGTAAAAATCTTTTTAATATATTTTTCAAGGATGTAACCATTAAAAATATCTCATCAGAAAAGCTAAAAATAGAGCCAAACTCTCACACTTGAATATATCATACAGACACCTTCTGACAAAAGCTTCCCATGAGTGGACTAAAATATTGCCAAAAATATTTAGATTCTCTTAAAATGAAATGCCTTTAATTTCTTCCATAGAGGAGATATTATTGGTCAAACCCTGTGTTAGACACAGTACGCACAGTCTTTCATTTAACTCTGAGACCAGTCTTATGAGGCAGGTGATAGTAAACCCGTTTCGCTGATGAGAAAACTGAGGCTCAGAAATGTTAAGTACATTGAGTGGAGCTCACAGTAGACAAGACTTCACTGTTGTTAAGGCATGATTGTCATTTAATAGCAAACTGTGGCCATATTGTATGTCCCATTTTATAATCATCACATTAATCAATACTACAAAGAGAAAAATTATGGTCAGGCAAGACTCCTTTTCTAGGTCCAATGTGGCAAACAAAAGGCAACACATTTCATGACAAGAATTCTAAATTCTCTCCCTGGCTCCCTGGCTCCACCTCAAGCACACTGGATAACTTGAGATAGCCATTCCCTGTGTTAGTTTCCCCAGGAAAAATATCATTGAGTACCTACTTGTTCCTAGTACTCCACTAACCATTTTCACATGCATTATCTCACCTAATTGATTCAACCTAATTAAAAATTTTTTTTCCTTCTGCATAGCTAGCAGATATGAAAGGTGTGATAATATCCTGTGTGAAAAATTATGTGCCAGTATTTACTGATAACATAACAAACTACCATCATGATCAATTAACCAACAATATTCCTTGAATTTTTCTTATACTAAATACATTTACCAACCCTAAAAAATTTTAAACTAATATATTTCAGAATTAGTAAATGACTTTCAAATTAGTACCCAATGCATAATATAAGTCACACGTGGTGTTTGCCAATAACTGTGACTAATATTTGGATATCTTTTCAAAAAGTAGGCTATTCTGAAAACTTCTTAATATTCATATCGCTAGGTGAATTAGAGATGAAGGCTATTCTCTAAGGGCCAAAAATGTAGCAGAATTGCATGATTGTCTACTCTAAGTCTATCTTGCACATTCTGTAGAGCCATGATTTAGTACGTAATGAGACCTAGAAACAAATATTAGAATATACTCATAGTCCTGTGAGTAGACTGGGAATTTTATCTAGAGTACATGAGTTAACAATCTAGATTTTAAAGTATAGCCTTGTCCTACTGCGCACCTTTAAGCCCTCAGGTCTTGTGTGCACCATGTAGCCAGCACACAGAGAAGTGAGATTCTACAATCCATGCATTGTTCTCTGTGTTAATGCAGAACCATTTGCCTTTGGCTGTTTTTATTATACATCCTTACCTGCTCCCATTCTTCCTGGCTTCTGACTTTGACCCAGCTTTGCTTATGCCCTCACCTTGGCTCTCACACTTGCTCTGCAACACTGCTTTGATTGCTTCCAACATCTTTTGCATTTCCTATAATGATTTGAGTTTTCCCCTAGCAAGTCAACCTTCAGTTTCTCTGCATTAAGGTTCAGTATGGTCTATGTTAGTCCTTAGAACACTCTGATTTGGCATGTTTCATAAAGGTAGTACTACTGTTGTGCTTGTGCTGTCCTTTGAGCAGAAATCTAGACATACTAAATGTAATTAGGATGATGTTATTAGGTCAAAGTTATCCTAAATTCAACAACATAAACTAAGCAACTTGTTATAAATCAGACACTGACTCTACAAAGATCTTCAAAGGAGAATCATCTTTCATTATATTAGATTATTTTTTCAATATACACACATACATAAATGTGTGAGTTGGCAGATGAAGTGGAAAACCAGATATTGAGGGCCATTATGTCATCTGGAAGTATGGGTCAGTATGGTCAAAGAACTGAGTATGTGAGAGATCCCCTATTTCAAGCCTTTAGCAGTTTTGCAAAGATTATCTCTACATCATACTTAGTAGCAATGGTTACATGTGGTGGTTAATTATAAACTTTTGGGACCACAAGAGTCGTCATACTAACTGAGAGCTGAAGAGTAGGCTAGAGATGAGGGAAGAATGGTTTAAAGTAAACACATAGCTGCTAAATATGAACCTGAAGAAATGCTGATTAGATCTTAGCCACTAGGGAGAAAAACACAGATTAACTGAGACCAGCAGTTCTCAAACAGGGGTTATTTTGCACCCCAGAAGACACTTGGCAAAGTCTGGAGACATTTTTGGTTGCCACAACTGTGGGAGTGGAGTGTGTGTTAATAGCATCTTGTGGGTAGGGGTCAAGGATGCTGCTAAACATCCTACAATGCACATGACAACTGCTCACAACAAAGAACTCTTCAACCTAAAAGTCCAGCAATACTGCCCAGATTGAGAAATCCTAATCTAGAGTAGAATATTCTGAAACAAGCTGGCTAATATTTAATCAATGTGTTAAAAGGAGAGCCACGTATGAATACAGCTTGCAGAGTATAAATGTACTCTGGGCCACGTATCAAGATTGCCTCTGCTGTTTCAGTCTTCTCTGCTATCCTAAATCTACTTATTAAGTATAGAGTTCTTTGCGATGTTTCTATTTACCTTTGGGTCAAAATCTTACTCAAGAAAATTTATAAAAACCATCAGTCCCAATATAAAATGGCTTACCACTCCATGAGCAATTCTCTCCTAGAAGTGGAAATATTTTCATAGGCAACGAAATACAAAAGATCACAAAGAATGAATCTCTAGTTATGGAATCTAGGCATGAATCAACTTAGTGTAGAAGGTTTTAGCTTGAGGGGGAAGTATTTATGCATGCAAACCAAGTAATGGGTAAATGGACACTTGGTAATCTAGATATCTCAGGTAGGTTAATGGGAAACAAACTAACTTCATAATTTTAAGTGAAAGCCATACAGGTATAGGTAATTTCAGGATTCTGCAGGCCAAGTTTCAGATTTATATGGGCTCAAGACCCTGGCTGTACAAGTCTCCCCAAAAGGAGGAAAGGACCACCACCAACAAAATAAGATTAGGTTGTACAAATCTATATAAATCAAAACTAATGAGTTATCCACAGTTCTAGAAATAGGACTATTTCATTTCTTTTCCTTTTAATGTTTGTGAGCATCATAAGGCTAAAGTCAAAGTATCCTGAAAATGTACTTCTTTGAAAATAATGTTGATTTAAACGTATTATTAACATACGTTAACATTATTAATATTATTAACATATGTTATAGGACTATAGGTTATAAGCAGTAACCTATAGTTTGTATAAACAGCAGAGTCTGAAACTTTATGTAGAAAGGATCATGGAGACTAGTAACAAATAAATAATATAGAAAAGAAAAGATAGTCCCAAATTCTATTAGAAATATACTCTACTTAGCATCCAGTAATCTGGGATTTCTGTAGCATGCTCTGGAATGCGCAACCCTTACGCTCACTTTGGCTTTGCTCTCCAGCTCTTTTCTAGCCTTTGTCTGTGTTTTTCTCATTTCTGGCTTCTTTCCCCACCCTCTCCTTTGTATATTTTCCCTTCCGTCTCTTGCTTGAGCTAACCCCTGTTTTGTATTTCTTCTCATTCAAATTCCATCATGTAGTCAAAACACACACACACACACACACACACACACACACACACACACACACACA